>NC_091936.1:1933125-2255312 GCF_041260155.1 Ptychodera flava
AAGTACCCATTAACAAGTTGGGATTGTGTCATCAACGATGACTTTTTTTGGTGTTACAGTTTACAATATGCAAATGACATTACAAACTCCAAAATTGGTGACAATTCAGTAAATTCTTGATGGGATTTGAACTCACTACGTATGGCATCTGGTCACCCAGCAAGACACCACAGTCAAACCACTGGGCAATATTCATGATGCTATACATGATGCTGTACCAGTCCCATATTGACTTATGATGACTCTCACAGACATGCCTTTGTTAATTTTTATCAACTTGGTACAAGTATAATGTAGAGAATTACATTTGTTACATCTGCCGTGTTTTTGGCTTGTCACCTTGCATAAGGCAAATTGAACAACAGTGATGTACTTAAACATATTAGATGCTTAGATGTCTAAATGTATGTTTTACAGAAAGTGAAGTCCTTAGGAGGAGAAGTTGTGCAGTCAAGTTATAATTGCTCTCATCTTGTGGCAAGTAAAATCACCAGAACAACTAAATTTTTGGCAAGCCTTTCTGTCTGCAAATTTGTTGTATCACCCAAATGGATTGAAAAGAGTATCAATAAAGGGGTATTTGTAGGTAAGCGTCATTTTGTTTTAGTCCCCCTTGACAAACTCCAGAGCACTTCCATTTTAGATTACATCCATGCATCTGTCAGGAGTTGTTTCTAGTTCTGAAACATACACAGAGTTGGCACAAGTACAGTTTGCTATGTGGTACATATGCACTTAATTTGTTTGCGATATTATAGAATATGGCTGTGTGGAAATATTTAAATGTTCAAAGCCAATACATATATAGCCTCGGTTCATAAGTTCCCACGGACAAAATCTGGTTCGGGGCTTATAGATTTGGCTGTGTCCATCCATCATCTTCTTAAGAACCAATAGACCATTTGAATTGTAAGAACCAGTAGACCATTCAAATTGAAATTTTGCTTATTTCATTATCATTGGGAGAGCTAGCAAGGCTGCTAAAGGCATTCAAATAGATCGCATGATTTGGCATCCATATTGCCATTCAGGGAAAACTTACGATTATGGTTACAGCTCATTGATGATATTTTAATGTGTTGAGGTGAATAAATGCCATTGGCATAGATCAGGCAAAACTCATATCCAAAATAATCACCCATGAGCATATACGTGGATGGGCAAACTCTGGTATATACATGCTTGTTCATTTATTTCCTGTACTGTACAATATTGCTTCCTGGTGCTCATGTATGTGAAATATCGCATATTGAAAGTGGTTACACAGTGGTTAAAAAGTTTGAAAATTCATGATGTGCCATGGCTTTTATTACACATCCATCTGTTTCACAATACTATTCATGATGGTTTCCTGGCAGCTGTTCCTTTATCAAAGTTCTATACTTACTGTATACAACATTGTGTTTTTATGAGAATTCTTGATCAGTTTGATCCAAATTGAGTGTACTACTTGTTTTAGATGAAAGTGAAGATAGCTTGGTGGACACTGAAACTGAAGAACACTTTTCATTTAAATTATCAGAAGCTTTACAAAGAGCCAGCAAAATCAGAGTATTCCAGGTGAGTGAAAAGTACATTTTACAGTTAAAAGATGTTTATGCAAAGTTTTCTTCTGATCATAGTTCTTTACTATCACATCAGTGCTGCAATCGTAACCAAACTTGTGGAGTGAAAGTTACACAGATGTCACCGCAAGAGTATGGTTACGCAAATTCCAACAATTAAACAATGGAAACATTTGATATGATAGTTTTTACATTTGATTTCTAGGTACCATAAGGTGATTTTTCTTCAATTTTGTCAAAATATTAAGAAACTTGCAAATCAAAACGTTTTGAGCCCAAGTACTCAATTTTCACCAAAATTTCCATCTCTGAAACTTCTTGTCTGATGGCTTTCATAATGGTATAACAAACTTACATTTTTGGTCGAAAAATTGTGTCTCAAAAACTACTCAGCTGATAGCTTTTATAGTTTGTTTACAGGTTCCCACAGATTAACTAAATGTACTTTATTGAAATCATGATGAAATCTGCAATTTTGTATGTTTGGGGCAATTTTTGCCATTTTTTGGTCAAATAATGATCCTTAAAAACTGCTCAGCTGACACTTGGTATACAGGTTCCTAGGGATTATCTTCATGTGATAAATTGACATTGCGATGAAAACTGCAATTTGTTTTATATGGTCGACGCAGTTTCACGGACGCTACAGAAATGTTGTACATGAAACACAAATGTCATAATAAAATTTTAAACAATGATTTGTTAATGCTTTCTTATGTTATTAGAATATAAAAGTTGCATATTGGCATTAAAATAAGCTATACTTGGTATGATATCAACGATGACTTGTTTCAAATTAAAATAACCGTTGACAACAGTACGGAAGTCAAAGATTAAAATACAGACAAGGGGAGACCTTATAAAACGTGGGCTCATTGAAATTTTCTTATCTGTACCCATTGCTTTATTTTCAGTCAGAATGATCAGACTAATTTATTCAAGTATGTCCGAATCGGCACATCTTGCTGAAACAAGATGGCCGAGGGAGTCTGCCAGTTTTCAAAGTTCCTATTAGTTGCAGTCATACCTGGGTACATCGTTCAGAGAGAGGTACAGGCAACAGTACACTACGTTCACTGATGCTAAAAATCCATTCTCTTTGTGGAAATATAACTCTTCAATTAAATGTCATCCATGATGTATCTACCTTTTAAGCAGGCCAAAGTATTGAGATCATTGATTGTGCTATCATTGCAAGGGATGTATTGCCAAGGGAGCATGCCATCATGCACAGCATCTTGTAAAATACGAGAAGTAATCTATGAACTCTGGGTGACATTCCTCAGCATTGCAAAGGTGTAAGCTGCTTTGTTGGAAAGTTTCTTGTGCTGAAAGGATAAGTGATGATTATTGGCACATTTTTCTTTATTTATGTAATTTTATAAATGATATATGATGATTCATGAAATCTACACCTTCCCCAGTGACTACCATCCTATCAAAGTGTTTGTGGTTATGCCATTGCCACTCCCAACTGCCACATATAAAAGCTTTTTGCATCAGTGAGTTCGCCTCTTATTTACACATTAGCGTCCTCTTAAAATGTTTGACTTACTGTGCCATTAACAATATAAATTGATTGCGACCATTTGGCACCAGAGCTACTCCTGTTAACAGAGCTCTGCGGTCATTACAGCCCGCTCTTATAGATAACTGGTAGTGCACCAGAACATTCTCACTGCAGGAGGAACTAAACTTGCATCCATTATTCAAGAGCTCCATTGTTGAGTTGAATTAGAAAGTCAGAGTAAGAAAGATAGCAAGATAGACAGTGAGCAGTAAACCTATCAAGACATTTTTTATAGGCGACTAAAGCATCGGTTTCAGCAGGTGCTTGAACTCTGACCTTTCAATGGTTGTTGCAAGCCTTGATATGTGAATAAAAAGCAATATAATATCATGTCAAAAATTATAAATTTTGGTGTGTAGTAGGCCCATTTTGAAGTATGTACTTGTGATATTGATCTGAGATTTCCTTTTCTGTTTGTAGGGCATGACATTGTATGTAACACCCAGTGTTAAACCAGATGCATCACAAATGATTGATATTGTGGAGTGTGGTGGTGGAAGATTGATCACAAGAAAGCCAGCACTTAACTCTGTGGCAAACATGAAAGATACAAATGGAAGACCATTATTTGTTGTTATTTCATGTGATAATGATCTTCCTCTTTGTAGAGACTTCATACTGAACAATACAGGTAAGGAAATTTGTTTTAATTTGTTGAAAGTCAATTGGAATGATCTCACCAGAAAAGAATATGAATATGTTGAAATACACAATGTTGCATTTTTTAGATAGTTTAGAAAGCACTTCTCATTGCTCTGCATGCTGTAGATTTTGAGTATTTGATATGGTGAATTCAGAAGTATTTAACACAGCAATGCCAGTTTGGTGTCAGTATCTGTTAAAATTTTCATGACGGTCACAGAATATTACCAGTGATTTTTATGAGATTTTGCTATTTTTCATTCTCCTGTATTTAGCTCTAACAAAGATGAATTTAAATTACTTTACATTTTAGTCCGTGGGCTGGAGGGGCCCACCGTGCATCCCCCCACATCCCTACTTCTTGGGTATTTTTTTGTTCTTTAGGACCTGCTGAACAAGAAAAAAGATGTTAACATTGGATATTTTGGGATGCACTACCTATCTGGGCTGGTTTTTGATTTGCATGTACCGCAAAAAATGGCGAAAAATGGGTAGGGGTAGGGGGTACTATATCTTCCCCTACATTAAGTAAATTAGCATGAAATAGCACAAACCATACATTTTTGGAAAGCTGAGATTCTGCTCTTTATGAGAAACACCAACTTTAGCAAAATTAATTTGTGTACATAGAATAGGACGACTTTAAAATGAATTTTTTTGACAATTTTGAAATTTTTTACCCAAAATACCATGTAACAATTGTGATTTACTTGTTATTAAGCAAAATTTTGACAGCTTTTTGTGTTTGAATTATTTATTCCCACATATTAAACAAGAAAAAAGTGTTAACATTAGATATTTAACTATACACTACTTCTCCTGAGTCAATTTTGAATTGCGTGTATCTGTATGGGGTGTGCAAAAGCTAGGGGTAGGGGTACAACATTCTTTCCTTGATGAAGTAAACTGGCTTGAAATGCCATATACCTTATAGTTTTAGAAAGCTTAGATACTGGTCTTTCATAAATGCATAAAGTTTTAGTGAAAAAAATATGACGTCATAGAATTGGATAACTTTAAATCGATTTTTTCTGGTAATTCAGTATTTTTAACCGGAAGAAAATACGATAACTATTGTTTCCTCCTTATGAAGCAAATCAAACACATTTATTGATGTTATTTACTAATTGCAATGTGCTGAAGAAGAAAATAAATGTCAAACTTGGGTATTTACCATGCATTATTGTCTCTAGTCACTAAAATAGCAAGTTTTGCTACATTGGTATATCGTGAATGGGCATTTTATTGTTATGCAATGAACTAATGCACAGCCTTAAAAAGCAGACTCGAAAACGTGCACACATAGTCATATTGCCATTTCTCCTTCAAGTAAATAGGTTATTGACGACTGTCTATTGTTATAATTTAATTTTTAAATATTTTTCTATAAAATAATTTTGTTAAGGCGTATTTGGAAAATTGTCTATGCCTCCTTATCTTACTTTATATACAGCAAGCATTACTAACAATCTGTTAGGCCGACGCTAGAGGGGGCGTCTACGTGCACCTCCCCCCCCCCCCTCACCCCACAGGATAACAAACCTGTAATTTTCAGAAGCCTTGGATCCCTAGAATAAGAAATGGGATTTTAACAGACAAAATATAGGGACTCAATAGCTGTTACGGTCATGTTTTGAAGGGTACCACAAAATCACGATTTTGTGACCCACGTGGATTTTTGTCAAACCTGTCTTCTTGTATGTGATCTGCTGAGCTTACTGTTTAACATGACCTAGGTTATGGGGTATCATTAAAAAGGTGATTTATTTTTCTTGAAAATGGTATATAGTAATATGCAATATCTTCTACAGTTTTCATGAAATAGGGCCATAATTTACCCCATACCCTAAAGTTTTATGTCACAAATTACTGTCAAAACTAATCTAAATTCCACCAATTATTTACCTATACATAATACAAAAGGCAATACTGTGTATTAACTTTGTGTTATTTGCTACAGGTACATGTTAGAAACTTGGAATAAACTTTTCACAGAAAAAATATTGGGATCCTGTAGCTGTAACAGTCATATTTTGAAGGGTACCGAAAAATCACAGTATAACTGACTCGCATTCGTTTTTGTTAAAGCTGTCTTCTTGTAAGTCTTCTGCTGAGCTTATTTTGAACATAACGAGACCAATGGGGTACCATTAGAAAGTTAATTTACTCTTCTTTAAAATGATATGTTGCAATATGCAATATCTTCTATAGTTTTCATGAAATAAGACCAAAACGTACCCCATACTCCAACGTTTTATGTCGCAAATTACCATCAAAACTAATCTCAAATTCTACCAATTATTTTCCTAGACACATTACAAAAGGCAATTCTTTGTATAAAATATATTTTATTTGGTACAGGGACATGTCAAAAATATGAGTTAGACTTTTAAAGAGACAAAATATTGGTATTGAATGACTGTTACTGGCATGTTTTGAAGGGTACCGTGAAGTCAGAGTATTACCGACTCGCATATGTTTTTGTTAAATGTGTCGTCTTGTAAGTTTTCTGCTGAGCTTACTTTTTACATAGCCTAGATTATGGGCTGCCATTGGAAAGACAATTTATTTGGCTTTGAAATGACATATTGTAATATGCTTTATCTTCTATAGTTTTCATGAAATAGGACCAAACCTTACCCCATACCCCAAAGTTTTATGTTGTATATTACTGTCAAAACTAGCATTTAATTTCGATAAATTCTATAAAAAAAGACAAACTTTGTATGAAACCTATTTTATTTGTTACAGAGACATTTCCAACTATGAAAGATACCATTAACAGGATAATTATTGTGATTTAATAGCTGTTAGCATCATAGTTTGAAGGATAGCAGGATATATGTTGCTGAAACCAGTGAAATTTTATTAAACAAGTTTCCATGAAATGTATCTGCCAACCTTTATTTTATCCGTAACGCAGATTATAGGGTATCATTACAAAGCTTTGATCACTCTTTATTTAGCATATGATAAAGTGCATTATCATCTGAAGTTGTAATGAAATGGCAAAAAACTTACCCAGCCCTTAGTTTTATGTGCAAACTACATCTGTTCGAAAACTTTGCAGTTTGCGAATTTGGGATATGGGGTAAGTCTGGTCCTATTTCATGAAAACTATTAAAGATATTTCATATTACAATATGTCACTTTAAGGCAAAATAAATTTTCTTTCCAATGATAGTCTATAAGATAGGTTAGAGTAAAAAGTAAGCTCAGCAGATGACTTACAAGATGACACATTTAACAAAAACACATACGAGTGGGCAAGACTGAGACTTTACAGTACCCTTCAAAACATGACAGCAACAACCATTCATTCCCAATATTTTGTCTGTTAAAAGTCTATCTAATATTTTTAACATGTCTCTGTAGCAAATAAAACAGATTTCATACAAATCATTGCCTTTTGTAGTATGTCTAGGTAAAAGTTCGGTAGAATTTGAGATTAGTAGTGATAGTAATTTGCAATATAAACTTAGGGGTGTTGGGTAAGTTTTGGTCTTATTTCCTGAATACTTAAGAAGATATTATATATTACAATATGTCATATCAAAGAAAAAAAAATTACCTTTCTAACGATACCTCAATAGTCGGTTATGTCAAAAAATAGGCTCAGCAGATGACTTATAATAAGACAGGTTTAACCAAACGTATGCGAGTTGGCAATACTGTGAGTTTGTGGTACCCTTCAAAATATGACTGTTACAGCTACAGAATCACAATATTTTTTCTGTTAAAAGTTCGTTTCAAGTTTCTAACATGAACCTAAAGCAAATATACTAAATTTAATACAAATCATTGCCCTTTATATTATGTCCCGGTCAATAGTTGTCAGAATTTGAGATTAGTTTTGACGGTAATTTGGAATATAAAACTTTGGGGTATGGGGTAAGTTGTGGTCCTATTTTATGAAAACTATAAAAGATATTGCATATTGCAATATATTATTTTAAAGAAGAGTAAATTACCTTTCTAATGATGCCCAACTTGCTACATTATGTTAAAAAGTAAGCTCAGTAGAAGACTTACAAGAAGACAGGTTTAACAAAATATATGCGAGTTGGCAGTACTGTGATTTTGCAGTACCATTCAAAATATGACTGTTACAGCTAGAGCATCTGGATATTTTTCTGTCAAAAGTTTATTTCAAGTTACTAACATTTACCTGCATCAAATAAAACAAATTTGATACCAAGTTACTAACATTTACCTGCATCATAAAACAAATTTGATACCAATCATTGCCCTTTGTATAATGTCTAGGTAAATAATTGGTAGAATTTAAGATAAGTTTTGACAGTAATTTGTGACATAAAACTTTGGGGTATGGGGTAAGGTTTGGTCCTATTTCATAAAAACTATAGAAGATATTGCATATTACAATATGTCATTTTAAAGCCAAATAAATTGTCTTTCTAATGGCAGCCCATAATCTAGACTATGGTAAAAAGTAAGCTCAGCAGAAAACTTACGAGACGACACATTTAACAAAAACATATGCGAGTCGGTAATACTCTGACTTCACGGTACCCTTCAAAACATGCCAGTAACAGTCATTCAATACCAATATTTTGTCTCTTTAAAGTCTAACTCATATTTTTGACATGTCCCTGTACCAAATAAAATATATTTTATACAAAGAATTGCCTTTTGTAATGTGTCTAGGAAAATAATTGGTAGAATTTGAGATTAGTTTTGATGGTAATTTGCGACATAAAACGTTGGAGTATGGGGTACGTTTTGGTCTTATTTCATGAAAACTATAGAAGATATTGCATATTGCAACATATCATTTTAAAGAAGAGTAAATTAACTTTCTAATGGTACCCCATTGGTTTCGTTATGTTCAAAATAAGCTCAGCAGAAGACTTACATGAAGACAGCTTTAACAAAAACGAATGCGAGTCAGTAATACTGTGATTTTTCGGTACCCTTAAAAATATGACTGTTACAGCTACAGGATTCCAAGTTTCTAACATGTACCTGTAGCAAATAACACAAAGTTAATACACAGTATTGCCTTTTGTATTATGTATAGGTAAATAATTGGTGGAATTTAGATTAGTTTTGACAGTAATTTGTGACATAAAACTTTAGGGTATGGGGTAAATTATGGCCCTATTTCATGAAAACTGTAGAAGATATTGCATATTGCTATATACCATTTTCAAGAAAAATAAATCACCTTTCTAATGATACCCCATAACCTAGGTCATGTTAAACAGTAAGCTCAGCAAATCACGTACAAGAAGACAGGTTTGACAAAAATCCAAGTGGGTCACAAAATCGTGATTTTGCGGTACCCTTCAAAACATGACCGTAACAGCTATTGAGTCCCTATATTTTGTCTGTTAAAATCCCATTTCTTATTCTAGGGATCCCAAGGCTTCTGAAAATTACAGGTTTGTTATCCTGTGGGGTGAGGGGGGAGGTGCACGTAGACGGCCTAATAGATTGTTAGTAATGCTTGCTGTATATAAAGTAAGACAAGGAGGCATAGACAATTTTCCAAATACGCCTTAAACAAAATTATTTTATAGAAAAATATTTAAAAATTAAATTATAACAATAGACAGTCGTCAATAATCTATTTACTTGAAGGAGAAAATGGCAATATGACTATGTGTGCACGTTTTCGAGTCTTCTTTTTAAGGCTGTGCATTAGTTCATTGCATAACAATAAAATGCCCATTCACGATATACCAATGTAGCAAAACTTGCTATTTTAGTGACTAGAGACAATAATGCATGGTAAATACCCAAGTTTGACATTTATTTTCTTCTTCAGCACATTGCAATTAGTAAATAACATCCATAAATGTGTTTGATTTGCTTCATAAGGAGGAAACAATAGTTATCGTATTTTCTTCCGGTTAAAAATACTGAATTACCAGAAAAAATCGATTTAAAGTTATCCAATTCTATGACGTCATATTTTTTTCACTAAAACTTTATGCATTTATGAAAGACCAGTATCTAAGCTTTCTAAAACTATAAGGTATATGGCATTTCAAGCCAGTTTACTTCATCAAGGAAAGGATGTTGTACCCCTACCCCTAGCTTTTGCTCACCCCACACATACAGATACACGCAATTCAAAATTGACTCAGGAGAAGTAGTGTATAGTTAAATATCTAATGTTAACACTTTTTTTCTTGTTTAATATGTGGGAATAAATAATTCAAACACAAAAAGCTGTCAAAATTTTGCTTAATAACAAGTAAATCACAATTGTTACATGGTATTTTGGGTAAAAAATTTCAAAATTGTCAAAAAAATTCATTTTAAAGTCGTCCTATTCTATGTACACAAATTAATTTTGCTAAAGTTGGTGTTTTTCATAAAGAGCAGAATCTCAGCTTTCCAAAAATGTATGGTTTGTGCTATTTCATGCTAATTTACTCAATGTAGGGGAGGATATAGTACCCCCTACCCCTACCCATTTTTCGCCATTTTTTGCGGTACATGCAAATCAAAAACCAGCCCAGATAGGTAGTGCATCCCAAAATATCCAATGTTAACATCTTTTTTCTTGTTCAGCAGGTCCCAAAGAACAAAAAAATACCCAAGAAGTAGGGATGGGGGGGGGGTGCACGGTGGGCCCCTCCAGCCCACGGACTATTTCAGTAACATCTGGCCATTGTTTGCTCTCTTCAATTGGCCTATCTCTTGAATTTGCATCTGAGCAGAGCAGACACCTGTTTTAGTGCTCCTGACTCCGTCGTTTTTCTGATGTTGAACACTGATTCAAGTGATCTGACTTTAACACCCCAAGTTACCCTTTGCTATCTTATGGAGTTGTTTAAACAAGATTTATCCTGAAAATTCTTATGAAACAACTACTCTGATGCAGCTCAATTGAATGCAACAATATGTTGCACACCACAATTGCATCGCAATTAACTCCTGACTGCCAATTGAATACTCGTGAAGTGCAGCTGTTGCTCTTCAGTGCAGTGATGACTTCTTCACTGATATCAGAACTGCTAATCAAATTACTTCTGTCTAATATGCAAGGTGAAAATCTGTCACTTCCAGCTAAACAATGATATTCATCAAACCTACAACCTTTGCCCTCTTCAGTACTACGTGTTCTCTATATCAACTTTCTCCAACAAATTAAACTCCGCTGTCAACAATGTGGAGCTTATCTAATAGGTTGATGTTTGGCAGCATCGGACGTCCATCATCTTGCTTCCAGTATCCAGCATCCGTCAACTTTTTACATTCAAAGCTTCTTCAAACTTGCCAGTCCAGTTCCTTTAATATTTTGAGTAAAGGTCCCCCAGGGATGACCTGAATCAGATTTGTTCAAATTGTATTTTTGAGGCTAATTTGCTGTTTTTGGACAAAATTATTCTTCTCCTGAACAGCAGTCCTATTTTGGGGGTAAATTTTTAATATTTGGTCAAAAATTTGTTTAACCAAAACCACTTGTCTGATAGCTTTAATATTTGGTGTACAGGTCATTTTCAGCTCATATATTGTGATTTGTGTATATTTTGTATAAAGGTATACTGTCACCTGTTCCAAATTACCTCAGTTACCATGAAAAGAGAAAATCTGACCAATCACAGATTTTGTGGGTGGCCACTTTTTCAAAACAGCGCCCTCACATAAGCACTTTGAATAGCAAGGAACGCCCCTTTGACCATATATGGACATATTTAGATTATAGATGACTGTATACCTTTAATACTAGAAAACCAGTTTATGAATATTTCATGTGCTTTCCTTTTACTGGTCCAGATGTTCACAGTGCTGAGTTTATCCTGACTGGTGCCCTTACTCAGAGATTGGATTATTTATCATATCCTTTTACTCTACAGCTGGTGTTTGTGTGTGTGTGTGTGTGTGTGTTATGAACCATAACATGTATCATAATGCTTACTGATTTTGAAATCAAGAAAATTGTGTTTGGCTTTTTTGAACAAAGCTGGGTTTACCACATTTGAGCTATTCATTTTAAAATGTGCAAAACTTTGTCAAAATTAGTGTTAGCTGTAATATTCACGGTTTTCACTACGATCTCTCTCAGAGGGAGAATTTGAAAGTACAGGAAAATTTTGAAACCTTGATTTGTGCAATGGTGCAATCTGACGGGCGTTTTCAATTTGTTTGCACTAGATAAAACTACTTGAAAATGACATAGGACTTCCAAGTGGGAAGAGTGCGAGAGGGGGTGTCCCCTTCTTTCCTCAAAAATTTTGAGAAAGTGATGTGTGCAATGGTGCAATCTGAGAGGTGTTTCACTTTGTTTGCACTGTGTGTATCCAGCACCCAATGCTGACTTGTCTCATTTGCAAAATCTTACATTTCTTTAAACGATATTAGTTGACCAACAGTCAGTCAATAATTTTTTTATTTCATTCGTTACTTGTTTGCAACTTTGATATTTCACAGCCAGAGAATTGACCTCGCCAGCTGTGCAATTTCTCCAGCTAATGAAAAGCCTGGATATTGTAATATTATGATATTGTGTCTGATATAGTCCTACTACTCATGGTTAGTCATATTGTTTATATGATATCTGTGTTTATATTCTTAACTCTTCAGTACATACAGATTTGAACCATAAATCATGTGTGCCCAGCAAGAAAACAAGAAAGGAGTTGAATTGGAAAACCTTTCCTTTATCAAAGTCCTAACTTTGAATTCTATGGAACCAATGTGTGTAAATAGCAACATTTCAGTTTCGTTCACCATTAACTTGTAATATGTAATAATCAACTGTCTCATCACACAATCAGTTTGAATGAAATATTGCTTTACCAATCATATCCAACATCCATAAACATTATTTTGCTAAGGCTTGGGTAGAATACAGTTGATAGATTAAAAATTAAAATATCAGTAGTTTTAAGTTTGAATTTCAAAGTGAGTTGAGGTTTACTTTCCTTTCATTACACCAGATTTGACCTACTTTCCATAGTGTCATTTTCAAACTGTTGATGTACCTGTAAATATTTCAGCAGGAAAATATGGTGTACTGCAACTGATGAGACTATCTCAATACTTAGTTCATGTTCTTTTTTAAGAATATATATTTTTATGGTTGATTGCATCTTTTCAATGAAAAATAAAAACATGTTTTCTCCTAGCTGTTCATGGGATTAGTTACACTGATCATGTAGACAAGGATATTGTGTTATAATGTGCTTGTGAATTTCTTTTATGGCAATAAAATGTGGCATGTACAACTATTTTTGTAGTGATACAGCATTCCTGTGGCAAGCTAAAAGTTCAAAATACGATTTCTCTGCACAAAATATATAAAAGCTGTTGTCTGCATGTACCTTAAACTTGCTGTTGTCATTGGTCAAAAAGTTGTCATGTGATTTTCAGTTATCTTTTACATCTAGTCATGTATCTTAGGAAATGTATCTTATTTTGTACAGTGCAGTTTGTCTGTGCACTTCTCATTTTTTCATTCAGTAAGACTTACAAGTGGTACAGAGAACATCTCGCTGTGGTGACAAATATCCCCATCATAGTTATGGCAAGAAAAAATTTATCTCATTGAATAAATTTTGAACAGTGTTAGAAATTGTTGTATAGTGTTGTTTGTCCATTTGTCAAATTTTTTATCTATTTGCTAGTGTATCCTAATTTTTGTAGTGGTTGGGGTGTGTGAAGCCTTGGCACCTCAATATTTCACTTTATTACACGCCTCGATGTGAGTGCAAATCAGTGCATTGATTTGAATAGGAACATCCGGGGAGTTAGCGGGCCGGTGAACAATGTACTGACCAGTTTCCATTACCTAGTCCAGTGAAGCCCTTCGACTTTTTCGACGTCAACGTAGACGCTTAACGCTAAACATTAAATATCCATGCACGGACTGTTATTTTTACTTTCGTCAAAATCTATTTGATGCTGGTCGATAATGGTAAAATTATTTGAGGCACATAAACCCATATATTCAGACAATAATATACAATCTGGCATATGTTGGTTGAATATTTATAAACTACTCATTGGTAAAAAGTGTTTACTTTTAAACTGATGAGTATGCATACTTTGCCTCTATGAATGCTATTTTCTCCAAAAGGGTATCCCATGTTCTATTAAATATTGTACTGAGAGCTGTGAAAACAAGTCATATTGTTAATTTTATCATCACTATTTTTAGAAATGTAGTTCCTTCTGTGAAATGATCATGAGTATGATGTAGTATATCATGAGATTTTAAGATGATGAAGTCTGGAAAAGAAATTGATATTTTTCTGAGCGTAAGAATTCAAATTTCCTTCCTTTCAGCAAATTTATGCAATCATTGGTATTTTCTAAGGTTTAGTGAGCATTTTTAGCTCCGCTGTCAGCGACGCGGAGCTTATCAAATAGGTTGATTTTCCGTCGTCGTCCGTCGTCCGTCGTCGTCGTCGTCGTCGTCGTCCGTCAACAATTGCCTTCTCCTCTGAAACCGCAAGTCCAATTGCTTTGAAATTTTATATGCGGTTCACTTGGGGTGACCTCACTTAAGTTTGTTCAAATCGTGGTGAAATTTGCATATTTGTATTTTTGGGGCATTTTTTGGTGTTTTTGGTAAAAAAATCTTCTTTTCTCAAACCGCTTGTCCGATTGCTTTGAAATTTAATATGCAGTTTACTTATGGTGACTTCAGTCAGATTTCTTCAAATCGTGGTGAAATTTGCATATTTGTATTTTTAAGGCAATTTTTGTCATTTTTGGTAAAAAAATCTTTAAAAATCTTCTTCTTCAAAACTACCGGTCAGATAGCTTTGAAATTTGGTACATATGTCCCTAGGGATGATCTATTTAAGATTTGTTCAAATTGTGAAGAAATATGCAAATTTGCATTTTTAAGGCAATTTTTGCCATTTTTGGTCAAAAAATGTATTTCTCAAAAAGTACTGGTCTGATAGTTTTGAAATTTGGTATACAGGTTTCTATAGATGCACTTAGTAATATATATTGAATTTCTGATGAAATCTGTAATTTTGTATTTTTGGGCAATTTTTGCCATTTTTGGTCAAAAAATGTGTATTGCCAAAACTATACATCTGATAGCTTTGAAATTTGGTATAGAGGTTCCTACACATGAACTAAATGATATGTATTGAAATTATGATGAAATCTGCAATTTTGTATTTTTGGGGCAATTTTTGCCATTTTTGGTCAAAAAATGTGTATTTCCAAAAGTACTCATCTGATAGCTTTGCAATTTAGTATACAGGTTCCTACAGATCACCTTAATGATATTTGTAGAAATTATGATGAAATCTGCGATTTTGTAATTTTGGGGCAATTTTTGCTATTTTTGGTCAAAAAACGTGTTTCTCAAAAAGTACTGGTCTGATAGCTTTGAAATTTGGTATACAGGTTCCTACAGATGAGCTAAGTAATATATATTTAATTTCTCCTGAAATCTGTAATTTTGTATTTTGGGGCAATTTTTGCAATTTTAGGTCAAAAAATGTGTATTTCAACAACTGCTCATCTGATAGCTTTGAAATTTGGTATACAGGTTTCCATAGATGAACTACATGATATTTATTGAAATAATGATGAAATCTGCAATTTTGAATTTTGTGGCAATTTTTCCCATTTTTGGTCAAAATATGTGTTTCTCAAAAAGTACTGGTCTAACAGCTTTGAAATTTGGTATACAGGTTTCTATAGATGAACTCAATTTGATCTTTTGAAATTATGATGAAATCTGCAATTTTTATTTTGGGGGGGCAATTGTTGCCATTTTTGGTCAGAAAATTTTATTCTCAAAACACTACTCATCAGATAGCTTTGGTTGACATGTTCCTAGGGATGATCCGATGTGATATATTCAAAGTATGATGAAATCTTCAATTGTGTATTTTTGCAGCTTATTTTAGCCACTTTTTTCTGGCCACTGCATTGAGCTATCAAAGATTTCCTCCTTCTTCATCAACATGTGTCAAAAATAGTTATTCTCTACATAAACACAGCGGAGCTATATCGGCGCTAGGTCGCTTGTTTAATACTCTTATTAAGATTGTTTTGTTTCTAAAATGTTGAGAGCCCCCAAAGATTAAAACTGGTCTTTCTCGATATAAAATTTTATATGTTGTAAGCAGCAGTGACTCTGCAATTGGTTGAGAAATATTAGTGTTCCCTTCATACTTAAAGAGATACATTGCAAGAAAATAAATCTTACCCTTTGATTATTGCCCATTGAGCATGTCTTTGAAACTAATGGTTTGCCCTTTGTCTGTCCATCTATACACAGGTGCTAACTTGGACATGTGTCTGTCCATCTATACACAGGTGCTTACTTAGACATGTGTCCGTCCATCTATACACAGCTGCTAACTTGGACACGCCAGGACCAATTTGTTTCAAAAGTAACACAGCGACAATACACTATGCCATAGATATGCACATCAATTCACTTTTAGGTACAAGCCAAATGGGACACCTCGCAGCCATTTCCTTTTCATGTCAATAGTCATTACTTGGGCATGCTTACAACTGCTTATTTCAAACTTAGCACAATGATAATTCAATACGATACTACATATGCATGTAAATGTTTTTATAGATATGAACCAATATGGCTGGCTTTTAGCCTTTTTTTCACTTTTTTTTACATCCATAGCTATAACGAAGACATGCCAGGACTAATTTCTTTCAAACTTGGTAAAATAATAATCATAGTACACTATAATATAAATATGCTTGTCAATTAATAATCAGGATACAACATCATGATCTAGCAGTTGTTTTTTTGTTTATTTTTTTATGTCCATGGACAATACTCATATGCCTTGATCAATGTACATGTATTTGAATGTTTGCAAAAGGACAACATGCTGTAAGTGAAATGCGGAGGTCAATTTATTATGTATTAAACCAGTGTACTGGTAAGGGAAATACAGTGACTTGATTGGTTGAGATGTGAAAATAACCAGGCTATTCATGATATAACGAAGTTGGAACAAGCGGGAGCTCTCAGCTAGAGAAAAATTCCTATTTTAACATCAGACCAGAATTTCAATATACTGTTATGTTAAACCACAACTTCAGCGATGGATATACAGCTTGATTTTGACCAGTTCACTCCATACATGTACATACCTTGCTATAGTTCATGCCTATATGTCGTGAACTCATCAAAATCTTATGGTATACCGGTCATGTAGAAGATTTGTATCTTATAGCCCCCATAAGGGACATTGTGCCCAATGATCTCTTGTCAAGGCACATGTCCAATCTATGTGTGTATGTAAGTATGTCTGTCAACTGTAATAATTGAAAGAAAGACAGCATATGTCATTTTGATATTTGGTGAGAAGATACATTGTTGAATGGGCTTTTTTCAAATGATTATGCTTCTCTCAAAAATAAAGCGAATGTGTTTGTATTTTCGGGAATTTTGTCCAAACACTTCTTCATCATCATTACTCCCAAAATATTAAACAAGAGCACTTCAAGTTCAAGACTTTAAGTTGAATATGTATTATTTTGAAAGAGAGTCCTCAAACCCCACATATTCTCTGTATAACAGAGTAAGATTGGAAATTTAATTTGAATTGAAAGTGACAGTTCTTACTTCATGGTAGATGTACTTTAAGATAACTTCTTTACCACAAATGTTGATGGCCATGCTGGCTATGCACACAGGTGTGTAGAGTTTCCAGTGTAAAATATCGTAAAAATCTAGGCATCATTAGACATCTAATGTGCCTGTGGCTACATTTATGGCATCTCACAGAGCCTAACTACCCAGTGCACTTTTGGCCAGGACGGTGACCCTTGACACAATTCATGACAGGTGCTGTTGAACCATGTTGAAGCTTTGGTTTTGACGTTTGATGACACCTTCACAAGCATTGTGGAATTGCAAATGCGGCAACAATGTGGTCGTGGAAAAAATATCATACCGCATTAACGCGTGTGTTTCAGTGAGCTGCTTTCAACAACCTAACAAGCTAATAATTTTGGGCTGCTGTGCAGCATCTCAGAAGCTGATATCCAATTGGGTGGCTGAATCTTACCGTAAGGATTAAATAATACAAAAAGACTCCCTAAGAAGGTGTGAATAGTGACAATCGACCAATCAGATATAACCTTCCTAGCATGCTGCACATCAACAGAATTTTTTCGCTTTTTCTTTATGTCATGCACATTTTGACTGGTACAGTTTGCAGACACAAATGAATCATTTGGTACACATGTGACATAGACCTCCGAGCCCAACTACAAAAAACCAGACAAGTCTTTCATTATTTTACCTTCAGGCTTATGAGTTCGACCACGGTTGGAAATTGGGACTTTCTCAATCTCTAATAATTCGACCAACCAATCATGATAAGCTGTTTTGAACATGTTGTTTTTGATAAAATACTCAGAACAATACAATGTACAGAACAATGTCTAAGTTTGGACTTCAGGAAAGTCACCTTTATTTGTTTCAATCATCCAAGATAGTAAGCATATCACCTATGAACTGTCAAAAATGTTGAAATCCCTAATAATTCGACCACTAAAATTATTTTGGCTTTGTTAATTTTCTAATAATTCAACAATTTATAATGATCCTAATTATTTTTCTCTTGTCGAATTGATAGGGTTTTTACAGTAGATGAACAACCACTGGACCCTATTACTTTGATCTTTGAATGAAAGAGTGATTGAGTCCAAAATAGCAAATGAGCTATAAATATGCAAAATATGTATGTACATGTAGATCTATGTGTCCATTAACGTCAACTCAGAACTGTAGCACCGACCATCTTAGTATTTTGTACGCCAATGCATCCTATGGCAGAGATGTAGATTTGTTCAATTGAGCAAATTTGTGTCAAAAATATGTAAATGAGGTGAAAAAATGGTAAAAAGCATAAAACTCAGAAAGCACTGGTCAAATTCCTCTGATTTTTAGCTGATATTTGGACGTATATAAATACCAAAAAGAGCTTATATGTATGTATGTATGTGCGGATGTATGTCCGTCACACGCAAAAGCTCCCAAACTGCATCTTAGTATTTGGTGTACAGGTAGGCCCAGGGGTTGAGATGTGACGTTGTTCAAATGAACATGTCAGTTTCAAAAATATGCAAATGAGGTAAGAAAAAGGGGAAATCCTGCAAATGTGCAGGAGTGGTGGCAGTAACTGAAACAGCCCACACATCTGAGTAAGAGGTTTTGTGACCTTTAACCTATTTGTATGCGGTGTACCTATTATTTGTTTGAGTGGTGGCAGTAGCTGAAACAGCTTATGAGTCATTTCCTGTCATTGTTCATGAATTGTTACATATTGGCAGACCTGCTCAAACTAAGAAGAACTGAGTTGAAACATTCCTCTGCTATGCATATTGCTAAAGTTGACCTCCAGTACGTTAAAGTTTCAGACCTTATTTACTTTTGTCATTCTTGTTTTTTCTGGTTTGTTCATAGCTACGGAAGGAAAGGTTATGTAGTTTGCTTGTCAAAATAGATTTTCTCATTCACATATATTCAAACCACAATGAAATGAATATTGTAATAATTTTCTGAATTTTGTCGTCATTTTTGAAAAAACTTTTTACAAGAACCCACCATCTCCCCTTTGAAATTTGGTATGACGCTACCTTGGAAAGGTATTACTATTACTTTATGAGATTATGTTAGTATAAGCAAATTTATAAGATTTTTATTAGATTTTCTTATTTTTTGTGATATTTTTGCACCTACATAAAATTTAAATACATAATTACATGGTGATTTAATGAGTATTTGATATCGGTAAACTGTTTTTGGTGAAATCTGCAGTAAATTTACTCATTTAAAATCAGTTCTGAATGTGATTGTTACAGGTTTCGTCTGCAATCAAATGTGTTCCATAATTTTATCAATGTTTAGCTGTTATAAATGGCAAGTGACGTATTTTGTTGCAGATATAAGACCTCTAGGCTAAAAATTAGCATATTTGGTGGGTAATGCTAATTCTCACCCCAGAGGTTTATATCCACAACCAAATACTGGAATACACTATTTATGACCTCATTAAAATATGATAGAGTTAAATACAAGTGGACAGTGTCGTTATATAAGACACGAAGTTGGGACAAGGGTTCAGGAGCCTTCTTACAAACTCTAAAAAGAACATGTCAGAATGTGCGCGCTTGCACAGTCGATTCCATACAGTAACGTAATACATTGATTACAGATCGAACTCCACCAATTTTTCTTTAAAAATGTTCAAAAAGGAATTTTAAATGTTGTTTCATCACCATCACTGTTTGTGAGTTCATTGAGCTGCACCAGACTAAAGTTGAACAATCAAAATCAACCTCAAGCCATAGACCTGTCTGACATAATAGCACATTTACCTCACAGGTCGAGTTTGAAATATGCGTAAGCTTCCAAATATTACACAGATCTTCTTGTTCAGAATATAAACCCTGGCTCCAGCCAATCAGATCACAAGATTCCAGCTAAGCATTATAATAATCTTCACGGCCCTGATACAGCTTTTGCGGCCCGAGGTCGTACGGCGGAAGGGCCCGGGAGTGTCAGAGACTCCCCATAATGAATGTTCAATTTTTTGCTCGATCACAATGCTACATGATGACTAAATGTCGATCATCAAATCACATCAAGCTACCTTCTTGTACCTTTTCAAAAGCCATTACTCTACATAAAATATACCAAAATAATCGCAATCATACCAATCCATAATCCAATGACATTAGGTCAGAATTCGTAAGACAACAGTTGTAAACATAGACACAAAACAACACAGAACAGACAGTAAATAGACGGTACACAAACAAAGTCATATTCATGAAAGAAAGATATATGGACCTCTGGCCAGAAGACCAAGAAGTGATGTCAGGTGTTTCGAAAATAGTAAGCGCATCCTGCCCCACATGTGGCACCCGCCATATATCAATCTGTAAGTCAGATAGATAGTGGTCACTAACTAAGGCCCAATGTCACCGATGCCATCAGCAATCATTTGTCGAAGAGAGATATTGTATTTATCTACCAGCTTGCGATACCTGCCAAAAAAGCAAAGCTAATGCACGCGAAGATGCATAAACAGATTAAAAGAAGAAGTGATTAAACAGAAAGTTTAATCACTTCTGAGCTAATTTGAATGAACTGAATCTGTTAACTTTTCAGTGTTATACATTTTCTACCCCTTCTCTTTCTTTCTGACATTATTGTGAACACGGCTAATAAATAAATAAATACCAGATATGAACTGAAAATGCTCACGTGTTCATTACATATTGCAGTTATGTGTAAATTTTAACCTTTGCCACATGTTTGCAACTTCATTGAAAATATTATGATCAACGTAATGAACAATAATCACCGCCGATTAATTCTAAAAGGTCATGAAGTATACAAATATGTAATTAGCTGAAATAAAAATATCAAAGTTCTTTGACTGCTGTAATTGTATCACCACTTTATATAGCAAGTGTAATTACCGTTGGCCAAGTCCTTCAAGCCATATATGCCGAGCTGTGAAAGCTCATTATACATGCAAATTATAAATTAGCTGACATGAAAATGTGAAATGACTTTTGATATCGTTTTAACCTGGTATAATCATCAATGTACATAGCATGTTTTGCCAACTTTGATCAAGTAAATCCAGTAAATATCCCTAATAAGCAAAGGTCATTAAATATGTAAATTAGGAATTGGCTTAAGTAAAAATGCTTAATGATTTTAAACAATGTTGTATCATGGTATCTGCAATATATGTAGCAAGTTTCATCAATTTTGATCAAGTCAATTCAGATAACTATCCCTAATTATGAAAATTCATTTAATATGCAAATTAGGAATTGGCTGAAGTAAAAATGTTTTTTGATTTTCAATAATATTATATGACAGTATCTTTGATGTATATAGCAAGTTTCGACAACTACAATCAAGTTAATTCAGATATATATCCCTAATTTGGGAAGTTTATTAAATATGCAAATTGGGAATTGGCTGAAGTAAAAATGTTTAATGACTTTCAGAAATGATGTATCATAGTAGCTTCAATACATGTAGCAAGTTTCATCAACTTTGGTCCAGTCAATTTAAATATACATCTCTAATTAGCAAAGTTCATTAAATATGTAAATTAGGAATTGGCTGCAGTTAAAACGCTTAATGACTTTCAATAATGTTAAATCATAGTATCTTTAATATACATACCAAGTTTGGTCGATTTTGATCAAGTCAAATCAGACATATATCCCTAATTAGGAAAGTTCATTAAATATGCAAATTAGCAACTCTCTTTCATGTCACCCCTTAATGGTTCCCACTACTGATATATCTTGGTGTGATCAACATTTGTAGCAAATCTCATCAAATTGTGTGCAGTCGTTTTTAATGAATATCCGTTTTTTCTAAAATCATTAATTATGCAAATGAGCAAAAAGTATGCAAGCCAGACCCACCAAAAACTAATCAGTTCTTGCCATTTGCTAACTGAATCTATGTACCAGATTTGATTCTGATCTGATAAGCCGTTTTTGAGATATCAGACCAACAGACAGACAGACAGACAGACATCGCTACGACATATGCCCACGTGTGTAAACACGTGAGCAAAAAATAGGCCTATGGTACATGCTGCAAGTGCAACGACACACGGCGTGACGACAGAACGGCTATATCAGTGCAGGCGATAGGGATCGAACATTTCAAGTTATTTATGGATGTAGATTTTTTGCTCACGTGTTGACACACGTGAGCATATGTCGCAGCGATGTCTGTCTGTCTGTGTCTGTGTGTCTGTCTGTCTGTCTGTCTGTGTACTCAATATCTCAAAAACGGCTCATCAGATCAGAATCAAATCTGGTACATAGATTCAGGAGGCAAATAGCAAGAACTGATCAGTTTTTGGTGGGTGTGGCTTGCTTACTTTTTGCTCATTTGCATAATTAATGATTTTAGAAAAAAACATATATATTGACAACGACTGCACACAATTTGATGAGACTCGCTACAAATATTGATCACACCAAGATATATCAGCTGTGAAAGGTATGAAAGGGTGACATAAAAGATAATGGATAATTTGCATATTTAATGAACTTTCCTCATTAGGGATATATATCTGATTTGACTTGATCAAAATTGACAAAACTTGGTATGTATATTGAAGATGCTATGATTTAACATTGTTGAAAGTCATTACGCATTTTTACTTCATCAAACTCTTAATTTGCATATTTAATGAACTTTTGAAATTAGGGATATTTATTTGAATTGACTTGACCAAAATTGATGAAACTTGCTATGTACATTAAAGATACTATGATCTAATATTTTTGAAAGTCATTAAGCATTTTTAATTCAGCCAAATACTTATTTGCATATTTAATAAACTTTCCTAATTAGATATATATATCTGAATTGACTCGACCAAATTTGATGAAACGTGCTATGTACATTGAAGATACTATGATATAACATTATTGAAAATCATTAAGCAGTTTTACTTCAGCCAATTCCCTATTTACATATTTAATGAACTTCACTAATTAGGGATATATATCTGAATTGACTCGCCTGAGGTTGATGAATCTTGTTACATATATTGAAGATGCTATAAAACAACATTATTGAAAGTTATTAAACTTTATTACTTCAGCCAATTCCTAATTTGCATATTTAATGAACTTTCCTAATTAAGGAATTTATCTGTATTGACTAGACCAAATTTGATGAAACTTTGTATGTACATTAAAGATACTATGATACAACATTGAAAGTCATTCAGAATTTTATTTTAGCCAATTCCTTATTTGCAAATGTTATGAACTTTCCTAATTAAGGATATTTATCAGTCTTGACTAGACCAAAGTTGACGAATTGCTTTGTACGTTAAAGATATTATGATACGAGATTATTGAAAGTCATTTAACATTTTTACTTCAGCCAATTCCTAATTTGCATTTTAATGAGAACATTTCAGTCAATTCCTAATTTGTATATTTTAATGAACTTTCCTGATTGGGGATATACACTTGGCTTTAGAACACAGGCGACTCAAAAACTATTACTGAGTTTTTCACACTTTTTTCTCTATCATTTTTTGCTCACATGTTTACACACGTGAGCATATGTCGCAGCGATGTCTGTCTGTCTGTGTGTCCGTGTGTCTGTCTGTCTGTCTGTCTGTCTGTCTGTCTGTTGGTCCGTTATCTCAAAAACGGCTTATCAGATCAGAATCAAATCTGGTACATAGATTCAGTTAGCAAATGGCAAGAACTGATTAGTTTTTGGTGGGTGTGGCTTGCATACTTTTTGCTCATTTGCATAATTAATGATTTTAGAAAAAACGGATCTACATTAAAAACGACTACACACAATTTGATGAGATTTGCTACAAATGTTGATCACACCAAGATATATCAGTTGTGGGAACCATTAAGGGATGACATGAAAGAGAGTTGCTAATTTGCATATTTAATGAACTTTCCTAATTAGGGATATATGTCTGATTTGACTCGATCAAAATCGACCAAACTTGGAATGTATATTAAATATACTATGATTTAACATTATTGAAAGTCATTCAGCATTTTAACTGCAGCCAATTCCTAATTTACATATTTAATGAACTTTGCTAATTAGAGATATATATTTAAATTGACTGGACCAAAGTTGATGAAACTTGCTACATGTATTGAAGCTACTATGATACAAAATTTTTGAAAGTCATTAAACATTTTTACTTAAGCCAATTCCAAATTTGCATATTTAATAAACTTTCCAAATTAAGGATATATTTCTGAATTAACTTGATTATAGTTGTTGAAACTTGCTATATACATCAAAGATACTGTCATATAATATTATTGAAAATCAAAAAACTTTTTTTACTTCAGCCAATTCCTAATTTGCATATTAAATGAATTTTCATAATTAGGGATATTTATCTGAATTGACTTGATCAAAATTGATGAAACTTGCTATGTACATTAGAGACACTATAATACAATATTATTGAAAGTCACTAAGCATTTTCTCTTCAGCCAATTCTTGCATATTTAATGAACTTTTCTAATTAGAGAGATATATCTGAATCAACTTGAATAAAGTTGACAAAACTTGCAACATATATTGCTGATACCATGATACAACATTGTTGAAAATCATTAAGCATTTTTACTTAAGCCAATTCCTAATTTACATATTTAATGACCGTTGCTTATTAGGGATATATACTGGATTTACTTGATCAAAGTTGGCAAAACATGCTATGTACATTAATGATTATACCAGGTTAAAACAATATCAAAAGTCATTTCACATTTTCATGTCAGCTAATTTATAATTTGCATGTCTAATGAGCTTTCACAGCTCGGCATATATGGCTTGAAGGACTTGGCCAACGGTAATAAAGTGGTGATACAATGACAGCAGTCAAAGAACTTTAATTGATATTTTTATTTCAGCTAACTACATATTTGTATACTTCATGACCTAATCGGCTTTGATTATTGTTGATTACGTTGATCATAATATTTTAAGTGAAGTTGCAAACATGTGGCAAAGGTTAAAATTTACACATAACTGCAATATATAATGAAACACGTGAGCATTTTCAGTTCATATCTGGTCTGTCCTTTCTTCATGCTCTGACTGATCGGAGTAAATAAAATAAATGGTTATATAACCTAACCTAGCCTCTGTGACTCTTTATTTATTTTACACTCCATTACAAGGACGTATATCTCTCATACACACATGCTGTAATTAATTAGTCAACACAACTAGGGATTTTACGGGTTGGTCAACATCGCGAAAGATATGAATGCCCAAGATCTTCATACCTTCTCCTTTTTCATTAACATCACTATCTTTCCGATGTTGACCAACCTCTGATAAGTCCACGGATTAGCATAATTAGTTGTGTTGACTAATTAATTACAGCATGTGTGTATGAGAGATATACGTCCTTGTAATGGAGTGTAAAATAAATAAAGAGTCACAGAGGCTAGGTTAGGTGATATAAACCATTTATTTTATTTACTCCCATCAGTCAGAGCATGAAGAAAGGAGAGAAAATGATAGAGAAAACAGTGTGAAAAACTCAGTAATAGTTTTTGGGTCGCCTGTGTTAAAAATCAATCTGTGGTGAATATTATTCATTATGTTGATCATAACACTTTCAATGAAGTTGCAAACATGTGGCGAAGGTTCAAATTTATACATAACTGCAATATATAATGAAACACGTGAGCATGTTCAGTTCATATTTGGTAACCAGAAACATGTAGGCAGATCATGAACTGCATATTTTTTGCTCACGTGTTTACACACGTGAGCATATGTCGCAGCAATGTCTGTCTGTCTGTGTGTCCGTGTGTGTGTGTGTGTCTGTCTGTCTGTCTGTCTGTCTGTCTGTTGGTCCGATATCTCAAAAACGGCTAGTCAGATCAGAATCAAATCTGGTACATATATTCAGTTAGCAAATGGCAAGAACTGATTAGTTTTTGGTGGGTGTGGCTTGCATACTTTTTACTCATTTGCATAATTAATGATTTAAGAAAAAACGGATATACATTAAAAATGACTACACACAATTTGATGAGATTCGCTACAAATGTTGATCACACCAAGATATATCAGCAGTGGGAACCATTAAGGGGTTACATGAAAGATAGTTGCTAATTTGCATATTTAATGAACTTTCCTAATTAGGGATATAGGTCTGATTTGACTCGATCAAAATTGACCAAACTTGGTGTATATTAAAGATACTATTATTTAACATTTTTGAAAGTCATTAAGCGTTCTAACTTTAGCCAATTCCTAATTTGCACATTTAATGAACTTTGCTAATTAGGGATATATATTTGAATTGACTGGACCGACGCTGATGAAACTTGCTACTATGATACAACATTTTTGAAAGTCTTTAAGCATTTTTACTTCAGCCAATTCCGAATTTGCATATTTAATGAACTTTCCCAATTAGGGATATATCTGAATTAACTTGATTGTAGTTGTTGAAACTTGCTATATACATCAAAGATACTGTGATATAACATTATTGAAAGTCAAAAGACAGTTTTACTTCAGCCAATTCCTAATTTGCATATTAAATGAGTTTTCATAATTAGGGATATTTATCTGAATTGACTTGATCAAAATTGATGAAACTTGCTATGTACATTAAAGACACTATAATACAATATTATTGAAAGTCATTAAGCATTTTCTCTTCAGCCAATTCCTAATTTGCATATTTAATGAACTTTCCTAATTAGAGATATATATCTGAATTGACTTGACCAAAGTTGACAAAACTTGCTACATATATTGCAGATGCCATGATACAACATTATTGACAATCATTAAGCATTTTTACTTAAGTCAATTCCTAATTTACATATTTAATGAACTTTTCTTATTAGAGATATATACTGGGATTTACTTGATCAAAGTTGGCAAAACATGCTATGTACATTGATGATTATACCAGGTTAAAACAATATCAAAAGTCATTTCACATTTTCATGTCAGCTAATTTATAATTTGCATGTCTAATGAGCTTTCATAGCTCGGCATATATGGCATGAAGGACTTGGCCAACGGTAATTACACTTGCTATATAAAATGGTGATACAATGACAGCAGTCAAAGAACTTTAATATTTTTATTTCAGCTAATTACATATTTGTATACTTCATAACGTTTTAGAATTAATCAGCGGTGATTTTTGTTCATTATGTTGATCATAATACTTTCAATGAAGTTACAAACATGTGGCAAAGGTTCAAATTTACACATAACTGCAATATATAATGAAACACGTGAGCATTTTCAGTTCATATCTGGTTAAAAATTGGTCGTGAAGAAAAACGATTTGCAATGTTTCTGGTTACGGAAAAATAATTTGGTGCAGAACAGACAACAGAAAAAGATTGCTGACAATAACGACATCCCTTTTTTCCTCCACTTCCCCCTAATAAAATGGTTGTCCCTACCAGCCCGAAGTCACCAATAACACACGTGTTGTGTAACTTTTACCGTTATACAATACAGTGATTGGACTTACTTCCCCCACTTAGGTTTTGCTCAACATAAACTGTTGAGTACAATGTTTGAGTTATACCTCCTTTCAATCGTTAGAATTTGACAATTTGCAGCTTTTGATAACTTCCGCCCACCCCCAAACTGGTGAATAAACAGCTCCGTGACCCGATTAGTGTGTCCAATCAAAAACTTTGTTTATATTACTTTCACCCAATCCTATTCCATACTTCTTCCTAACTTTTTCAAATCATTCAAATATGATCATTCTTGCAAATCTCGTCCAGAACGAAATGTCCGAGCATGGAGGTAGGAAGAGATGAATAACCATGGAAGTAATCCCCTTTTAACACTATGAATAGAACAAACAAATATCGCGCTGTACTTCCGTGACCTTTGTTCTCTGTTTATATACACCATAACGTGACATCGCCGGGACGTGTACGCACCACCGTACGACAGTTAAAACACGGTTTGGAAAAAAGGGCTTCAAATATGACGGAATTTCGGGAGTCGTTCTTTGTGAGTATGGTTTTTACTCTCTACAACAGGCGCATTAGAGAAACTTCACTTTTGAATGTCGCTTTCATCTGGATATTTGATCCCCTAACATGCAGTCAACATAACCGCTAGTGTTAGTAGTGTTCTCTCTTCACCGGTTGAGGCTGAGTTCATCGGATAAAGGGCGATGGGAAGCTGTTCATCAGTCCCTCCGAAATATGTTTGTGATGGATTGTGAGAAACACACCAACAAAATTTCAGTATCAACTTAAAACATAACGATCGAGGGACGGTGATTTCCCATGGTGTCTGAGTACGCGGTATTCTGTACATACCATTACTCCATTATCTTGTCTCACGCGATCCCTGTCAATGTCATGGTTGGTAACACACGGCCTTGGTGCACGGAGGACGGTTCCTCTGACGAAGGGGCGTTCGCCGTGTACTGATCAAACCAGAAGCGACCATACCGCAAGCGATTTTGCCATGGTCTCGCTTGCGCCTTCATGCCACATCTCCAAGAACTCGCTTGTGTGTTTGGTATGTCCATGGAGGTAGTAGAGATTATGTCACTCCCAACAGAACATTAACAGTGAGCGGAGGATTAGCTTGGGTATCTGTGTGGTACCTTCAATGACCGTTCAGAGACCGTTGACGGATAGCAGCTCTAGCTTTCGAAAGTTTAAGCGAATTATTGGAACCTCGGATGCTTGAAGTTGATCTATTTTAAGTAACTCAAAAACTAAGAGCGATTAACATGATCAATACTTGGACGTCTGAGCATGACGTGACTGTTTTGTTACGGCGATGATAAACTTCTTGCAACTTCAAGTGCAGTACGTGACATACGAGACACTGGCTTAAGGTAGAATGCACCTCCGGGACAGACATTCGGACTCAAATTTTAATCGTGAAGTTTTGATCTTCCATACGTATAAGAACTCATTTGGGTAAATGTATATTTAACGGCTTATTTTCGTAAAAATCGAAGATTTCATTTTTCTCCATTGAGAGTTCATTCACACAGGGATGGCGGCCATTTTGAATTTCAAGTGTCACTGTAAAGGGAATTCTTACTCTATTGTACCAGATTTGGCAGGGACATGTGACCCTGATTTATATTCTTAATTTTGGATAGGGATGGTTTCACGTTTTCTTATGGAAAGTTTGAGCAAAAGTTTTGTTTTTCAATTTTAAGGTGCAAACTGCCATTAAAGGTCACCTGTAATCTAAATATGCCCATATATGGTGAAAGGGGCGTTCCTTGGTATTCAAAATGCCCATGTGACGGCGCTGTTTGTAAAAAGCGGCCACCCACTTAAAATCTGTGATTGGTTAGATTTCCTCTTTCCATGGTAACTGCGGCAAAATTGGAACAGGTGACAGTATACCTTTAAAATTAATTTAATCACGTAGCAACCTTCCCCTTTGTGTTCAAAGTTGGAAGCGCATAGTCGTATGTAGAGTGTAAGTGCGAAACAACATTCATAAGACAGTTTTCAGGACATTCAATAATTGTACAACAGTACTTTACTGATCTTTTTTTGTGTGAATTCATTTTGAAGCCTATGAATAGAAAGTGAAGTTTTCACCGTCTAAGTATTTTGATAATCAAAAATTTTATCCCATATAAATCATGATCATTGATCATGACCATTTAACATTTCAGCTTAAGATAATGTCAGGTAGTCAGTGTTTCTCTATATAGTCACAAACAATGCATGGTGACCCCAGATTTTATCCTTATATATCAAAGAGAATGATTTAAACTTTCATTGAAGAAATTCCAGCAAAAGTGTTAGGGTTTCAGTTTCCGGGTAAGTTGATTATGCCAAACTATCCCTTTTGGCATTTGCAAGATCCCAGGATAGATGTCAACACTGAATTAGGTGGAAATGGAGGTTTTCTAAACAGTTGACCCAATTTACTGACATAATCAAGTTTTAAAGGGATACCCATACCTAATATTGAGTGATAGACAAAAAATCAAAACATTTCTGTGGTAACTTCAAGGATTGTTGAAACATGAATGTTTTAATGAAAAAGTTGTTAATTATTTAAACCTTTCAATTCATGATAATGTTGATAATTTAATGTTTTTTAATAGTCCATGTTATAACAGACATTTATCACTATGTTGCTGAAGAATTAGTGTAAAATATGTGTGGTGACACACGCTTCATGGTGACACAATATACATCATAATTTGCAAATGAACAAGAAATTAAGAACCGGCAGGTTTATTGTTTGGCAAATCTCCCAAAAGATTGGGAAAACAGCCTTCTGCATAAGAACTCACTTTAAGTTTAAAATTTAGATAAAAAATAAAAAATACATATTAAAGATAAATTTTGCTGTCAATATATTTATGTTCAGCATCTTTTATGAATTATCTATGTAGACTAATACTAGTGTATTGCATTTAAACAGGAACTTCCCCCTATAAAAGCAGGATTATCGTAAGTCTATGCAAATGTAAAAAAGCCATGCTACTGATTGGACCTGCCATGTTTGGTCCCTGAATCCCATAATTTTGCCGTGATTCAGGCATTCATTGTCATTGAATCTTGCATATGATGTCTGTGAATATATAGCAACTGTAAATGAGTCAAAAGTAAACTGAAAAAATGTTCTGTTTTTTTGTCGGAGAATATATTTCAAAATGTGTTCCCAGTTACCCCTATTTGCATATGTCACAAAAGTGCCCATCATGATAATTCAAATGTATCATACTTGAACTCCTCCACAAAAGAGCCGGTCGACTAATACTGGAGGTTCCACGGGATACTAGAACAGAATCAGTGTATGAACGCCTAGGTTGGATTAGTCCATCTATTAGATGGAAGCGCCAACTAGCGGCTCTAACCTATAAAGTCATTAATAATAGTGCCCCAAGTTATTTGACAGAAATGTTCAATCTTTCAAATTCCATACATAGTCACAATACGAGACATGCTAGTAACGGCAATATTTACATTCATAAAGTGAAAACTGAATATGGCAAGCGAGCATTTTCATATTATGGTGCTTGCATATGGAATAGTCTGCCTACTCAAGTTAGATCGGCTCCTAGTTTGGCGACCTTTAAATATAAGCTTAAGGTTGTACACTTTTAACTTTGTGTGAGTGTGAGTGAGTGAGTGTTTGAGTGAGTGATTTTGTGTGTGTGTTTGTGTTTTGGTGCTTTTATGTAAGTTATTTGTTCTTGTTTTATTGTGTTGTCTTTTCATTTTTATCTGTTGGTGTAAATTTTCTCTTAATTGTTGTGGTTTTTGATTTGTACATCTTGCATGACAGGAGATATTGGAAGAACAGTGTTGGACACTGAAATATCGGCCTGTATATGAATGACAAATAAATAAATAAATAAATAAATAAATCAAATGTATCATACAGTTAAAGCGATGCTATGTGAATTCAAAAACTTCTGCCCAGTGTATGCAAATGACTGTGTCATCAGTAATCCCCCTATTGTGCGCCCACGGTGCTGTAACTTCCCGGTTTAAGGGAAACTGTTGTAGGTCCACTGCTCCAGGCGCTTTAAATCATTATCTGACAATATCAGTTACAGTTTTAATATTAGGAAGGGGGAGTTGGTGTGCAAGTTTCTTGTTTACAAACTATGTATTTCGTCAATATCATTATCATCATAGCTGCAATATTTAAATTATATGATGTAGATTATGACACATGTTTAACTTTCATCAATCACCATCATACATGTACCGGTACAGCATTTGAGCACAGTTCCGATGACTTTATCCCTTTAAGAACTCAAAATCTGTTCAACCAAAGAGGGAACATGAAAGTCTGTACCAATACAGGAGGCAGTTCTGCTCAAGTTGGTATTTTTATTACATGTAAATCATATAGAGCTTATCAAATAGGCTGATTGTCCATAATTCATCTACTCAGTGTTCATCAATGATTGACTTTTTAGAATTGGCTCACTCGATTATTTTGAAAGATGGTATACAGGTTTCTTTGGATGATGTATTAAGTCAGATTTATTTAGACTGTGACAAGATATACAATATTATATTTTTCAAGAAAGTTTTGCCGCTGCCCCAAAAAACACCTGAGAATTCCTTTGAAGTTTGGCATGAAGGTTTTTTTGGATAGGTCAGATTTATTCACAATGTGACAAGATATGCAATATTGTGTGTCTTCAAGCAATTTTTTGCTTTTTGTGGTAAAAAACACAGAAAACCCTCGTTGGATTACTTTGAAGTTTGGTATACAGGACTCTTGGGATAGTGAAAGACACATTTGTTCAAATTTGGGAAAATATGCAAAATATGCAGTAGTGTTTTGGGGCTATATTTGCTGTTTTTTGTGAAACAATCTCAAAATCCTTTCATCTTATCGCTTGGAACATTGCAATGTTGGGTTTAGGGCAGTTTTTACCATTTTTTTGCAAAATACCTCATAAGAATGTCTTTATCCAATTGCCTTGAAATGTGGTGTGTTGGTTCCTGAGAATAATATCACATTTGTTCAATAAGTGACAAAATATGCAATATTGCGGTTTGGGGGTTTTATGCTCTAAGTTGTAAAAACTCCCCTTTTAGAATTCCCTATTAGATTGCTTTGAATTTGGTTATCTGTTTCTTTTGATGATGTAATATGTTTGAACTATGATGAAATATGCAACATTGTATTTTTGGGGCAACTCATGCTGCTTTGCCAAAACTGTATCTTAGGATCTGCTGATCCAGTTGCAATGACACACACATACACACAAGCACAATCAAATAACAATGTGGCAACATTACATACCGTTTGGGCCTTTACCCCATGGTGTCCAAAATCATTTTTAAATTATGTCATTCACTCATTTATATATTTATCAAATAAATCTTTGAAAAATTGCCTTTTTTATGAGTGAGTCAGCTCTTTATATTAGGATTGGGATTTGTACATCAATATCACAGCAGCCGTATAGCTCTATCATCCACCAGCTGGGTCAGTTGTCTTTTTGTTAAGTGACTGAGATACGATACTCATATGTTAATTTATACAAGTCAAACTCTGTGAAATCTGTGTAGAACAATGTCAATGCGTGCTCTTTCTTTCGCATTATGTGTGTCTAAATATATTTTGTCATTTCACAACTGTATCTAATTAATAAAGAACAAGCTGTAATATAGTTGGTGATGTCTACGCATATATGTAGGCTGGCACAGTGCCATCTGCATTACTGACTATTGTTATGACAATTTGAGATTTACATGACTTGTTGCACATCTTTCAAACCCAAAATTAACTTAAAATTTGGAACTTAGTCCAGTCTTTCTATGGTAAAGTACGTGGGAAGGACCAGACCAATGCATGGTTGGACCATACTGAGTGAACAATTTATGTTATCATCAGATGTTATAAGATAAAACAGTATTGTAGGAATGCCATAATCAACCCCTTCTGATATTAGACTCTAACTTAGAAATTGGACAATGTTATCAGATGTTATATGATAAAACAGCTTGTCGGCCGATTTGTCACAAACCCCCCCTTCTAATATTGCACTGTAACTGTGATATTGTCAGGTTACAGTAATCTAAATTTGAGTTTGATATTAGAGGGAAATAACATGCCCATATTGTGTTTTTGTCAGTTAATATCCTTTACAATAGATGATCTTAGAAGTATGGCATCAGAGTTAATTCTAGGATGCGCCATTGCGCAATTTGCGCAAAAAAATCTCGAATGGCCCTCATTTCTACCTTTGATGCGCCACTAAGGGCGCAACATTTTATGAATGGGTCGGTCGATCACGCAGAGTTCACTTAGTTCATACATTTACGTAGCTCCCCGAAGGTCATTACCTCAGTCATAGTGTGCCATGTAAAACGATTCAGTTACCCTTCGACCTTTGCCCACTACGGCATATATGGTGGTGCATAGGAAGCTGGGTAGAAAGGACTGATGTAGGGGCAATGGTGTATTGGAGCCCGTGCGCATGTGGTACGATCGATAAATGTAAACAACGGCTCCGGCCGCTGCGTTATCGTGAAAAGCTAGTCGCCACTCAGATTTTAACGCCAGTACTATATAATAGTTGATGAACCCAGGATGATCGGGCAGTCCCTTAAATTGAAGCGTTGCAACGTCTATCGTCCATACCAGCGAAACGTTGAACACTACAAGGAAAGCATTCATGCTTGGCCGGCCAGATGATCGTTTTGAAGAGCAACACAGTTTAGGTTGGACATATCACAGGCGCTCCTTAGCTGGGTCGTCTGCTAAGTAGATCGATTTTCGGATCGATCTATTGATCCCGTAGTCGATATGCCCGCCACTGCAACCTAAATACTCACAAGGTGTGCAACACAATCACTCAAAAATCACACCACCCGATTTGTCAACTGGCCGTGCGCTCGCACAAAACATTCAGAACTACACTCCCATATACCTAGTTGGATCACAAATTTAACCATCTCCTCAAAAATCACGCCAATGAATGTGTTACTCGCGTCATCTTGAAGAAATCGGCCGTGTTTTGAGACCAAGCGCAGTGAAATGTGGCCTGCAGAACGATTCTACCATATGATGTAATTTATTCCACTACTGATTGGCTAATCAACGGCCAAAACAAAGGTCATGGCAAGACGTCACTGGTGTAGTATAGTTGAACCAATCAGCAGTGGAAAAAATGACGTCATATGGTAGAATCGTTCTGCAGGCCACATTTCACTGCGCTTGGTCTCAAAACACGGCCGATTTCTTCAAGATGACGCGAGTAACACATTCATCGGCGTGATTTTTGAGGAGATGGTTAAATTTGTGATCCAACTAGGTATATGGGAGTGTAGTTCTGAATGTTTTGTGCCAGCGCACGGCCAGTTGACAAATCGGGTGGTGTGATTTTTGAGTGTTTGTGTTGCACACCTTGTGAGTATTTAGGATGCAGTGGCGGGCATATCGACTACGGGATCAATAGATCGATCCGAAAATCGATCTACTTAGCAGACGACCCAGCTAAGGAGCGCCTGTGGACATATCTCGTTTTCCAGAGTAGCCAGGTCTATGCATAGAACAACACCGCTGTGTAAAACCCCTTGGTCAGAACCAATGATCGTAAATTTGCTAATACATACAAGTTATGTTTAAAAGTTGATGTATCGATCACTTTATGTAGGTCATACGGGTTACACTATCGTGTTGTATACTATCAGTGTGATAATTGTCGACCAGTGCAAATCGGGGGCCACTCGGAGAAATCCTACCGGTGCGCTAAGCTTTGATCATGATCGTTTCCACAGTCAAAATCACAGTCCGTAGTAATTTGTACAGTTGTTAAAGTCCGACATCAATAATTCATCACATAAGTTACGTAAACAATTGAATCAAACCAAACGGTTAGTTTGCTGCTGCCATTGTTTGCTGTAGGCTTCGTTGGTTACAGGTGGCCCGATCTCTAGTATTCTCCTTTTCTTGACTTGATAGACTATGGTATTTTCAGCAGAAAATTCAAGGGTTTTACATGTGTGATCATGACGGCCCCCGATTTTCTAAAATGGCCCCCTTGGGACAGGAGTAGGGGCCCACAGTGGCCCCTTGTTTTTACGTCCTAGAATGAACACTGTGGCATGGATGGTACCGATACATGCTGTTTTATTAGAGCTGTTTTAATATATTGGACAAAATCAATTATATTTTCTTAATTCTAAGTTTGAGTCAAATACTGGAGATAGGTCTCAGATATCTGACATGCTGTTAGTAAGTTGGGAATATGTTACCAGCTTCTCATGTATCTTGACTAGTATGCACTTCCAAAATTTTTGGATGACCTTTGATATATTTTCACATATTTCAGTAACTATAAGTGCTAGAAGTTTTGTTTCTTTTGAATATTGACCAGTATGCAACTAAATGTTTTTCCAGCATTTTTGGTGACTTTTGACCTACTTTCCTGTATCTCTGCAACTGCAAGAGGTGGTATTTATAAGCACAAGGTACCTATCAGTACTCCAGATAATCACTTTCCCATTTCACAGGAAGTGTACCCAATTAATTATGTATAATGAATGTAAGGCTGACAAAGAGGGCTTTCATGTGGAGCATCATGGACCAAAAATTCTCAGCTAACACAATGAACTATTAAAACTAAAACCATTAAAAACGCCTTGAGCTGAAATTTTGTTCATAACATCGCTGGTGTGAGTGGTTTGAGTTTGAGTGTGTTTGGTTGCAATGCTACCTTTTACGATAAACCTACGATAATCATAAAATCATAATCAACTATCTTGTTTATCAGAACCAACAGACCATTTTTGCTTGAAGTTGAAGCACCAAAACGTTTTGCTTAATTTTGTGGATGACTGTAGATGACCTTTGACCTTCTTTCACATATCGTAGCAATTACGTACATACAAGGCTTATAGCTTTGATTTCCTTAGACATTGACCAGTAATGCACCATTTTTCCCCAAAATTTGGAATGATCTTGAATAAACCTTTAAATTGACTTAAGCAATTACAAGCACCAGGAGTTTTTTGTCTTTTGTTTATTGATCAGTACATGCAATCAAAATTTATCCAAAGATTTTGGGGTGATCTTTGACCTCTTACGTATCTCAGTGTTTATAAGGGTTAGAATTTTGGCATTTGTTGGATGATGACAGTATGACACAAACTTTTTTCTCCAAAATATAGGATGACCTTGGATGACCTTCAGCGCATGTTTTTTGCGATCTAATGACACACAAAAATTACAGGTTGTTACAAAATGTTCATAAAAGTCAATTTAGATTATTTTCTGTGACAAAATTAGAGAAGATTCAGAGGTTATTTATCTAAGTCTTAATATTATATAGGGCTCAGCCTTGGTGTCGCGCCAGGGGTTAAGATTGGCAATGTTATTTGTATTGATTCATGATAAACTGTAATTGTTACTTCATAAACGTTTACATGACAACTATGCCCAGTTTCCCTCTGAAAAGCAGTTCACGTACTTACAGTGTTACACGACGTCAAACCCTGCAGCAGGGCAGGTATAGACTTTCTGTAGCGTGTAAAAATTTGGACAAAAATTGGCAATTTTTACAATGATAACAGCCTATTGCGTTAAACAAGGGACGTATTATGCAATAATTATCATTGAGATGGTAACCGCACTGCCCACCTTCCACTTGCAAGCTGAAAACACAGGCGCTCCTTAGCTGGGTCGTCTGCTAAGTAGATCGATTTTCGGATCGATTTATCGATCCCATAGTCGATATGCCCGCCACTGCAACCTAAAGCCGATCTCTTCAAGATGACGCGAGTAACACGCTCTTTGGCGTGATTTTCGAGGAGATGGTTAAATTGTGATCCAACTAGGTATATGGGAGTGTAGTTCTGAATGTTTTGTGTGAGCGCACGGCCAGTAGACAAATCGGGTGGTGTGTTTTTTGAGTGACTGTGTTGCACACCTTGTGAGTATTTAGGTTACAGTGGCGGGCATATCGACTACGGGATCGATAAATCGAACCGAAAATCGATCTACTTAGTAGACTAACCAGCTAAGGAGCGCCTGTGGCTGAAAACTAGAGCGTTCCGTCTCAAAACTTGCAATTTTTGAATCTAATTATTGACACAGGGGGCGCTCTTCTATAATTCAATCCCAGCATTCTTTGCGTATGCCCCCGTTCATATGCACGACAGTTTTCTCCGTTTATCTATATCAACGATACTTTGTATCAGCGACAAGGTGTATAATAACATTTACTGGCTAATAAAAGAGGTATATTTTATAAAAGGCATGTTATATCATAGTAATTTGTTTCGTATTTGTTTATTTACGCGTACTCAAAAAAAAAAAACATGGCGGCGCCCATGAAAGAAGGCCGAGGGTACACTTCCGGTTACTCGCATAGTATATTATGAATAAGCGCATGCGTAGTCAGTAAGCCGCTGGCGCGACTAATAAGGAAGGACTTTCGGTAATACGAGAGCCATGAACGATGTTTTAGTATCATCACCTGTGAAGTCACGATGTGCTGTGACTTTATCATCAAAGGATGACTGTTGTTTGCTCACGTGTTGACACACGTGAGCATATGTCGTAGCGATGTCTGTCTGTCTGTGTGTCTGTCTGTCCGTCTGTCTGTCTGTCTGTCTGTCTGTCTGTGTGCTCAATATCTAAAAAACGGCTCATCAGATCAGAATCAAATCTGGTACATAGATTCAGTTTGCAAATGGCAAGAACTGATTAGTTTTTGGTGGGTGTGGCTTGCTTACTTTTTGCTCATTTGCATAATTAATGATTTTAGAAAAAACGGCTATACATTGAGAACGACTGCACACAATTTGATGAGATTTGCTACAAATGTTGATCACATCAAGATATATCAGCTGTGCAAGTTATTAAGGGGTGACGTGAAAGATAATTACTAATTTGCATATTTAATGAAATCTACTAATTAGGCATATATATCTGAATTTACTCGATCAAAATTGACGAAACTTGGTATGCATATTGAGGATACTATGATTTAACATTACTGAAAGTCAATAAGCATTTTTACTTCATCCAAATCCTAATTTGCATATTTAATGACCTTTTGAAATTAAGGATATATATTTGAATTTACATGACCAAAATTGATGAAACTTGCTATGTACATTAAAGATACTATGATAGAACATTATTAAATGTCATTAAGCATTTTTACTTCAGCCAATTCCTAATTTGCATATTTTATGAACTTTCCTAATTGGGTATTTATCTGAATTGACGAGACCACAGTCGACAAAACTGGCTATGTACATTAAAGATACTATGATAGAACATTATTGAAAGTCATTAAGCATTTGAACATTAGCCAATTCCTTATTTGCATGTTTAATGAAATTTCATAATCAGGGATATTTATCTGTATTGACTAGACCAAAGTTGACGAAACTTGCTATGTACATAAAGATACTATGATACGACGTTACTGAAAGTCATTAAGCATTTTTACTTCATCCAGCTCCTAATTTGCATATTTAATGAATTTTTGAAATTAGGGATATATATTTGAATTTACATGACCAAAATTGATAAAACTTGCTATGTACATTAAAGATACTATTATGTAGGCTAACATTATTTTATTTTATTTTTTATTTTTATTTTATTTTTATTTTATTTGATACACAGATCAACGGGCAAACCCACTAACAGATCTGCGAAACAAAAAAGTCACACAATCACAAGAAAAATGTACAAGACAACCATAAAAGTAGCACGATACATTAAATTGAAAAAAAAAAACATAACACGAATCAAAAAGGAGAACTGTTAAAATGACTGGATAAAATAGTTTTAAAACTACACAGCGTAGAAAAAATATCTATATTACATTTAAAAGAGATATCATTAAAAACAGACATGCATCTGGGCTCTGTCGAGAATTTTCTGCAATTAACAGAACACAAGTCTGGTTTAAAAAGGGGTTTCCTGCGTAAATTTCTACTGGGGGCATAAAAGCAGATTTGATTTAGAATATCTGGAGCATCATAATGTGAATGAATTATTTTGTGCAAAAAGCACATGTCAAGGGTTAGTCTTCTATTGTGTAACTTAGGAATGTTCAGAATTCTGCAATAAAATGGGTAGCTGGATTTACTGCAGTGAACATTGAGTTTGCGACAAATGTATTTCACAAATTTAATTTGTACTCTCTCGATTTTTTCTGACCGGCCCTTCTGGTGGGGTGACCACACAACAGAGCCATACTCTAGAATAGATCTTACATAAACAAAATACAGAGAAATAATTGCTGAAATGTCATTGAATGGCTGGCAGAGACGCTTAATAAAACCAAGAGATTTGAAGGCTCTAGAAACAATGTTATTGATGTGAAAAGAATAATTAAGGTTGGAAGTAAGGTAAATGCCCAAATCCTTGACAACAGAGACCCGTTGAAGAGGGGTACCATTGATGGAGTAATCAAGAGAGGAAATGATTCTTTTCTTAAGTGTAAAACTGATAAATTTACATTACTGATATTAGGTGACAGTTTCCAGTTGTTACACCATTGTGCAAATTTGTCAAGATCTTGCTGTAACATGACACAGTCAGCGAGGGATGTGATGGTGCGATAGATCTTGGCATCGTCGGCATACAAGCTGAGCTTTGCAGAAATATCTAACAGTGAAATATCGTTAATAAACATAACAAAAAGTAGTGGCCCCAAGAGTGAACCCTGGGGCACACCTGACGAAGCAATGTACCATTTTGACGAGCAACTACCAAACACTACCCTCTGTCGTCTAAGATGAAGATAAGAAGCCAGCCAACTGTGCAGATTACCACATATACCGAATTTGGCGGCTTTGTACAGGAGAAGTGTGTGACAGACACTGTCAAAAGCCTTGCTAAAGTCTGTGTAAATTGAATCTACCTGTTGTTTATTGTTCAGTGAAACAGAGATGAAATCTGTATAATCCACTAAGTTAGTTGTAGTGGATCTGTTTTTAGCTCCGCTGTCAGCGACGCGGAGCTTATCAAATAGGTTGATTTTCCGTCGTCGTCCGTCGTCGTCGTCGTCCGTCGTCCGTCGTCCGTCGTCGTCCGTCAACAATTGCCTTCTCCTCTGAAACCGCAAGTCAATTGCTTTGAAATTTTATATGCAGTTCACTTAAGGTGACCTCACTTCAGTTTGTTCAAATCGTGATGAAATTTGCATATTTGTAATTTTGAGGCATTTTTTGGTGTTTTTGGTAAAAAAATCTTCTTCTCTGAAACCGCTTGTCAGATTGCTTTGAAATTTGATATGCAGTTTGCTTAGGGTGCCTTCAGTCAGATTTGTTCAAATCATGGCGAAATTTGCATATTTGTATTTTAAAGGCAATTTTTGTCATTTCTGGTAAAAAAATCTTTAAAAATCTTCTTCTTCAAAACTGCCAGTCAGATAGCTTTGATATTTGGTACATAGGTCCCAAGGGATGATCTATTTCAGATTTGTTCAAATTGTGCAGAAATATGCAAATTTGCATTTTTAAGGCATTTTTGCCATTTTTGGTCAAAAAATTTATTTCTCAAAAAGTACTGGTCTGATAGTTTTGAAATTTGGTATACAGGTTTCTATCGATGAACTAAGTAATATGTATTGAATTTCTGATGAAATCTGTAATTTTGTATTTTTGGGGCAATTTTTGCCATTTTTGGTCAAAAAATGTGTATTTCCAAAACTACTCATCCGATAGCTTTGAAATTTGGTATACAGGTTTCTACAGATTAACTAAATGATAGTTATTGAAATTATGATGAAATCTACAATTTTGTAATTTTGGGGCAATTTTTACCAGTTTTGGTCAAAAAATGTGTATTTCCAAACTATTCATCCGATAGCTTTGAAATTTGGTGTACAGGTTCCTACAGATGAACTAAATTATAATTATTGAAATTATGATGAAATCTGCAATTTTGTAATTTTGGGGCAATTTGTGCCATTTTTGGTCAAAACATGTGTTTCTCAAAAAGTACTGGTCTGATAGCTTTGAAATTTGGTATACAGGTTTCTACAGATGAGCTAAGTAATATATATTGAATTTCTGATGAAATCTGTAATTTTGTATTTTTGGGGCAATTTTTGCCATTTTTGGTCAAAAAATGTGTATATTCAAAACTACTCATCTGATAGCTTTGAAATTTGGTATACAGGTTTCCATAGATGAACTAAATGATATTTATTGAAATAATGATGAAATCTGCAATTTTGAATTTTTGGGGCAATTTTTCCTATTTTTGGTCAAAAAATGCGTTTCTCAAAAAGTACTTGTCTAACAGCTTTGAAATTTGGTATACAGGTTTCTATAGATGAACTAAATTTGATCTTTTGAAATTATGATGAAATCTGCAATTTTTACTTTTGGAGGCAATTGTTGCCATTTTTGGTCAAAAAATTTATTCTCAAAAACTACTCATCAGATAGCTTTGGTTGACATGTTCTTAGAAATGATCCTATGTGATACATTCAAAGTATGATGAAATCTTCATTGCGTATTTTTGCAGCTTATTTTAGCCACTTTTTTCTGGCCACTGCATCGAGCTATCAAAGATTTCCACCCTTCTTCATCAACATGTCTCAAAAATAGTTATTCTCTACATAAACACAGCGGAGCTATATCGGCCGCTAGGTCGCTTTTTAACAAATCCATGCTGGTCGATGGAAATATTTGGTTTAATATGTTGATAGATATGAGGAACAATAACTGCCTCGAAGATCTTAGCAAAAAGGGGCAACAAGGAGATTGGGCGGTAATTTTCAACTGCTGATTGACCACCAGATTTAAACACGGGGACAACATTGGCCTGTTTAAACTGAGAAGGAAACTGACCAAGACAAATGGATTTTTGGAATAAAATTTGGAGGGGAACAACAAGAACATCGGTACAGTGTTTAATGATGCAGGCGGAGATACCGTCCGGGCCACTCGCTTTGTTCAAGTCTAGAGAAGCGATGACTTTCTTAATACTGTCCGGACATATATTAACATGTGATAATTGTCCAAAACATGGATAATTAAGCTAAGGTAGATTAGGATCATTGTTTTCAGTGAACACAGAGGCAAAAAAATCGGCAAACAATTGAGCAGCCTCGGAACTGGAGTTAGAATGTTTACCGTTAAATTCAAAGTTCAAAGAATTCAGAGTTAATTTGCGTTTTGATTTCACATAACCCCAGAAGCGTTTGCTGTTATCGTGGATGGAGGACTGGACATCTGCTTGATATTCCCGATAACGTACGTCCTTGGCTAGATTAAGTTGGGCACGCAAACGTGAGAAAACAGAGTAGTCGGTAAGGGACTTAGAACGTTTATACTGGCGTCTGGCGATTTCCTTCTCCCTAACAAGGGAGATCCAGGTCAGCATCAAACCACTGAGGGAACTTCCTTCTTTTTATGCGGACTTTAGGAACAGTGTCATCTATAGCTGATTGTAAAATATCGTAGAAAAGTTCTACATCTTTGTCAATGTTTGAGCTGTTCAGAAAAGCAGACCATGGAAGTGTGGAAATGGTGGTATTTAAGTGACTGAAGTCCGCGTTTTTGTAGTTGTAAACCCAATGATCACTGTAAGAAATCCACTTCGGAACTGCCAGATTAATGTCACATTCAAGTGGAATGTGGTCCGATGGGATGAGAGATTCACAGAGTGCGACGGAGATTTCGTTGAAGCTTGAACATACCAGGTCGAGTGTGTGTCCATTGCAGGTGAATGACCGTTTACTTGGTGGAGATTGTGTTCATTAAGAGTCTCAATAAATCTCTCGGATGATGCAGAGGACCATGCACTCGGAACAAAGTGGTCCAGCTCCACATCAGAAACCCAAGAGATGTCCGGTAAATTGAAGTCTCCTAGCAGTAGGATTGAGTCATTGGGCGTACAAAGGTTACTTATATGGTCGATACTGTCATCAAGGAAGTTGTATGACTGAAGGTTGGAATTTGGCGGCATATAAACAGCACCGAAGTAAAGATTGGTGTTTGAAAGCTTGAGTTGGATCCAAATAATTTCAATATTACTGTTAGAATCAACATCAGGACATAAGTGAGCTTCTATGTCCGATCTGACTGCAATGAGTACTCCACCACCACGAGACTTGCAGGTAGTTGATGTGTCACGGTCGCGGCGGAAAATAGAGTATTGACTGTTCAGAAGTTCACTACAGTTAACCGAAGTGTGCAACCAAGTTTCTGTAATTACGATCAAGTCAAACACTGCGTCAGAAAATTGGATGTTAAATTTTGGAAGCTTATTAGGACCGGCAATACTTCTTGTATTTTGATAGAATAGCCGTAGAGATGAGTTTGCTTTTCTTTCACGGGTGCGGGATTTAATTCGATGTCACCACATCTCAGCAGGATGTTAAAGCTGGCAACATGGTGAGGATAGTATGAAGTCCTGGAGTGACTGTACTTACATGGTAGATGTTTTACTTGCAGTGGAAAACCATGTGGTGAAGTGGACAGTGAAACACAGGAGAGTGAACACCTGGTAGCTATGCAGATAGTGAAGACAATAGCGAGGAATACCTTGATCATTGTTTACAGTAGCTGTATTTGCATATGAAAGAAGGAACTGGAGAGCAAACTCAACATGGATCAGTGGAACTGGTCAGTGGGCTGCAGTGGAAAGTAGACTTTCCAATGTAGCAGTCTGAAATTTCCGGGAAATGGCTCAGAAACAGTCCAGTGTGGTCACACCACATTCAATGCCAGGCAGGAGAAACCATAGGACGATTGGAGGCGTCTTTGAAGGATATTTTACAATATTTGGGAGCTCCGTCACACAGTGTCCACACAGTGTCCATGCATGTAGGATTTTCGTCCATGCATGTAGGATTTTCCTACATGCATGGACGAAAACATTATTGAAAGGCATTAAGCATTTTTGCTTCAGCCAATTCCTAATTTTTGTATTTAATGAACTTTCCTAATGAGGGATATATACTTGGATTTATTTGATCAAAGTTGGCATAACATGCTATGTACATTGATGATTATACCAGGTTATACCAATATTGATAGTCATTTCGCACTTAAGTTTTCGTGTCAGCTAATTTATAGTTTGCATATCTAATGAGCTTTCAAAGTTTGGAATATATAGTTTGAAGGACTTGACCAAAGGCATGCAATTACACTTGCTATATAAAGTGGTGATACAATGACAGCAAGAAATTAACTATTTCTATTTCAGCTAATTGCGTATTTGAATACTTAAAGACCTATAAAGTTAATCTGTGGTGAATATTGTTCATTATGTTGATCATAATACTTTCAATGAAGTTGCAAACATGTGGCAAAGGTTCAAATTTACACATAACTTCAATATATAATTAAACACGTGAGCATTTACAGTTCATATCTGGTTTTACAGTGATGTAAGTTGAAGATGAAGTCTTTGCACATGCGAAAGTTACATCGTAAAATTTGCGGTATCTCAGCTATTACAAAGACAAGAAGTTTGGTTTCGTTTGTATCTTAATCAGCAGACAAAAACTTTTCTGACCTACTTTCCTGTATTTCCACAACTGCATCAGGCACAAGTGTGGTATTAATATACATAAATTGCCTACCTGAACTAATTACTTTCAGAACAGCTACTCCTCATTAATTATGTGCATACCTAATTTTACTCTGCTGGCAAATTGGGATGGATAACTTGTTCTGCTTCATAATCATGTGGATCAGTATCGACCAAAATTTCTTACTGACAAATTGGACTAAAACTTGCTATTGTTGCAAATTACCAACAACACGCTTGGACCCGGGTAGCACTGCTTGCAGCTTGAATTCTTAATCTTCTTCATTAGGTTTAGAATCAATAGTGGTCCTGCAATTCGAAAAGTCACCAGTTTCCTGTTTTGGAGCACCTTCTTTGAATGTAGGTCCACTTCTGACCACTACAAAAGCATACTCCTTTGAAATTGCGTGTGAAAGTGTGCCAACCTTTCCGCAGATTCAGTCTCCTTGATTGGGAAACATTGCTCGGAAAGTCCAATAATGCTACTTCACGTTTGAATGACCCACGCTCTCTCCACAAATGATCTTGCCTTGTTTGCCATCTTCACGAAATACAGCAAATCAAAGAGCAGACATTGTTTCTATTTTGCCTGGCCTATTTTCATTAGTGGCATGACACAGCATGAACACATGAGGGGTCGATAGGCCATTTCAATTGTAAGTATGTCCAATTTATAGTGCAATCCATGTCAGTATTTTTTAAATAATTGCGATCAAATTGTTGTTTAAACACAGTTTTAAAGATCGGCAATACTTTTGCAGGAACAAAAACAAAGATAACATAAATAATGTGAACTTGAAAGATTCAAATATCAACAAACTTGCCATTTTTAATCTGTGAGAGATCGTGTATGTAGGTGAACTCACCTTTCTGAGAACAGCATGCTGTGGGCCTGTTATTAGCCTTGGTCACTGATTCACAATCATCTTTCACCAAAACAAGGTGCTTTCAAGATGCTTTTTACCCTTCTACAATTGGTTATCAAAAAGGTTATGATTTCCGCAATCCTGAATTGTGAAAAATCTGACTAGGAAAATCTATGAAATAGATACAGTGGGAGCAATGTTGCCAATCAGTTTCTTTCTGTAACCTGTCAAACTGGCCTATGACCTTGCCAAGCGCACAAAAGCATTGTCAAAGTGTCACCTCCCTTTCACGCAGCATGAGATGTGCCACAAAGCTGGTGACTGGGTAAAGTGTGCTACATAATGTGCTAGCACAACTATAAACAAGTACCGGCACAATGTTCAGTAACGTTTTCTTAAATTTATGTGATCAATCTGTCACTTTGACAAATATGTCCAAAAAACTTTGTTTTTTAAAGCATTTTAAAATCTTTTTGAAGGATTTATTTCAAAATTCATTTTTTCATCTTTGCCTTAAAACCGTTCGTGTTTTCACCTTGATGTGTGGCACATGTGTTCCTTGAGCTGAAGTGGAGTAAGAATTGTACATTGGTGAGACATGTCTTTAATTGTGTCAATTAATATTCTATCAATTTTTATTTAGATTTTAGCATAGTTAGGCAAAAAGCAATAATTGATGTTGGCATGCATGTATTGGTGGCAAAAGTGTATATGTGCATGCAACAGATAAAAACATACAATAAAGTAAATGTAGAGTGTGCATTCCAAAACTAAACTATATGATAACAAAATTTAGAGATCACCTTTGAGGTTTTTCACAAGTAACTGCATGGTTCATATTTATCTAAACACACATGCACACACATCTCACAAAGGGGAATGTCCAAATCTGCTTGAAAATTGGGAAAGGAGTTGCATTGGTTTCTAATTGTGGAGGACCATAATAAATTGTGCGAATTTCAGCAAATTAGGGTTTGGATGAAATTATGACTTTGAAGTCTCCTGTTTCTTACTCTTATCCATGAAGCAAATGTTTAATATGTTTGGAGTATTCTATCATTCACTCTTCATTCATATGAATTCAAACAAGGTGTTGTTTTAAATCTGGAGCATAAAGTTTAGATAATAGTCCCTCAGTTTCTTTAGATAGGAAGCTAACTTAAGGCAGAGAGGGGATTTAGAATGCCTGGCATCAATATTCTGTATAAGTCAATATCTCAACAAGTTTTATTATACAAGTTTTAACAAAATTTTGTAAAATGAAGACAAAGTTTAGATGATAGTCCCTCAGTTTCTTCAGATACCAGTAAAGATGCTAGCATAGCAGAGAGTGAATTTAATCAACTATGTGATGTTTAATACATCATAGTAAATATGGCGTGGAATGCCACTATCCGTGTAAGTCAATATTTCAAAACATTTCGGAGGGTGACCCATTGCACTTTTATGTTTATATCAAGGATGGGGATTTGTGCAATCATGTACTGTGGAGAAATTAACACACAAACACACACATACCCTTTATATGAAAATTTAATTCCAACTGCACAGTGTTGCTGTACCTGTGCTGCATTGATATGACAGACAGATGCCACAGCTTTACGCTAAAGCCACTTTTCTGTGTATGCAAATTAGTTGTTGCTGGACAGGTATTATGCAGTATATATGCAGCTACTTTGACTAACTAGTAAGTTAATTATCTGCTGAATATTGAACAGGAATTGCACACTGTACTGAAATCATATTTGATCATGATTTTCTTGAATTGGGCTCGGCTACTATTACCGCTCAAACATACTTGAGAACACTTAACCCCGTATGCGTGTTAATATGCAAACGCTGTCAAATGACCGGGCTCTAGTCTATTACATCGCTAGCATAGAGGGGAGCTTTTATTTCCAGAGGTCCAACAGTAGTCCAGTTAACAATAACGGAAGCTACAGAAATCTACATCTACAATCTGCCCGCGGCAGCAAGAAAGCAAGAAGAATCTATTCTGTGGTCTGCATGAACGTTGGTGTCAAGAGAACCGGGTATATGGTTCCGCACTCGGCTTTGGAGAATCTGACCCCCACTACAAAGTTTGACCCCGTGATGTAGTGCAAACGAGAATTCAGAGTACAGGTATCAAGTCAAGCGCTATTTGTGGGGGTTGTCTCATAAGAACTCAGACCTGCCCGGCAATCAGGAGGTACAACAACGAAGTTTGCGTAGCACCGGTAGGGCTACACTTGGTCGTTCAATCACTGTCATGACCGTTGTAGTCACAGGATCTCTGGACACCAATTATCCTGTCCAATGCCGCCAAAAACCCGCTTGTTTTGTCTATTCTTCCTGTCATTTGACTATTTCTTGCCATGGTAGCAATGGTGATCAATAGTGGGTCCTGGGTCAAGTCTGTCGAGGGGCTGGATTCTATTATGTCCGTGTACGTCAAAACCGTACCGTGACCATTGCATGATCTCAAGTCTTACAGAGGCTTTTACAAAGTGAGAGACTGCTTCCATCTCACTCCGATTGAAGTTGAGAATACAAATGTTTATAAAAAATTATGTTTATCAACAAAAGAAGTTATGCATGGGCAGCACGATGACCATTGCACTTTAAAGTGATGATCAAGTGACCAAGAAAGAACTTGTCAAGGTATCGATATATACAACATGGTACCTCCATAGAACAACATTGCTAGTGAGTTGCCAGTGTATGCTTTGAGCAGTAGGGCATTTGCACAAGCATGCACACTCTCTGTCAAATTACACTTGTATGCTCTATCCACTGCAGACGTAGACTTATACACTTTGTCAGTAGCTGTAGTGCAATTTTTATAACATTTTGTCATAATATACTGAGGCTCTATTCGCTTGGTAATTATTTTCCTACCAAACATGTTAATTTGTCCTAGAGGTTTCATACAACCACCAAATACCTATGCTGGCTGTTTATACCCTTACTATTGGTGACTTAGGATTTTCATATATTTGGCAGAGTTTTCATGGGTTTGAAGAACTCAGAAGACACATGAAGCAAGGGTTTGATTTTTGTAAGGAAATGGCAAGTATATTCAATGACAGGTAAGAAGTTAAATTTTACAGGGCTATATTAGGAAGTAATTTGAATATTACAGTTGAAATTTGGATAAATACAGGTAAGATTTGGAAAATCATGTCAAATAACAGAAATACATTATCGTATTGATATGCTGTGACTGTTAATTTTAAAGTTGGCAATATTAAAGGTTCCTACACATTGATAAAAAGTTAACCATAGTTTGTCAAGAACTATTTATAAAATTACTTATTACCTGCAGGGACTTTGTCGTGCAAATATATGGAGTGAAGTGGTCAAAATTGAGTGCTATACCGTCGCTGGGAGTGATTTATTGCTATTATATCATAACAGTATATTGAAACTCCGGAATGGAATATTAAAAACAGATTTTTGCTCAAGCTGAGAGCTCGCACGTATGCCAGCCGTGGTATATCGCCAATATATGACGGTTCTTTTCACGTCTCAACCAATCAGATTGCTGTATTTGCACCATCAACATACTGGTATGATATAATTGTCACTAAGACTCATGGTGTGATTAATATCTTCCATTAAATTTCAATTTTTCAGGGCAGAGCTTGAGTCTGCATATGGTAAAGGTTTACTTAAGTTATCCCAAAGAACATCGAAACAGACAAACTACTGTCTTGGGTAAGAGACAATTTGAACTTTTTATGTTCAACTAAACTTGTCTATAAGATATAGCATGGGGAATTATGTGATTAGTTAGTATGTGCCTGTATGTATGTCTGCACAAAGATATCTTGGAAAGCTTCGTACCTTGAATTTTGGTTTGCATGTAATCTCATTGAGCAGGCAAGTCTCCTCAAGCATGTTTTATCCCCTTTTTGAACATACCAAGTGACTAAGTCTAAGTCAATCATGATAGTCGAATTATACGTGTGGTGTAATAATAGCTATTATTATTACACCTCACATATTATTCAGGTACTGTGATTGGCTGAGTCTCACTCATGTGATATACTATATCATATAGAACAAAAAGTGATAGAACATGGCTTAGGTGATATAGCCCTGTAACTAAATCACGGTAGTGCAGTATGCATTCACCTGTTTTCAGGTTTGTATCGATTGAATGTTGTTTATTTGAAGATTTTGTTGCATTGTGTATATCGTAAGTGATCCGGTCTACACAGCAAATGTTTGATTAGCACCAGCAGTTTGAAATGGTCAATGGCTATGTTGACGATGCCACTGATTGTGTACAGTAACAAATTTTTCATCAATAATTCACTTGAAAATGTAAAATAGACAGTACTTCACTCACAACGCTATGTCCAAAGTATTCACAAAAGGCACCGTGCTGGTAAAGAGCTATATTTTAATCTGCATGGAAAAGATTCGTCCCAGTTTTCTAAAGCAGTTGCTTCCATGTGTCAGTCATTCAAAACAATGAAACCACTGAAGTTAAGCTGCCTTTTATACCCAAGGAATGGCTTTAATTATATCATACCAGTATATTGATGGCTGAAGTTCTGTGATCTGATTGGTCAAGACATGAAAATAATCATTTCACAATAGAGCACGGTTAGAACTGGCACATGCTTTCACCTTTTTTGCAACCATGAGCATGATAGAACTCATTTGCTTATAAGAATATGTCAAACGACATCTGAACTTGCCAACTGGTATTGCTACATGTATGTTTTGCATGCCACCTACGTATACTGTATAGACTTGGTTCAAGTCATGAATTTTTAAAAAATAAACTCATTTATAATAGTTTCTCTTGTGTCTCTCCTGTCTCGTACAAAACTATTCAGCAGCCCAGGCCAGATTTCCCTGGCGATTGAATGCGTTACCTTTGAGCCTGCGCAGAAGTGAGTAAGTTTCTGCCGGATTCCAGAGAAACTCCCCTGTATAGCGCTCACCCCACTCATTGTGTCCACTCAACTCACGCGCGCATTTCACATGAAAACAAAATACAAATCATTGCGTTCACCCCACTCAAACATTCACAAATCACAGACTTGAACCAAGTCTACCTACTGTATAGCAGCAGTCTAATACAAAAATGAACATGCAGGTAAATGTTAAAAGTGGTGAAAAATTGCAAACTCAATAAACTACTGGCCTTAGAGAATGTAAAACTTTGCAGAAATATTCCTGTTCTGATGCAAAATTTAGATAATGCAAATAAATTGACCACATGAGTTGTATGAAAGTTAAGGCAAAATAAATCATGAGGAGAGTTAAAATAAACAAAATGCCTCATTCAGATAGTACTCACTCAGTATTGCTAAACATGTCCGTTATCTACAAGTTTGTTTAAATAAGGGTGATGAAATACCTGATATGGAAAAGTGGCATAGATTATCATACAGTACAACCTCATATTTAATGACTCAACTACATGCCCTGTGAGAATTGTGTACTTGCAATGTGTAGTAAAAGTCAAAGTTTATGGAATTTCTTCTCAATATTTCTTGTATTTTTATATGTTCAACTTGAAGCACACTCAGTCTGCCATAACATGGTGGTATTTTAATAAACACTTACGATGAAATTGTGGTTTGACATACCGGTAGTTTTCAATTTTGTCAATATAATAGGGTATATAAATAACAAAGGCAAAATGATAGCAAAGTAGTTTCCCTGAATTTGAAAAATTCAAATATTGACAAACTTGCAAATTTGAGATTGCAACAAGTTTTAATATCATGTAGGTAAACTCAAACATGTACAGAGAAATAATTGAAAGAATCAACATTCGGGCTTGCAGACAGCTGTCACAAAAGAACAATGTACTTTCTCATTTCAATGTGTCAATGAAACATATACATGTTTCAATACTTCTATAGTACAAAACTAAATTGTAACACTTTTGAAAATCGTTTGGAGAATCCAAAAGTAAAAATATGTGAGTGAAATTTATTTTGAAGAAGTTACACTATTTCTGTCTTTTGTCCCATTATTTATTCTGACTATGTGATTTGTTTTAGTTTTACACCAACTACAACTCTCTAATAGTGTTGCAAAATCTTGTGCAATAACAGCTGATATGTTAAGTCATTACCAACTGTTCATCGACCAATATTCTTGTCAAGCCACTGGGCTATGTTAGCTTGTATCAGAGTGCGTTAGAGTTTTAGCTGGACTGTGCACCACAAAATAACAGATGACAACATAGATATAAAACTTTCAATATTTCATAATAGAACTAAACATTGCAACCATGTGACATTTCTCAGATACATAAATGTAAAATACTGCACAGGGACAATGATGACATCAATAACATACAGGTACCGTACGTGTTACAATCTGAATGGAGGTCAATAGCGCCCTCAAATAGTTAATCCAGCTTGAACTCTATTGCCCATGAGGACCTGTAACAGTTGTAATTTCACAAAGTCTACATATACACAGTGAATGTGGTTAGGAGAAATCTGTAAGCCAGCTGAGAGCCAATGCATTTGTCTTAACAGAAATGTTCACTTTGTTCACCTGTACATGTTGGTTGCATGGTTGTTTCATTGGACAATGATCAGTCCTGTTAAAAGTTTGGGTTTCTAGGAACCAAGGACTCCTGTTCATCGTTGCTGATGATTAGAAATACTTTGATGACAATGTTTTATGCAATGTGTAGTGTTGTTCTTGCTACACAGTCTGCCACAGAACCCCTGATTTCCGGTACCATTGTATCATGGGTAATTTGGGCCAAAATGGCGTTCTCGGCGAGACTCGCTGATCAGTGGAAAACAACAACTCTCTTTACTCGGCATTTCAACACGAATTCGCGATGCTCCGTGTTTATTTCTATTCCGACGTTGTGGCCCAAGTTCGAAAGAATACCATCAAAGCCATATGCCACAAAATTACCCAGTTTTATTGCCATGATCATTTTTTAAAAATCCGGTGGCTAAAAATAGCTTATTTTGCAATAAACAACTTCAAAAACGTGTACTTTTGTGTCCAAAGAACGATATGCGAAGACACGTGTACGATTACGATCGATACCTTTCTGACTAATGGTGAATGGGTCAGCTCGGTGATCGAATGCGTCATTGTCTCGTAAAACCGCCAGAAACCACAGGTGGTAAATTGGTCAAAATCGTTGATTTTACGGATTTTTAAGAGGTCGTACAGATCACAGCGCTTATTTAGTTTTGAACCAGAGAGTAGAATCATGTACAGTAACATGCCGCCATCGCAAGGAACCTGTTGGTGGTCATGCTTGCATACTTTTACTGGCCTGTCAACAGTAGAATCCAACATGCACTATTTCCGGGGGTTGGAGCAGTACATTTTCGCGAGCGTGTACTTTTGTGTCCAAAAATGAAATACGCACAATATTGTCATCAGCGTTTAATACAGTTGACATTAAAAACCTACGTTGTAAATTGGGTGGAATTCTGACGCGACGACTGGTTTGAAGACACTCGAATTTCGAGTAAAAACGTAAAATTCTGTACAATTTCAACCACTTCAACACACCACTGAAATACGAAAACACACACAGCGATGCCGTTGAATTTCCAGTGGGTTAGTCCGGACAACATGCTCTTCAAGCTGCCCATCAATATATCTAGGCTGTACCCCAGTCAAACTTTAGAACGTCATCGGATCGTGATGACAGTCATAAAATTGTAAAGTGACACATGTCAAATTCCTCAAATTGAGGGCAGTAAACACCCGTTCTATCCAATCATAGCATATGCAACACAGTCCCAGGTCTCCTCCTACTGAACTCTGACACTAAAATTTTGCATGATCACCCTCTATATAAGGTAAAATGGGCAGAACATGCTTCTTTTTTGGCATATTGCATTTGGCGGGAAATTCTGGCATGTCCTAAGGACACGCCCAACAATAATGTCACATGACATATTTTGGCAACCGCCATTGGCCAGCTACTTTCATTATTGACACAAGGCGACATATTACTAACCAAGGTCACTCATCAGTACGCGCAAGTAGCCCCGAACGAAACACCAGCTCGTCTTCATCCCCGCTGAATATTTCATTGCCGTCTTCATTTTATTGTAGAAATCATTTTAATACTGTATTCTGAAAGTTTTGATGTTTTTTGCACGAACTATATCTACATAACGTAGGCTCCTAGTTTGTTCGTGAGCGCTTTAGTAGTGCCACCGGGTGCCAAACTAGTCCAGTTGGTGAGCGACTGGTACTGATTAAATACCTTCATGCCGAGTCGGAGTATTTTAATCGTCTTTTTCAATTAATTATCAAGTAGGTTATCACATTCAACAGTGTGTGTTGAAAAGTCGGTGAAATATTGTATATTTTACAGTAGATAATTAGTCAGTAGGTGAACGCTTTGTATGATTACTTAGCTCTGAGTTTATGACGCGTGGCCATGCCACACGCTGTGATATAATTTGATACAGTTCATTGTTAGCAAACTTGTCAAAAGCCCTTGGCAACACTAGCGATCACAAAATTCTTCTTTCAACGAAAATTATATTGTATCACTTATTCTGGTAAGTCTGTGAGCGAAACGTGCAAAAAGACAACACAGTTGCTTTCGAGGGCATTGATAATTACGTTGTTAATTAATCAACATGCTGTCAAAAAATGTTTCAACATTTGATTGGGCATGTGGCTATCTGAAACGCTACCTATTTGAATTTAGTTCATCATTGTTGCTGTCTAGCTGTGATATCGCAGCGGTACTTGTGGCGTATATCGAACGCGCTTGAGTCATTCGGGTCATCGCCACAGTCTGCGCTGGTGGAAACCATTTTTATTGTGGGGCCGAAGCGAATGCTAATGTGAGTACGGTTGGCTTGTAATCGCACAGATATTTCTAATATTTGCGATTCAATTACTTAGTAGGAGTTTCAGATAAATTAGCAGCTGAGAAGGCGAGAAATAATATAGTTTAGAAGCACTTAATAATTTTTTTTGGATCACACGTAACTGGCAATATCCCCCTTCCATAGTGAGAAGTACCATGCATGATGTCATTGCTTTAGATCCAATCAAATTGCTGGTACCGGACACACCCCCAAATCATATCAGGGGTTCTGTGGCAGACTGACACTGCACTTTCAGAAGTGTGCAATAAAGTGTTAAAGTGTTGAACCGTGCTGATGATTTACTTTGATAACAATGTTTTATGCTATGTGTAGTTTGTTCTTGCTATACTGCCACTTTCCGAAGTGTCTTGTAATGCAATAAAGTGTTAAAGTGGTGAAATCCTGCTGATGATAAGAAATACTGTGTATTGAGGTAATTGTAATTTGGACATTTTCCAGGTATAGATGAAAATCATTATCTCGTCAGTATGATAGCTGTCATTTGCTGTCATAAATAATAGAGAGAAATTAACAAACAATGATTTGAAAATTTTTCAGATCATTATGCACAGCACTGAAAGCAGTCGCATCAAATTTTGAAAGTGAAGCTCAAGTTCACAGGTAGGTATTAATATGTTGTTTCTGGTCTTCATTCATTCAGCTTTGATTTCAAAATTGCTTGCTTATCATAAATTGCCTCAAGATTGTCTTTTTACTGACAGAACCTCAGTTGAGTATATGCCTGTTATACTGACATATAAACACATAATAATTATTGAAACAAAGGAAATGATGACCATTTGGTGCATGTTGTTTATCAGCTTATCTCAAAACAAATTAACTTGATAAAAATTTCAATGGGCTGCATTCATAAACACTATGGGGTTTGATATTGGAGATTGGAGGGACTTGAAAAAGTTGAACGTACATTTGGGGAATTGAAAATGCTGTTGGACTTAAAATATCATTGCGATTATATCCAACACCCTTTTTTTCAAAGCAATATTTGATGTGAAAGGGAAAAGTTACCCAGGCTTTTTGAGGTAATAGGGTCGTAATTTAGTGAAAAATAAACATAAAAGTTGGTTTAATTTACGTTCACTTGTGCGTATTTGCCCAGTGGCCTCAAGTAAAACGCACAGGAACTGGAAGTGACGTATCAACTTGTTCATCGTCATGTACATGGCGAGTTCAAAGCAAGGTTACTCATGTTACTTACAGCCAAGCTATGCTAGAGCAGTATGTAAACCTCAAAACCTCAGTGCTCGACTAAAAATCAAATGGTGAAGATCATCAGCTATAACTTCGAACCTGATGAGTAATTGACGATCCAAGGCTTACAACCTCAGAAAGTAACAACGACGCGAGTTCCGAAAGTGACTATTCAGATTGTAGCTCTGATGACGAAGTTCACATTGAACTCTCGCCAATCAATCACGCCTGTAAACCCGTGCATGGTGCATCTTCAGTAGCTGTGAAATCATGCCGACACCAAAGGAATGCCACTGTTGTAAAGAAACCAACGTTATTTCAAAAAAGTGCGAGCATTTTTAACGTGTTAGGTGTACAGAACACCCAGATTTAGTGATGATTTGTCTAGAAACGGCGGTCCCGTCTTCAGCATATACGTACAGTTCCACATGATGTACAAGTGACGCACTTGATATGCTCCAGACAGTTTTCTTTTCAGTAGTTTTGCTTGCAAGTTTTGTGAAAGTGGTCCTTCTCAAAGTGGTCTTCGCAGACAACTTTATTTTTGCTAAACTTGGACATCGACGCCAATTACCTGGCTCTTATGGTCTGTAGCCATTGTCAGCCAGTGGAAAAGCTTGCATGGTGTCAACTGCTTAAATGACCAAGTTCGCTACATCACTTCTGGTATTTTCGTACACTGCTGTTCATTAGCCAGCAAGTGAAAGTGAATAAAATCAACTGGAAAGCCTTTCGATGATCATATCATTTTAATATACAAATATTAATTGTTGTACAATTACTGCTGATATTTCAGACCACCTTCCAATTTTTGCTTTTTTCAATGATGTCAAGACGTATGGATGTACTCCATCAACTGTTTTTACTAGAGATATGTCAAAGTTTGATGGCCAGGCTTTCAGAAATGACCTCAAAGCAGAAAATTGGGATCAAGTTCTCAATTGTGATAAGCCATGGTTGACTCCTGGCATACGAAAGTCTGTGCGGACAAAGCACAAACTCTACAAAAAAGTTGTAGCTAGTAATTTCAATGCACAACTCTACAACCGGTATAAGAGTTTCAGAAATATCCTAAGGCTGATTAAAATACTGAGGAAAGCAAAAAGTCATTATTATGGGAACCTATTACTGAATAATAGGGGTAACACAAAAAGGACTTGGGATGTTATCAACAATTTGACTGGCAGGTGTAAGCAGAAAGAATTGTCCCAGGTCAAGTGAAAACCGACATAAATGGCCGGGATGTTATCCACACACAGCTTCACGACATTGCTGAAGATTTTAACGATTTCTTCGTCCACGTTGGTGAAAATTTGGCAAACAAAATTCCAGCAGCACTTACTGATTCTTTTCATTAGTTTTTAGGTGACAGAGTATCACATTGTTTTTTTTGTATCTCCTGTTACACCAAGTGATGTGGAAAATGTTATCTCACATATTAATGTTCGTAAAGCTGCAGGATGGGACAATATTTCTACAACTTTAATGCACGAGGGCAAGGCTGAAATTTCAGTCCCACTTGCACATTTAATTAATTTGTCTTTTTCAACTGGTCAGTTTCCAGATAACCTAAAAATTGCGAGAGTAATGCCCATTGATAAAAAGGTAGTATCGAAGAATTAGGTAATTACAGACCAATTTTGATTTTCCCTGTCATCAGTAAAATTTTTGAAAAAATCATGAATAGTTTTTTATTGTGCTTTCTTGAAAAACATCATATTTTATACGAGCACCAGTATGGATTTAGAGAAAAACACAGCTGTAAACTTTCTATTATCAGTTTGGCACAGTCTTTACTGGACGCATTGGACAAGGGAAACTCAATACTTGGCTTGTTCATAGATTTTTCAAAGGCGTTTGACACTGTCAATCATGATATTTTACTTGCTAAACTGGAACATTATGGAATCAGGGGCCTGCCTCTTAAATGGTTCAGTAGTTATTTACATCACAGACAGCAGTTTGTCAGGATCAAGGATACAGACTCACATCTTTTAAATATCACTTGTGGTGTTCCACAAGGTTCCATTCTAGGACCAATATTGTTTTTGTTGTACATTAATGATATTCCTAAGTCTTCCAGTTATTTAAATTTCAGACTCTATGCAGACGACTCAAACCTGTTTCGTACAATTCAGTCAAAACAAGGAAATATTTCCCTCCGTCAAGAAAATATAGAGTTTGAAAATGTGACTGAATGGTGTTATGTTAACAAGCTGACGATCAATATTGACAAAACAAATTACATGGTGATCAGCAGTAGACACAATCGCAAAATGGTCCAAGATCATATTAGTGTGAATAACCAGCGAGTGAAAGAAACAGACAGTTCATCTTTTGTAGGGACCTGCCTTGATAGCAGTCTTTTATGGAAGCAACACATTCTTAAAATCAGAAAAAAGATATGCCATTATGTTGGAATTTTGTACAGGTTACATGCTATTTTACCATGTTCAATACTTATCATGCTATATAATATTTTAGTCTTACCTCATATCTCATATGGGTTTGAGGTTTAGGGTAGTGCATACAGGACTTACTTAATGGATATCTTCTTGGTCCAAAAAAGAATTGTTCGTGCCATTACAGGTAGTAAGTTTGATGCGCACACCGCACCACTGTTCAAGAAATTAGGCATCCTTGATATCTTAAAACAGTACAATTATCAAGTCGGCATTTTTGTACATGACACACATTGTAACAGGCTACCATCTCATTTCAGTAACTATTTCACTTATGTAAATCACGGCTATCAAACAAGATTTAAAGCTAAAGGAGATCTTCATGTACCGAAATATGATAGTAGCATTGGTCAGTCTTCTATCATGTTTGCTGGGGCGAAACTTTGGAATAATTTACCTAACACTTTACGTAATATTCAAGGGAGAAATAAATTTAAAAAAGAATACAGAAAATTTCTTTTACAGAAAGACTCTAATTTGTGAGACGAATATATTATTATTTACTCTGGTAGCTTTTGTTTTCGTTAGACACGGACTGTCTCGTTTAGACTTTCCTGAGTTGTGGCCTTACTTATGCAAATATTTGAATGTTTCTCTTCACACTCCATTTGATGTATTTGTTTATTGTTAACTGCAGCTGTCAAATTCTTCTATGTTATTAAACTAGTGTTCTGGTTGGCTAGACTAGATTAGTCCCTTTTGAACTATTTTCTAGCCTTTCACCTAGTAATGAAAACACTTGCTATGGAAAGTGGTGATACAATGACAGCAGTCAAAGAAATTAAGTATTTTTATTTTAGCTAATTACATATTTGAATACTTAATGACCTTTAGAATTAGTCTGTGGTGAATATTGTATTGTATTATGTTGATCATAACACTTTCAATGAAGATGCAAATATGTGGTAAAGGTTCAAATTTCACATAACTGCAATATATAATGAAACACGTGAGCATTTTCAGTTCATATCTGGTTCTACTTGGCCATCATCATCATCATCATCATTATCATGTATCCCCTCCATTCCACTCTCCCCTCACCTAGCTGGCTGTCTAGTTGTCTTTCTTTGTTGTGTATACACAATATTTTAGAGAACGCTGCATTCAAATACCATGCTATATGAAGATCTAGTTTCTGAATACAGTCATTATGTACATATTTTTGCCAGGTGGGAAGAAGTCACCTCTAGCTTCCAATTTCTTTTCTGCCAATCAGGCTTGCATTTTTTCACAAGAAATAATAACACGTGTTTTTACCTTTTGCAAAAATTGCAACATGCAACCATCTTCACCTCTGCTATATGACTATATGTATTTCAAAATGAGGGAAGATTTCAAAATTATTATGATATTATGGTATGATATATAGGGGTACTTTAAATACTTTGAGGTTCTGTGGGGAGCACTTAACAAATCTGAGAAAATTTACTTGAGGTAAATGTAAAATTTGTAAATTCAGAGAATTGTATCTAAATTAATGTTACTCTATCACAGACAGTACAGTAATCTTCCTCTGACTATTCCTCTAGCACCCTCGGACAAACAATGAAAGATGAACTTTATAAGCAAGTGAAAGCATTCACTGAAGAACAAAATAAGTCAAAGAAAGATGTGAGTAATATATATTCCTTTATAATTGTCTTATTATCAGTCATGTGTTTCCCTTGCATTTTTTTATTACCTTAGTCCCTGCCGGACAAAGTCCCAAACAGGGACGTATGGATTGCATTCGATCCCTCCATACATCAGTCTGCAGCAATGTTTCTCGAACATGACTGGACCAAAAACACTATAGCATACATTTGTGTTTTGATTTCATTATCCTATGTCAGACGTCCACTTTGTACAAAAAAGCTGTAATTTATGTATGCCCTTCATACCTTGAAAACCGTTCTTTAGAATGTCATGCAAATCAGTATATAGCTTAATCCTATTGATTTAGAGGTCATAAACGGTGCGCTCAGGTATTTGGTTGTGGCTATAAGACCTCTGTGGTGAAAATTAGCATATTTGGCAGAAAATAATCACCAAGCAATGCGAGTTGATCTTTTCACCCCAGAGGTCTTATATCTGCAACCAAATACTCAAGCACACCGTTTATAACCTCATTTTAATATGCTTAAGTTAAATACAAGTGGACGATGTCGTTATAAAAAGGACCGAAGTTGGAACGAGGCTTTAGGTGCCCACCCTCAACACTCTGAAAAGAGTTTCAGAGCGCGTGTGCGTGCACAGTTGATTTCTCTACAATACAGTAACGCAACACATTGATATCGCCATTACACATGAACTTTACTTGAAAAAACACTCAAAAAACTTTTAACAATTATGTTGTTACATCGCCATTGTTGCCTATACAAACTATTCATTTGTGGGTTCATCGAGCTGCACCAGACTAAAATTTAACAATCAAAATCAATCTTAAGCCGTACACTTGTTCGACATTATAGCGTGTGTAGCTCTCAAGCTGGAGTTTGAAATTGGCATGAGCTCAAAAATATTACAGGTCTTCTTGTTGAGAATATCAGATTGCCAGATTCCAGCTAAGCATATTATAATGTTATATATACATACATATAAAATGGGAAATTGATGTGTCTGCACAAAGTCCACAATTCAACTGAATCGACAAATCCGCTGACAAAGATTCTCAGTCTCTGTCACCCCTGAGCCGATTTTTTTCAAACTTTGTGAAAGGATGAAGTACTGTGGCATACATATGCATGGCACTTTATTTTGCGATACGATTCCATATGGCCGCCAGGCGGCCATTTTGTTGTGATTTTTTTTCTTGTTTTTGAACCATAACTCAACTATCCCTGAACCGATTTCATTCAGTGTAGGTACAGATAATGTATTATGGCATATATATGCACGTCAATTTATTTAATAATACCATCCAATATGGCCACCGGGTGGCCATTTTGTTTTGATTTTTTCTTGGTTTTTGAACCAACCATAACTCAAGTATCCCTGAATTGATTTTGTTCAATGTTGGTACACAGATAAAGTACTGTGGCATACATATGCACGTCAATTTCATTCGTGATACAATCCAGTATGTCTGCCGGTTGGTCATTTTGTTGCGATTTGTTTATGTTTTTGAACTATAACTCAACTATCCTTGAATTGATTTTGTTCAATGTTGGTACACAGATAATGTACTATGGCATATATATGCACATCAATTTATTGTGCAATTCAATCCAATATGGCCACCAGGCAGCTATTTTTTTTCAATTTTTTCATGATTTGAACCATATACCTCCAATATCCCTGAACAGATTTCATTCAAACTTGGCACACAGACATTGTATTGTAGTGTGCATGTGCATATTAATTAATGGTGTGACCGGTGACTGTGTCATCAGCGATGAATTGTTGAAATAGTAACAAAATTTACATACTTAAAATTTGGGCTGATTTTTTCATTATAAGTCAAATCTTCTCTGAAATAACTTGAATGATATTTTTTGAAATTTGGTTTGGGCTCTGTAGAGATCACTAGGCTAGTTCTTATTTGTTGACACTATGATGTAATTTACATATATTTATGGTTATAGGTCTTCCTTTCTGAAATTGCTTGTCATAAGCATTCATATTTTGATAATATTTGAAAGAACTTTAGTACGTTGCAATCAAAAATATCCAAATTAGAATGATAAAACCACAGTTTATGATCAACACCAAATGTTTAGGGTTACAAAATGATTTTGAGTTGATCTCAGTCTGATGACGTTATGATATTATAATCAAAATATATTACCAATCTTATCCTTCAGGTAGAGCACAGTGTTGAAAAGACTAGTAAAATGCTCCAAGAGAAGAGGCAAGACTTTGCAAAGGTAGGTATATGTATGTCAAACTCAATAACATTTTGTCACACCATCTTAGAATAGGTGTAATGAATATAATGTAGACTGATAATCTTTGGAATGGTAACTTGTAGTATATGACAATTTGTAATATCCGTGGATGATGTTTTCAATTATGAATATTATCATGTTTTATCAAAGCCACTTTTTGCCTCATTTACTGCAAATCTCACAAACACTTAAGTTATGTTGTCTGTTATATGTACATTCTTCCCATATCAGAACACTTCATTTGTTTTTGGTGAAAATATGCATATCAGTAGATGGCGCTTTTATTGTGGTAACGGTTGTCTGAACTGTTACCTGATTAGTTAACAGTTCCAAAACTGTTAACAGTCAAACTTTCAGCATTCAAATAATGCATACCATGAATTAACTAATGATGACAGAGACTTTGGCCAAAGTGTTATAATTATATAATGTGTGATTCATGGCATTGACAAATGTAAGCCTTTGTGTTGGCAATTTATACAATCAGCAATACAGTCATTTGACAGATTCTAATGAATTATTAAATACCAGAACTTTTCACTATTCAAATACATTTAGGTAAAGAAGACCACTTTTTCCAGGGTGAAGGAAAGCGAACTACTGTTTGATCAGATTGAAAAACAACAATCTGGAGGAAATAAAAAAAGTAAAGTAATTTCAGACAAAGAATTGGCAAAGGTGAGACAAATGTTGTACGTTGAAAATGTGACCATTACTAATCTAAGATTTTGCACATTGCTTTATTCATACATCAGCAGCATTTTCATCAGGCAATCAACTCTGTTTACACTCATTCAAAATCAATACAAAGGTCATTGATAATTATTATAAAGCTGCCACATAAATCCTGACTGAATGAAGATTATGTGTACTTTATAGATACAGGTCATTATAATATGTACATTGAATTTGATCCAAACTAGGGTAACAGTATCATTGACTTTATTTTATTGTTTATTATCAAGCTGCAATCAAAACAAAAGAAAGTTGAAGATTCAGCAATGAAGTCAGATCAGGAATATATGGAAGTCACCAAGCAGGTTGAGAGAGCTAGACATGATTTTGAGAGATCAATGGGACGGTATGCTGTACAGATGCAAGCACTTGAAGAGCAAAGGCTCCAGAACTTACAGGAAATTCTGAACAAGTACCACTCACACTTATCAAGGATTGGACCAAAGCTAGTGGAGGTAAATTGTATTTTTCTGATGCCTTAATAATAGAATGTAAATTATATTGAGTTTCATGCACTCAAGCAGTCTTTAGATGGATTTTTAGGGACTGGTAAGTTTCTTTGACCCAGGGAGGGGCCGATTTGTAGGGGGTCAACATGTCTTTGATTTTTGATATGGCTGACCTTTAGAAAGGTCATATTAGTTGGCAAAAGGCAGGACAGTGAAGTGTGCAAACAACAATAAGTTAAAAACTGATGGATAGATCATAGACAATATTCAGCAAAAATATCTGAATTGCATGGAGGGTTCCTGCAGTCGATCTGAGTGTAAGTTTTTGCAGTTTTTGGTAAATTTGGAGTCACTTTTTAGCTCCGCTGTCAGCGACGCGGAACTTATCAAATAGGTTGATTTTCCGTCGTCGTCCGTCAACAATTGCCTTCTCCTCTGAAACCGCAAGTCCAATTGCTTTGAAATTTTATATGCAGTTCACTTGGGATGATCTCACTTAAGTTTGTTCAAATCGTGGTGAAATTTGCATATTTGTATTTTTGGGCATTTTTTGGTGTTTTTGGTAAAAAAATCTTCTTCTCTGAAACCGCTTGTCTGATTGCTTTGAAATTTGATATGCAGTTTACTTAGGGTGACTTCAGTCAGATTTGTTCAAATCGTGGTGAAATTTGCATATTTGTATTTTAAGGCAATTTTTGTCATTTTTGGTAAAAAAATCTTTAAAAATCTTCTTCTTCAAAACTACCATTCAGATAGCTTTGATATTTGATACATATGTCCCTAGGGGTGATTTATTTCAGATTTGTTAAAATTGTGCAGAAATATGCAAATTTGCATTTTTAAGGCAATTTTTGCCATTTTTGGTCAAAAAATGTAATTCTCAAAAAGTACTGGTCTGATAGTTTTGGAATTTGGTATACAGGTTTCTATAGGTGAACTAAGTAATATATATTGAATTTCTTATGAAATCTGTAATTGTGTATTTTTGGGGCAATTTTTTCCATTTTTGGTCAAAAAATGTGTATTTCCAAAAGTACTCATGTGATAGCTTTGCAATTTTGTATACACGTTCCTACAGATCACCTTACTGATATTTATTGAAATTATGATGAAATCTGCAATTTTGTAATTTTGGGCAGTTTTTGCCATTTTTGGTCAAAAAATGTGTTTCTCAAAAAGTACTGGTCTGAAAGCTTTGAAATTTGGTATACAGGTTTCTACAGATGAGCTAAGTAATATATATTGAATTTCTGATGAAATCTATAATTTTGTATTTTTGGAGCAATTTTAGCCATTTTTGGTCAAAATATGTGTTTCTCAAAAAGTACTCGTCTGATAGCTTTGAAATTTGGTATACAGAATTCTATAGATGAACTAAATGATATTTATTGAAATTATGATGAAATCTGCAATTTTGAATTTTTTAGGCAATTTTAGCCATTTTTGGTCAAAACATATTTTTCTCAAAAAGTACTGGTCTAACAGCTTTGAAATTTGGTATACAGGTTTCTATAGATGAACTAAATTTGATCTTTTGAAATTATGATGAAATCTGCAATTTTTATTTTTGGGGGGCAATTGTTGCCATTTTTGGTCAGAAAATTTTATTCTCAAAAAACTACTCATCAGATAGCTTTGGTTGACATGTTCTTAGGGATGATCCGCTGTGATATATTCAAAGTATGATGAAATCTTCAATTGTGTATTTTTGCAGCTATTTTTGCCACTTTTTTTCTGGCCACTGCATTAAGCTATCAAAGATTTCCACCTCCTTCATCAACATGTGTCAAAAATAGTTATTCTCTATAAAACACAGCGGAGCTATATCGGCCGCTAGGTCGCTTGTAATTTACTGTAAATGATGTGTTTGGAGAGGTGAGTAAGGGACAATTCACATAGTGCTAAGGTTATGATGCACAGTCCAATGGTTTGTTTCATGTGTTAAAGGGGTAGTGTAATATCACACTAGGGCTGACCCCATAAGCTCACAAAGCCATGTAATTTAAATAAAGTGACAGTTCACTGTTCATAGTAGATAGGATTTGAATAAAGATATTTTTCAGATACTCCTCTTCATGACAGGTGTCAATAGCCTTGTAGCCAGCGTGCAGCAAGTTCACTGAGCCTGAGACCAACTACTCAGCGCTACAGCCTAAGACTTGTGACTTGAGCGGTGACCTTTGATACCAGATGGCTGCCAGCGTGCAGCACGAGCTATTAAGTATTATATCATACCAGTATATTGATGCTGCTAATACAGGGATCTGATTGGTCGAGATGTGAAAAGAACTGTGGTATATTCATGATATAGCACAGCTGGCACACATGCGAGCTCTCAGCAAGAGCAAAAATTATTCAAACTATTCAAAATTAAAAAATCACCAAGGTTGTAAATACATTTCCTGCCATTTCTGCCATTTCCGACCAATCCTCTTGAATTCAAAGATAATTTGCAGGAGGAGATCAGTGAAGATTCACAGCTTTATGTTGCCTATTTATAAATTTTTGTTAGAAAAATTGTCAAAATAGTTTTAGTTACTTTCATCATAATACTACTGTATTATTGTGTTTCAGTCATGTACAGACCTGTTCTCGGCAGTGTCACGAATGGATACAGATTCAGATATTAAAGTTATCACCGCTGAGAAGGGCACAGGTGCCACAGTAAGTGGTCAGTTGCTATATGAGTGCTATGAAGAAGACTTAAACAATAGCATGAAACCTGAGAGAAGACAAAGTTCAATTCAAACAAAAATACATCATTTTGGACTTGAGATTGAAAAAGAAAGAAAACAAAAAGAAGGTAAGATTATTCTTGCTTTTTTTTTATTTACATGTTTATTGACGATAACTTTCTACAGATCAAAAAAATAACATACAAATTTTAACATACAATGTATGGAATGAAATATTCAACACATCACGTTAAAACCTGAATATTTTGTGCTTCAGCACTCTGTAAAAGTTCATTTTCAGTTCACATTTGCTATATGTATGTATATTGAAGAGAGCTTCAGTGTTCGAAATAATCTGTGGCAATGGTGGCATTTGCCACCAAAACCTGTCAATCTGCCACCAAATTTTTTTTCTGGTGGTATTTTTCTACCACTAAATTTTGGGTCATCATTTCATCGATCTTACGGCTTGAATGAAGGAACACTGAAGGAAGACGTGTTGTTTGACGGCGGAAGAACTCATTAGCAAAATAAAACAAACTAATTGCGACATTTTGGCATGAATGAAAACATAGCGTGAATCCAAACTTGTGATTGGCTAATCTCCATATCGATGACAGCAACTTTTGTACACTTGACATGTTGTTGCCCTCTGTGATCGCCGCATGTGCAGTCATACTGCACAAGATAAAAGCCTGTTGTGACATTTTGAAAACAAAGCAAAACCACAGCCTGCGTGATTTAAATAATAATAAATACTTGCACTTCATTAGCCAGTACAGGGCTCAAAAAGTTCTTGTTGGATTGCTTTGAGACTTTATGTATATACCTTATGGTAGGGTTGACTTCTGTCAGATTTGGTAAAATTATGGATTACTTTTCTTAGTTTTTGGGGGGCAATTTTTAGCTCATATTTGGTATTTATATAAATACCAAAAAGAGCTTATATGGTGAGTCGATGGCGTCTGTATGTATGTATGTATGTATGTGGGTGGGTACATGTAGGTATGTGCGGATGTATGTCCGTCACATGCAAAAGCTCCCATACCGCCTAAGCTACCATCTCAGTATTTGGTGTATAGGTAGATGCAGGGTTGAGATGTGACGTTGTTCAAATGAACACATCAGTGTAAAAAATGTGCAAATGAAGTAAGAAAAGGGGAAATTCTGCAAATGTTCAGGAGTGGTGGCATGCCAATGACTGAAACAGGATACTCCACTGACCTTGACTCATTTCCTGTCATTGTTTATGAACTGTTACATATTAATAGACCTACTCAAACTAAGGGACGGACCATTAGATCTTGGGAGGGGGGTGGTCACAATGAAATTGTGAACATTTTATTTTTACAATTGTAAATTTCTATAAAAAAATTTTTCCAAATGAGAAAAGCTGTGCTAATTTTTTTTCTGAGTAAATTTTCAGATTTGTAATTTTTTTAGTTCGACGCTGTATGAGGATACAATGTACATCCATATCACTAGCACAAATAAGATTGCGTGCTATAATTACAACATACATATGGCCTCGTGATTTATATTGCTGATAGATTTCACGAAATGTTGCAGATCATCTTTTGACAAGCTGAGAAGCTGTTTGCAAAAAATGTGGTGAAACTTTAATATTTGTGTTTTTAGGACAATTTTTGCCCTTTTTTGATCAAAACATCTATTTCTCTGTAGCAGCATGTCCAACTTTTGTCATTCTTGTTTTTTTGGTTTAAATATTTCTTGTTGTTTTTCTGGTTGTGTTACAGAGATATTTTATCTCAGACAAAGGTTAATGAACCTAGCGGTCATCGACACCAGTAAAATGGTTAATTAAAACAACAAGATCTCAATTATAAGTCGACATGCATACAAACCATATTTTTAGACAATCGCACAATAACGCTAATTCCATTTTACGAGGGTGTTTACGGAAGTCAGGACGAAAACAAGAACACGTGACACTGACGTTTATGATTGGATGTATCATTTTATCTTTAATTCATGTCTATCGTATGATCGAAGCCACGCCTTAAAGATAATGTTTAAAATCCCATCCTTAAACATACAACGAGCAGAGTTGCTCGAGGAGATTGGAACATTGAGACAGGAACACAGCGGACCCAAGATATTTAGACTATGGGAGAAGCGTATCTTGGGCGATGGCAACTGTCAAGCTTGTCTACAGGGAAATAAAGTCTATGTAGTACCAATGAACTCTGAACGTCTCGTGTAGTCAATACACTGAAGATCCCCAGGTACCTCTCAGCAGCCAAGGCGAGTTGAACATACAAACTCCCTTTTCAAAGAACGAAGAGTAATAGTAACAGTTGTACTGTGCAGAAATCATTGTCAATAACATCAACGTAGAATTTTCCTGCACTGAACAGATAGAAACAACCTTTATTGTTGTTCTTTGGTACCCATACTGGTATGTACCAATTCTGATCAAATGTGAGCGACTCCGTATAATTGTGGTATTTTTGCTTTGAATAGCTGTTTTGATTGCTTTGAAACTTGGTTTGCATGCATCAAGAGGCAACCTTAGTTGTGTGTCTTCAAATTGTGGTGAAATTTTCATATTTTTATTTTTTTGGCAATTTTTCCCATTTTGGTCAAAAAAACATTTTCTCTGAAATCGCCTGTCCAATTCCTTTGAAATATGATATGCATATTCAGACCAGGGGTAAACTTTGTTGAGTATATTCAAATTATGACAGAACATGCAATAATGTATTTTGTGACAATTTTTGCTGTTTTTGGTCAAAAAAATGCCATCTATCTCATTCTTGAATTCTCAGGCCACTTGCAAAAGCTTGAGAATCATTGCACACTACAACTTTGTATTTGGTGTGTACATGCTTGCTAAACTGTAAATGGGAAATAGTGTAAATAAAGTTATCATTTGCAAAAAGTATGCTAAATAAAAATAATGAGCAGCAAAATTGTAAACTTTGTGAAAGTGTCCGTAACTGTGAGTCATAATTTTACATGTTTGATATTTTTATGGAAACACAACCACCTTTAAGCCAATAATAAGTTGTTTTCTTCAATATTACTGCTTGATGAATTACCAAATATCGTTTACATTAATTCCATATGGGACGATATCACAATATGACATCTCTACCTTGGTATGTTAGATTGTATCACTCACATGGATGTACCAGGCTGCATAGTATTGTACAAGTATGTGTATATGACATGTATGTGTATGTATGTGCAACAGTTGTAAACCAGTACCGGTACATACTTTGCCTTGGTATTTCATGGACTATCAAAATGTGATCAAATGCACTCGACATTATGATTAATACAAGCTAAGGCCCATAGAAGCTATTAAATGTTGTGTGTACACTCACTCTGGCCTGCCACATCGAACCAAATGTGTCAGTCAAGTATCATTGATGCTGTTTTAACACTACTTTGGATGGCAATGAATACTTTAAATTGCAGATTCATATTTATGTATTCTCCATTTTCCAATTAAAATAATAAGATTTATTAATGTACCCACTTTCATTTTCATTTCAACTCCTAAAATAATTTTAAAATTCAGATTATTCTTGTCCATGAACACATATCTCAACAAGAAATGTTGACACAACAGCAACAGGAAATGGAAACCGGACATAAATTTTGCATAATGTTTCTATAATTCAAGGTACCCAAATTTAAAGCAATGACAATGGAAGCTCAATTTGGAGAGAAAGCCAGTATGATGTATGTATGTATGTATGTGTTTGTATGTTTGTATACCATGCATTATCAACTAAGAGCTGAAGAACATACAATATAATACTGCAAGCATTGTGCTTGTAACTCCATGTAAACAAGGCTGATAGACTTCACAGTACATAAATCTTGTTTGGACTTTTGAAGTTAGATTTACTCTAACACATTCTATCTCATTCAATACAAATAATAATATGTAATGAAGAAAGAAAGAGTAGAAATGTGACACATTTTTATCCTGGTTGCAAGACATATAACATGAGACAGCTGAGAAAGTTACACCAGAAACAGAGAGAGAGAGGTGTCTCATCAACAATGTATAAGATATAAGGCAAATTCAATTTGGGTTATACAAAGGTCAGGTTTGATTTTCAAGAAAAATCCTAGTCAAGTACAAAGAAAACATAGGATCTAGTTGTAATTTTAAACTGTTACCCATTGTAAACAAAGCAGAGATATCTGAGAGGGCTGGGAAATAAAATATATCATGCAAAGGTAGTGACTGCAGATTAGACATACATGTATGTAATTCACATTGTACAGGCTCCACACTAAAAATTACCACATGTAAATTACAGGGAAATCAGGACTTCCTACCCAGTGTATCTGTCCATTTCATTGATGATATTCTGGAAATTGTCAGGTTACTAAATGCTGTCAGACATTTTGTTTGAAATGGTGGTCCCACTGCCCAAATATGTCTCCCTCTCATGGCGTAGCATGGGAGGTGCATAATACTCTACCTCACTACTTGGGATTACAACCTTCAAATTTTAGTTTGATTATACAACGAATATCCTGAAACAAATCTTAATCCTACCGTGTGCTTTAAGTTCACTCTTAAGGATGTACGATCGGAAAAATATAAGCGTACTGCGCCGATTTCCTCGCAGAAATGTATCCATAGTAACCACGCGCACATAGTGACGTTCCGAACGTTTTTGCGTTGTACAAAATGTCGTCTGCAGGTACAAGAAAATCGCGTCGAGAAAACGTTCAACGTGCCCTCAAAACACGCTTGAAGGTACGAGAATTCAGCAAAGAGATAAAAAAATGCAACATGACCGTAGCCTGTACAGCGTAAGTCAGTGGTGTGACGTCTGATTCGCTATACAAGAGCAGGTCGAGGTCGTGGTTATAATTCCAATGATAGTGTTGCTAGTAGACCTACCGGAGAATGGAAGAATGGCCGTCGCATTGTCGATTTGAGTGAACTAGCCGAAAATCTTGACACGTGTGTTAGTTGCGGGCTTGCCTTTACAATTGTCATCGTGTATTGGAGAAATGCCAAGTTCACGGCCTCGGCTCCTGGCTCCACGTAGTGTGTGACAACTTAGCCCTACTTAGCCTGCAGCGAAGTCAACCTAATCCCCACCAATAAGCGTCACGGAAATAAATATTACGTGATTTTTTGTATGCTATATTAATATATAGACTCTAAAAAGTAGAAGAACCTAAAAGTCTTTGCTTTGTTCTGTCATTTCCCTCTCATTAAAGTTTACAGGTAGGCTTGAATCATGACCATGCCTAGACAAGGCCATGCCATGCGCCACACTACAGGTAGCCACTGCAGGTACAGGTCAGCAGCATTTGAAGAGCGCCCCGCGCGACGAACCCGGGAGAGCATGGTTTATCGCCAGAACCTGTAAATCCTAGTCAGATTTTGCACAATTATGAAAACTCGAGCTCGGCGACCTACTAAACAAAATGTGGTTTTGAAAAATTCACAAAAAGAGCTATTATTTGGCAAAGTTTGAGAAAATTGACATTAGTAGAAACTATGAATAATTAATAAATTACCCTCTCCCATTACTAAAATTGGGGCATATTTGTTGGAATTTTGGTTAAAAAATAAATATGATGATTTTTTAACTCAATTTTAATGTAAGTAAAATCTTCAAAGTAGCTTAGGTTTATAATTTCTTTATTCTTTTACAGTGTAAACACGAAAAATGCAATCATGATATAAATATGAAAATGATGACCTGTTTTATTGATTTTTAGTGATTTTGTGAAAAACCATGAATTTTTAATGTCATTTTGTAAAAAAACGAGCGGTGACCCCATGTTTTTTTCCCAGTTTTTGACTATTCACATATGTACGTATTCAAAAATCCCCATTTGAAAAAATTGACATTACTTTTACTTTTTCCGATCGTACATCCTTACAGGGATATGACAGAGAGCAAAAACATTCTTGCTGTGTGTCCAAACGAACTTAGGTTTTGGGGTGTCATTTCAGTTTAAAATGAAGAAAAATAAAATACTTTTCTTTTACTTTAGCGTGTGTGTTCAATATTTTTTAAATGCGTTTCTAGTATGTTATCTTTATCTTTCCTTTCTTTGTAGTCCATATCAGACATTTCAACAGTTATTTCGTAGTTGCATGTCACCATGCATATCACACTATAGTAATACCCTGCCATAACTTTACTATCACAATTTTAGAGCATAGCATCAGTACAAAAGTATTTCACTCTACCACACTGCCACCTCAGCTAATTGTCTATCAAACCCAACATCAGGACAAAAGCCATACTTTTTCCAGTGTAGCAGCACCGTAAATCTACAATTTTGACTTGCTTTAGGAGATTCGGGGTCATTGATGCTATTTTTCTGTTTTTAGTTCACATTTGGTGTACCAATGTGAGGTTATCGTATAAGCTGAATCAGTTCATTTGCATCTGATTTGCATGTCTGTATGTCTGTATATTTGTGGGTATGTGCGGATGTATGTCCGTCACACACAAAGGCTCCCATACCGCCAAAGCTACCATCTCAGTATTTGGTGTACAGGTAGATGCAGGGGTTGAGATGTGAATTTGTTCAAATGAACACATCAGTGTCAAAAATGTGCAAAGGAGGTAAGAAAAAGTGAAATCCTGCAAATGTGCAGGAGGCATGGCAGTGAGAAACAGGCAAACTCCACTGATCTTGACTCATTTCCTGTCATTGTTTATGAACTGTTACATATTAACAGACCAGCTGCAACCATAGAGAGTAGATGGGGGAAAACCGTTTATACTAAACTAAGAGGGGCTTGTTTCTGCTATGCATGTTGCTAAAGTTGACCTCCAGTACCTAAAGTTAGACCTTACTTACTTTTGTCATTCTTGTTTTTCTGGTTTAAATATTTCTTGTTGTTTTTCTGGTTGTACTGTGCAGAAATCATTGCCATAACATCAACGTAGAATTTTCCTCCACTGAACAGATAGAAACAACATTTATTGTTGATCATTGGTAACCCATACTGGTATATACCAATTCTGATCAAATTTGAGCGACACCCTATAATTGCGGTATTTTTATTTGCAGGTGTTCAGCATTTGACTGGAGTATATACTGAAAACCCAGCTTTTACTAGTAATGCTGGAATGGACGATGCTGTTTTACAAATTCAACATGTGAGTAATATGCACTTTGCATATTGCATTCATACAGAATGCTTTTGTCAGTAAGAATGGGAAAACTGGTGGGTGACCCAGTTGAAAAGAATGAGGAAAATATCTTAAAGCCAATTTTCCCGTCAAAACACCAATAGCCAGTATTCTCTGCAGCAAAACAAATGTACATAGAGAATCATCCCAAAATAGAGGGCTCATCTTTCTAAACATAATGTCACAGGCCCCCTATCCTCCTCCAGTTCATTTTTAGCTCACATTTGGTATACCAATGTGAGGTTATTGTATAAGCTGAAGTCGATGGCGTCTATATGTATGTGTGTGTATGTATGTATTTATGTATGTATGTACGTACAGTATGTCAGTCAACATCAAAAACCCGCAAACCGTTGCACATTTCAGCTTGGTATTTGGTGTGTGGATGCTGCTCTAGCCACTGGCCCATGATGCCTCCCCAATCATGGGAAGATGGGAAGATAATCTGATAAAGTTTCTGTGGATGCCCTCAAACTGTTTTGTGATAAAAGTTTAGTAATGTGGCTTACAGATTGTAAGCTCATATGCATGTTTGACAAAGTATTGTATATTTGGTTAGTCATCAAAATTCAATGCAAGGGATCTCTGATGTATGCTGGTCTACTTACGCTGGAAGTTTGATGAGTGTTACATTCTGATGATTAGCTCATATGCATATATAGTGAATTTCTGTAATTAGAGTATATGTCAAAACTGAATGGAAAAATTTGGACTGGACTTTCTGAAATACCGGTATGTTGGTCACACTGGGTCTACGTTAGGCTGAATGTCAATCTGATTAAAATCAGATGTAGAGTACGGCAACATCTGTACTTACGCGGTATTTTCTTGCTGTCGCCTCTCATACCACGTAAGTACAGACGTCGCCGTACTCTACATCTGATTTTAATCAGATTGGCTGAATGTTTGACTAGTGTGACAGTGATCATTAGCTCATTTGTATATTTAATGAATTTCTGTAATTTGGACTGAATGCTCTGATATTGACTAATGATGGGTGCCTTAAACATTCATTGATCATGCTTTGTTCTTGTTATGCTGAGAGTTTAATGAGAATGACATTCTTGTAATTAGCGTACAATGCATATTAACCCTTTGAGCGCCAAACTCAATTTTTGTCACCTTTACAAATTATACTGCAGTCAAATGTTTTCAGAGCTTTGCCAAAATTTTGATAAAAAACTGTAGCTAATTAAATGTGATGTCCATTTTCTTCAAAATTATCAAAACAAATACAGAAAAATTCATAAAAATTGGTAAAATGTTGCACTGAAATTTTGGTTGGAAAAATTACAGCACTCAAAGGGTTAATTGAGTTCTTTAATTGGGCCATATGTCAAAGTTAAATACACTGAATTTTATCATACTTCTGAGGTACATTAGTGATACCTAGATTTAATGATGCTGAACTTTTGGTATGCATTCATCCTTAGTATTAGCCTATTTGCATATCTATTGACTTTCTAGAGTAATGTACATTTGTTGCTCAAGTGACTTTGTTGCCTAGTTGCATTTATTAATTTGTCTGCATATGTTGCATTAAAATGGATTATAGTTTATGTAATCATTCGAACATATTGACCTTCATTAATCAATGTTCTCTTGTCATTTACTCAGGCTGATGCAATGATCAACACGCTGATGGCATCTCAGTATAAGCTGCAGTGTGCGTTAGCACTAATGGATAGAAAGGCTAAACCAGAACACAGATTGAGCTCGTACATCACAAGTAGTAAAGACAAATCAGTAAGTTGAGGAGTCTACATAATCTTCTAAGGGGCTGTGGATAATTAAAACATGCGCATGATAAGTGCAACTCAACCCCCCTAAATGATAGTTTGGAAGTGCGAAAATCCAACCAAGCCTTGATCATTCTGTATCAGCATACCTACAATAGGTTATTATGTTGCTATGAAATCACGCATACGCTACTAACACCCCCCACATCCCCCACCATACCCCCTCTAAAATCAATCTTTGTTCAGTGCCAACTCAACAATGACGCAACCAATAGAATGAAATGAATTGAAACAGTGTATCCAAAATGATTGTTATGTTATTTTACATGTTGACATAGCCACATGTATGTCAAAAGTCAGCGCCAGTGCCGCACTTACCTGGTACATGCCAAAAGATAAAGCGCAATATTTTGTGATACATAAGAATGTGTAGCGAGGTGCCGGATAAAAAAGCATGTAGGTCTAGTGCAATTTTTGCACACAGTAATCAAAATACAACTGAACGCCCTCCCCTAAAGGCAGAAGGTGCGTCTGCCATGCGCATGTTTTAATTATCACAGCCCCTAAAGACCAAAATAAATAATGATTTATTGCATTCTGCTTTTCACTGTAAATGTAGAACATCATGTTTAATCATAGACAGTAGAGGGGGGAAGACCCCTCTACTGTCTATGGTTTAATAATTCAATTTATGTAGCTGAATGCGTGATTAATTGAATGATCACTGTGTTTGACATTCTCATGGTCATTAATGCCATAATTGAAATCATTTCACAGTCACCAGACACAGTCATTTAGCCGAATTGATTTGATGTCAATATTGGCTGCTTTCTATTTTTAATGAATTTTTTTCTCTATTTTTTTTTGCCATTTTAGTCAAAAAATATTCTCTAAAACCAATGGTCCCATTGTTTTTAAATTTGGTTTGCCGGTTCTTTATAGTGACCAAAATAGGATTCATTGAAATTATGGCACTGATATTTGTATTTTGGGGACAATTTTTACCATTTTTAGTCAAAGCTCTCCTGTCAAACCGTTTATCCCATCCCTTTCAAAACACGTGTAAAGGTTAATATGAGGTGGAGCGTTTCATATTGCTGGGGTATAAGATTGATTTGCACTTGCAGTGGAATTTTCTTTACTTAGTAATCATTCTGTAGGAATGCAATGTCATGTGTTTACGTACCATTTCTCAGTATTTCTTTAAGATGGGAGCACAGTGTCATTGACGCTATCTTTTTAGTGACCAAGTATAATTGTAAGGGGTTATATGTTCTGCTCTGTATATTTTAGGGCCTGCAACAAAGTATGTTGAATCTGCCTGTAGTTGGAGGACTTGGTGGCCGTAAAACTGACGTAGAAGGTGCTGCAGCGATGACAAGAACTCCAGCAGAAGGAGCACAATCACACAACTTTGCTCAAAGATTAGGTATGTTAACATTTTTGATGAAAAGGTTATTCTGTCAAGTCTTTTGGCATTTCAAATTTTACTTTGATATTTCTCAAATCAAGCAATCAATCAATCAATCTTTTATTACTCAACACACTGACAGAGAGTGTGGTATGGTAAATTTCAGATGAAAGAACATGTCCAAAACTGAACACCATCAAATATACTTGTCAGAATAATTTCATTCAGAGATTTCTGAAAATTATGTTCAAATTTCCATGTTTAAATATTTGTATCATGTCTCAATCTTTCATTTTTTTGTCAAAAACACCACTTGAAAGCTAACACTTGTGCACTTTTTCTGAAACATACTTTGTCCAAAGAAAAGTTATTATTAGAGGGAACATCTTGTCAGAATTGGCAGTCATCAGCAGTGCATTCATTCAAAGCTATCAATGTCAATTTTTCACCATGCCTGAAATCTGAATTCCAGCAACTTGACTTCATCAACTCAAGACATGAATACTTTTTTCTGTAACATATATTAAGACTGTCAACAAAAGTCACAGTCACACCCATTTTCTACTAGTTATCACTATCAGACATATGTGCCATGCATACCTTGCATGATATCAAATCTGTTTCATAGTTGCATCACTGTCCATTAGCCACCGGTGCAGCCATTCCAACTTCTTCCATGCTGATGTTGATATCACAAAGTCAACACTGGTAAGATGAAGACCATCAAGGCATGAATACCCCCACTACTGATCATCATCAACCCCCCCAAAAGCCATGTTGAAATTGACTATATCTTAATTGTCCCGAGTCTCGGCAGGACCGTTAACCAACCCCCCAACTAATCCACCCCCACCCTGCCCTTCCACATCAATTACGGACAATGCACTGGCCGATGATTGGGAGACTGTTTCTCATGTTTCAGAGACTTCATAACTGCTGCACCAAGCTTCATCCACTCAATCTACAATGAATTCAAAGTCCAATCCACCTCTCTCTGATGGTACCACCGACCTAACAATTAACACAGCAGACATCTGACCAGTCTGTCTCCTACGTTATTAGCTCATTGCCACTCGACATGCTATCCTGCTTTTTAACAAAAGTCAAATCAGTCATGATGTCAGCACGCTGTAATCACATGACAATTTTATATCAATTGAGCTATTATGATCATAGCCCAAACCATGAGAAGCTGGTCACCAGTGACAGCACATATCACTTTCTGGATCGCCCCACCCACCAAAGAAAATTGCCTCAAAGGAACACAGCCAATATGGCTGTGCTCATCCATGTCAGATCCAAAATGCTGCCTCTACCCAAACATCATAGCATCCCTTCCTATTAACCTGTGTAGGACTCACAGACAACACAGCCTGGCTCTTCCTCAGTCACATCAAGCAGACACCACTAAATACCCTAACTAACGTCAAACCTTGCTGATTTTAATGAGTTGTTGGCTTTAAACATCACACTCAGAAGTTTCAATTTTAGTCATCCGGGGGACTTATAGTCATGTACGTGCATCCATCCATCCAATTACACAGATATCTGAGAGGTGCCTGGAATGATTTCATTCAAACTTGGTTCAAGGATTACTTCATATGTCATCGATTTGTTTTGTGATATGATCGAATATGGCCATAGTGTGGTCACCACACTTTGAATTCAATATACCATGGCTGGCATAACTGCTTAAGCTCTAAGCTTGAGTAAAACCCTGTTTTTGACGTTCCATGCCTGAATTTTAATATTGTACTGTTATGATATAATACCAATTAAATCACACCCAGCGACGGTATACCACTCGATTTTTACCAGTTCACTTCATATATGCACTCGCTATCGCTCATGCATATATGTCGTGAAGTGGTCAAAATCTCGTGGCATACCGTCACTGGGTGTGCTTTATTAGTCCCCACGGACACCGTCCGGGGCGACTTATAGGTTTGGTCATGTGCGTGCGTGCATGTGTGCGTGCATGCGTCTGTCCGTCCGTTCACGCAGATATCTCAGAGATGCAAGGAGTGATTTCATTCAAACTTGGTACAAGGATTTCTTCATATGTCATACAGATGCACGTCGATTTGTTTTGTGATACGATCCGATATGGCCGCCAGGCGGCCTTTTTATTACGATTTTTTCATATACAGAGCCATAACTCAGACATGTTTCAACCGATTAAATTCAAAGTTGGTACAAGGACATTGACCAATGTCATAGATATGCACGTCAATTTGTTTGTAATATGATCCAATATGGCTGCCGTGCGGCCATTTTGCTACGATTTTTTCATGTACAGAGCCATAACTCAGACATGTTTCAACCGATTTTATTCAACGTTGGTACAAGGACATTGACCAATGTACATATTCAGGTCAATTTTTTGTTTTGTGATATAATCCAATATGGCTGCTGTGCGGCCATTTTGTTACAATTTTTTCGTGTACAGAGCCATAATTCAGGCATATCTCAACTGATTTTATTCAAAGTTGGTACAAGGACATTGACCTATGTCATACATATGCACATTGATTTTTACAGCCTATAAACAAGGTTACAGACAAGATAGCTATGGGACAATTTGCTGTATATGAAGTACTTTTTTAAAAATCACATTTTAAAATTTGAAAGAATTTTTTGATAATTTTTTTATATGTATACCCATGTAAAATCATAAAAACAAATTTTATTCACAAATCCTGCCATTCACATCTTACAATTAATAGTGTCAACATATTTATAACTAATTTGGTAATAGTAAGTACCATCCAATTATTATTAAATTCTAAATATGTAAAAAAAATAAGAAAAAATAAATTTTGATTTACTGGTGTCATATTTCAAAATTATGGCTGCAAATATACAATTTTTATATTCTTTGGAGAAAGTATGACGTAAGGGAGTTATCCTGAAAATTTGAACTAAATATCTTGATTCTAACACTTGAAACATTAACTCTGAGAAAAGAATTGGTGCAAAAATAGCCTTTCCAGCCACCTCAATGACCTTTTGTAATTAGGATGGCGGCCTACATTTGTTCCATGTGTTCACCACCATGGAACTCATTCTCGGCCATTAAGCCCCATCTCTATCGCAGTATTTTTAATCACAGACCTATAATTAATGAAGAGGACTCTATCCTCTCTGAGGACTTGTAGTTACCCATTAACAAGTGGAGAGTGTGTCATCAATGATGATTGTTTATGACAAATTCCCCAAAAGACCATAAACATTTGCTTTGATTTTTCACAGATGAGTTCAATGACACCGTTCCAGAAGTTGTTTGCCGGTGCAGAGCCCTTTATGATTTTATACCAAGCCAAAAGGATGAATTGATGCTTAGTGCAGGTATGACTTGCATTGTAATCTAAAATGTTATATGATTATAACAGCTTAATTCAATTTCAAATTCTGAAAGGAACAGAGAGCAATTCTATCTTTTAAGTGTACAAATAAAGGCAAAACACTATGCAGTATTCTTAGCATTCATTTGGTCTATGTTAAAAACCAGTGGGATATCCTGACCTTGTAGGATCAGTAGGTGTCCATTGTTTGTATATCTGTACATAAATGTACAAATGTATGTATATATCAATATATCTATAAGTATGTATGTGTGCATATGTGTATTTTTTTTTTGTGACCACCTCAAAATCCCAGGAACTGCTGCGTGTAACAACTGACTGATAATTTGGAGATGCATCGTTAATTGTTGATTGGGATTCATGCAAATAAAAATACCTGTCACAAAGATATGCAAATGAGCTTGAAACATGTCAGAATGGTGAAAAATCAGGAACAATTGGTCTCATTTCTGTGATATTCAATTTTGGACACCATATATTGGTTGGGGGGCCCAAATGATATCCATGTTGTAATAATGTGTGTGTCAATCCATCCATCCATCAATTGATGGATTTCGTTAAATAGCATTGTTCAGAATGTAATGCAATTTCATTTATAGCATCATTATGAGAAGATCTAAATCTGATGAGATTTTAGTGGGTTTTGTCTGTATAATTAACAGTCATGTGCATAACTGTGCAATAGACTATAAACTATATCAAGAATTACATAACCACATTTTTTGTTCACATGTTCACACATGTAAACTAATGTCATAGCGATGTCTGTCTGTCTGTATGTGTGAGTGTGTGTGTGTCTTTTCACAGATGATAATCTCAGAACATTATAATGATACTGTAAGTGTCATGTCAATTATCTGCTCATTCGCATATTTAATGAGTTTTTGTAATTCGTGACATAACTCTGAAATTCCAGCACCAAATTTGGTGAAAAATGCAACAAATATTGATCTGATATATATTTAATTGTACTTAGAAGCATTGGGCTGTGTCAAGTCAATAAATAGCTCATTTGCATATTATATGAAGTTTTGTAATTAGTCATATAACTCTGAAATAAATGCACCAAATTTGATAAAATCTGCTGCAGATACTGATCTGACAGATATTTCTGCTGATGTGCAGCTTGAATAAGCTCTTTCTCTGATTGGTCCATTTTCACTATTCACAGCCACTTAGGGAGTCTATTTGTATTGTTTTCATTATATTGGTAAGATTCACCTACCCAATTGGGTCAGATCTTATTCAGCGCTGCACATTAGCCCAGATATTTAACTGTGGTGTAAAGCATTTAGTAGTGTGAAGTTAATTAAGAGTTCATTTGCATATTTAATGAACTTTGTAATAGTGATATTACTCCATATTTACAGCATTAAATTTGATGAAACATGCTACATATGTTGATCTGATATATATCTAATTGTAATGAAAAGCATTGGGCAGTGACAAGTTAATAAATAGCTAATTTGCATATTTTATGAAGTTTTGTAATTAGTCATATAACTCCAAAATAAATGCACCAAAATTGATGAAATCTGCTGCAGATACTGATCCAATAGATATCTGATTATGTTGTAAAGCATTTAGTTGTGTGAAGTTAATTAAGGGTTCATTTGCATATTGAATAAACTTTGTAATTAGGTATATACACTAAAATTATGGCACCTTATTTGGTGAAAGCTGCTGCTGATATTCATCTGATAAATATCTAATTGTGATTTGAAACATCGAGTAGTGTCAAGTTAGTTAAGGGTTCATTTGCATATTTAATGAACTTTGTAAGTAGTGATATTATTCCAAAATTACAGTATTAAATTTCATGAAACGTGCTACATATGTTGATCTGATATATATCTAATTGTCCCATAAAGCATTGAGCAGCTGCAGTGTCAAGTCAATAACAGCTCATTTGCATATTAAATAAAGTTTTGTAATTAGTGATTTAACTCTGAGAGTACTGTGCGAAAGTTGATGAAACCTGCTACATATAATATTAAAGATATTTGATTGTTCAGTAAAGCGTACTACTATTTTAATGAACCTGTTGTAAAATGTGAGCACATTCAATTCAACTTGGTATGTAATCTTGTGCAGGCACTCGAATTGTTCCATGTTCTTTATGCTATTAGTTGGCATGGTCCACAGATTATAAAGGTATAATATTCAAGGAAGAATTGTACAGCAGATCAAAATTCAATGCACCAAATTTCATCAGACCTCTTAGGATATATTGGTCATACTCAGTCAAGCAATACTTAAAGTTTGATGAGCAAATTTGCATATTTAATGAGTTTCTTTGATTCAGTCATATATAAATGCTGATTGCTATAGCTAAAAAAAAATTCTGTTGCAATAAAAGACAGTAACTGTTGCATTGATTTCTGTCATGTAATCTTATATTCTTCATCTTACAGGTGATGTCATCAGTGTACATGAAAAACAGGGAGATGGTTGGTGGCTTGGAGAACTAAAGGGAAATGTTGGTCTCTTTCCAGAGTCCTATGTTGAAGAGATCTAACTTTACCACATTGATTTTAGCACACTCATGTCACCATTTTATAAATGGGCAATAAGAAAACTTCCCTGAAAATTTATGAAGCTGTACACAAAATCTTTTGAAATATTTTTCTGCACTCCATGTACTGCCAAATAGAATAACTCAAGTACTATACCTTAAAGCATGACTGATTTTGCCATGACAAAAAAACCAAATGTGTCAATTTCACATTGCAATAACATGTAAAATTTGATTAAGCTCCTGATGAGACTTTTGTGTGCAGTTTTTCTGTAACTGCTTCAACTGTTATACATACTAAGAAGTCATCATTCGAATTATTTTTGTTTCTTTGCTAAATGTTCAAAAACTTGAAATGTTTTCACCAACAACATGTGAGACTTTAGTAGATCATCTTTTGCTGCCCTTTTCACCAATTGGAATTTTGTTGAACTTCTGTATTAGCCCGTGATATTTTTTCAAAAGTATTAAGAGCTAAGTTGAAAACAACTTTCAAAATTTAAACTTATGATCAAGCTTAAAAAAGAAATGACTTGTATAGATTAAATGAATCTTTGGCAAGATAGGTTGATCTGCAAGGCCATGAAAAATTTAGAGTACTTTTGAGAAATGAAAGTTATATCAGTAACCTCTTGGTAGTATAATTTAGCATTTGTCTTGTTTCTTTCAAATTTGTCAAAAAGTTATGATTAAGGACCAATATCTTTTATTTACAGATACTTTTTATGTCAACTACGTACTGTTTTCAGTCCTAAGTTTTAGATGGGTGCACAAATTATTCCATGTTATTGTCTGACTGGCTATGTGAAGTAAATGTAAGAACTATTCGAAATTGACTACTTCTGTCAATGTTATGGAAACTATTATACACATAGTGTAGCAAGAATCTCTCAGAAAGGAATGTTGTTGCCAAAGTCAGCTTTGTTTTGTGTAATTGTTTTTGTACATAAAGCCTTAGTTTCCATTTACTTTACACATTTTGAATTATTTGGTTCCATTTTCACATGTGTGTATGTATGTATATATGAACATATATGTGTGTGTGCACATGTGTCATTCTATTGGCTTAATAACTTGCAATCTACAATACCCATCTAAAAGTGGATCAAAGATCAAACCATTTTGCAACTATATCCCAACTTCTGTAGCTAATTCACTGCAAAACTTAAAAATTGCAGCATGTATCACCCGATCTTTTGACATAAGTGTGTGTGGCTCAGGAGATTGTGTTCAAATGATTATGTTTGTCAAGGGTATGTATTAATCCAATTATAAGTAAATAAAAACTGATAAACCTGCCACTGGTCTAATGGCTTCACCATTTTGTGTTATTTCTAGGGATGCCCTGATTCACTTTTTTTAATAAGAATATATTATTTGGGTATGCCAGTTGTTGGGATTTTTGCTAGTATTTCTCTTATTAAAGTGTATTAAAATCTCTGAAGCTGCTTTTCAGGTTATGTAGAAATTTGTGTTGTAGGTTCTTGGGATAACCTCATCAGAACTCGCTTTAAAAAATGAGATTTGCAAGCATTGATTTTGGGACTAATTATGTCGTTGGTGAAAGCGTAATCTTCAAATGCATTGTCCAGCATCTGCCAAAGTTATTCATTTAGATTTTTTCAACATTGATCTATTTATAATATGTAAATTTTGGTACAATACTCCAATTTTTAGATCCCATTTGCCATAAATATATGGCAACTGGGAGGTTATATGGTGTAAAAATGTCCATATGTAATATGTATGTCTGTATGTATGTATGTATGAATGCATGTATCTATGTATGTATCTATGTATATCGGTCCACAGCAAAAACTTGAGAACAGCTGCACAGTTTAAGCTGATTTTTGGTGTAGTGATGCCATATATTATGTAGATAAGCTGTTCTCTACATGAACATGTCAGCATTGTAAACATTTAAATGAGGCAGAAAAACTGGAAATGGTCAAGAATTGCTCATCAGATCATTGTCGTATTTGGTATTTAGGTACGTCAAGACACCCACATTTAGCCATATTGATTTGATGCCAATATTGGCTGCTTTCTATTTTTAATGAATTTTTACCTGATTTTTGCATTTTTTTCAAAAAATCTTCTCTTAAACCATGGTCTCATTGCTTTAAAATTTGGTGTACAGGTTCCTAGGGATGACCAAAATATGACTCACTGAAATTACGGTGACTTTGTATTTTGGGGCAATTTTTGTCATTTTTGGTCAAAAAATACTCTTCTTGGAAACTGTATATCCCATTACTTTCAAATTAGGTGCCTAGGTCATTATGAGGTGAAGCATTTCATGTCTGATGAGGTGTAAGATTGATTTGCAGTGGAATTTTCTTAGTAACCATTCTGTAGGAGTGCTGTGTCATGTGTATACTAGTAATGAGTATTTCTGTAAAATGGGAGTACAAAGTCATTGACAGTATTTTTGGTGAAAGCAATTTTTCTATTCAATAATAATACAAAATGAAGTTTTACAACTGTACAAATGATGACAAATTTTTTTTAAGTTATTGGGGACTGTTTTCTCATTTTTGATCTTAAAATCTGAGGCCTTTGACGATTCAAAGTATATTCTATTAATTTTGTCAAATTTCCAAATTATTCTGCAATTTCAGCAATATTTCCAACATAAGTGATTAGTTTATATATTTTACATTTCCAGTTGCCTGGCCTTGGTATATTATCTCTGTATGTGAACAAAGCCTTGTACCAACAGGAGTTCTGATCAGTGAAGCTGCATAGTCCCAAACACAATTTATAATAGCACTTCAGTGTAAGACTTTCCCTTTGAGTCAAGAGATGGGAAACAGCTATACATGTATATTCTTACTCTTGGGTTAATAGGGTTAATATTCTATCTTCAAATCAAACATTAGTACCGTAATAAACAAAATATTTTGTTAAAATCATTTGTCATCTGTTTATATCCTCTTCATATTTTATTTCTAGGTTAGGTTTTCAATTTTTTCTGCAAAACCATACTGTTATAAATCACTGAATCACTGAATAAAAGAGAGAATAATGAAATATTTCTTGTTGTTTTATTATCACTTCACAAAGGAGATATAACAGTCATTATCATTTACCTATACATTCACATGCTACGGAGAAAAGCGCCCTCACATCCATGCATTTTTTAGCTACTATAGACTATAGTCTATAGAAGCTATTGGGATGGGTATCCGTCCGGCGTCAGTCTGTATGTATGTATGTATGTATGTCTGTTTGTGAGGCGTCCGTCCACTCAAATATCTTGAGAACCGCAGTACTACTGATTTGATATTTGTTGTGTAGATTAAAATATGATTTTGAGAAACTACTTTTTTTAATTTTTGATATTGTTGAAAATAGGCAAATTAATGCCAAAAAAGGCGTTTTTGGTAAAAAATCTTCTTCTTCATAACCGCTGGTTAGACAGCTTTGTTATTTGGTATACAGGTCCCTAGGGACAACCCAACTTAGATTTGTTCAAATTGTGATGAAATATGCAAATCTGTATTTTTAAGGAATTTTTTTGTCTTTTTTGGTCAAATTTGACTTACATTGTATGTAATTCTTGTACTGTACAAACCCTATCAATTCACCCAGAAAAAAATAATTAATATGATTTTAAATAATTGAATTAATTAGGAAATCATCAAAGCCAAAATAATTTTAGTGTAGAATTATCAGAAAGTTCAACTTTTTTTGACAGTTCATAGTGAAATGCTTACCATCTTGGAGGATTAAAACATGTAAAGGCAACTTTCCTGAATCCCAAGTTTGACATATTCTGAACCGTCATTTATTGTGCCCTGTATGTTATCAAAGAAATTGCTCAAAATAGTTTGTTATGATAGGGTGGTCAAATAAATAGAGATAGAGAAAGTTCTAATTTCCATTTATGGTTGACTTGGTAAGGATAAAATAAAATTACTTTTTGAGGAAAAAAATAGAGTGGTCAATTAAAAGAGTGGTCAAAGTGATAGGGTTTTTATGGTAAAGCTGGGCTGTAAGATTCCTCATGTGCTATTTATAGCAATTATGCAATCTGTGTAAACAGTGCAATGAAAGTGTTACATGATGCTTTTGATAACCTTGAACTTCTTAAGTTTCAAACATTTGTCTCTTCAGTGTGCTTTCTCTGAGTACGTACAGTCTCAACTTATTCTACAGAACTTACTTACAATGTTAATTTAAAAGTTAAAAAGTGCTTTGTTAATAGGATGAAAATACTGATAAAAATTAATAACCAGCTTAAGATTCTTTATAACCTGACAGATATGCTGTTTTTTTATGAAGGAAATCTTGATTTAAGCAATTCTTGTTTACTTTAATTAGAATGTAATTAAGTCTCCTTTATTAGCTATTATAGACTAATATAGTCTAATATAGTCTATAAAGCTATTGGGATGGGTATCTATACGGCGTGCACCGTCAGTATGTATGTACGGTATGATTGTATGTATGTATGTCCGTTTGTGAGGCGTCCGTCCACTCAAATATCTTGAGAACTGCAGTACTTACTGATTTGATATTTGTTGTGTTTATAAAATATATGATTTTGAGAAACTCTTTTTGGCATATTAGCACCAAAAAAGGCGTTTTTGGTAAAAAATCTTCTTCTTCATAACCACTGGTCAGACAGCTTTGTTATTTGGTATACAGGTCCCTAGGGATAACCCAACTTAGATTTGTTAAAATTGTGATGAAATATGCAAATCTGTATTGTTACGGAATTTTTTTTTTCCATTGTTGGTCAGGCCATCCTGAAATGAGCTATCAAAGATATCCACCTTCTTCATCAATACATGTGTCACAAAAGGTTATTCTCTACATAACACAGCAGAGCTCTGTCAACTGTTGAGTCGCTTGTTTTTTCAAAACCGCTGGTCAGACAGCTTTAATATTTGGTTTACAGGTCCCTAGGATGACCTTAGTGAGATAATTTCATACAGTCAGGAAATACTTAATTTTGTATCCATGTCTATAGTAGCTTCAGGGACTTTGGCCCTATGTTTTACGTATAATGCCCTGGCTTAGTGCCCATACTTGGATAAACGCGTTGAATGTCAGGCGTACTTTTGTCTCAAGAAAGTTTTATTGTAAGCAACAGAGCACAAGATTCAACAGTTGCAGGCACACCACGTCCAAATATGGGCAATTGTTGTGCATTTCAGAACTGACTTCATTCAGGTTACTACGGGCATGGAGCTACCTCCATGCTACGGGTGTTGCTATCAGCAGACATTCCATTGATAAACAATCCCACAAGAGATTCGAAAGTCTCCTCATTCTTATCATACAGGCGACAGTGATGTGGCCATCGCTTTTCCACAAAATTTACAAAAATGGCGATAATGTGTGATATTGTACTTATTTTTTATTTCCAATTGTTTGCACAAAGTTTTTAACTACATATTTATCATTCCATTAGGTATATGATGAAACCATTATGCCCTGATATGGGTTATGTGGACCTCTGTCGTACAGCCCCTTTCACACTTGGGCCCTTCCGCCATACAACCTCAGTCCTCAAAACCCATATCAGGGCTGTAGAAATTGATACATTGCTAGGGAGACAAAAATACAAGGAAATGTTCATATGCTCGCCATTTAATAATACGGCATGTAAGTCATAAAGCCTTTTCTCACACTGGTATATCAAAATTGTGATGAATTTATGAACATAATTTTAAGAAAATTTTAATTATTGTTTGTCAAAAATTTCATTTGTCAGGAAGAACTTCCATATTGCGTTGATATATGGTGTCCTTCTAATAATTTTTCTGAAACATGTCATAATTAAAGCCCCAATAGCTGTGAATGTTTAATAAACCGATCTCAAAATATCCTTAGTTTTCCTAGAGTTTTCTTTGAATAAGACCCATTAAAGACTGAAAAAGTGTATAACTCTGCCATGAGTGTCAAAATTGGCAGATATATTCAAAGGTTTTAACGTAATTTCAGATTTCCCGCGATTTTCAAAAACTAATCGTATGACAGAGAAAATAAAGATTACAACAACAAAATGTTGGCCATCGTGTGTTGTGCATTCAAGTAAATAGCATCATACTTGTTTGTGGTATGATCATGATGTGTATGTGCAGGAAATACTGTTTTTAACATATTAATGACCGTAGGTCATTATGTTATTATTATAATATGCTTTGCTGGAATCCGGCAATCTGATTGGCTGGAGCCGGGGTTTATATTCTCAACAAGAAGACCTGCGCGCCGCGTAACATTTTTGAGCTCGCGCAAATTTTCGAACGTCAACTTGAGAGCTCAACGCGCCGTAATGTCGAACAAGTCTATGGCTTCAGATTGATTTTGATTGTTAAATTTTAGTCTAGTGCAGCTTGACGAACCAACAAATGAAGAGTTTCTGTAAGCAGTGGAGGTTATGTTACACAACAACATAATTTTAAAAGTTTTTTGAGCGTTTTTTTGAAGTAAAATTCTTCAAGTTCGATGTCTAATCGCGATATCGATGCGTTGCATAACCGTATTTTATGAATTCAACTGTGCACGCGCGCGCGTTCTGAAACGTTCTTTTTTAGAGTTTGTATGCGGCTGGGCGCTCCTAAACTCTCGTTCCAACTTCGGCCCTAAATAACGACATTGTCCACTTGTTTTTTAACTAAAACATATTATAATGAGGTTATAAATGGTGCGCTCGGGTATTTGGTTGCGAAAATATAAGACCTCTGGGGTGAAAATTAGCATATTTGGGTGAAATAATCACCTCGCTTCGCTCGGTGATTATTTCCCGCCAAATATGCTAATTTTCACCCCAGAGGTCTTATATCCGCAACCAAATACCCTCGCTTGCCGTTTATAACCTCTAAATGTAATGACCTATTAATGACCTGTTATTAACATAATGAGCGTAGGACATGTTATTGTGTTCGGGTGGATTGAGTTGACTTCAGACAGTGAAAACTTTCCATAAACATCAAAAGTCAAAACTGCTGAACATACTGCGTTGATATTTGGTAGAGATGTTTAGACCATGTTTAAGGTTCTAATTTGTTAAAATGGTGCCTAGCAGTTAGATAGATATGGGAAATTGTTGACCCTTTTTTAACTAATTGATTTTAGGGGCCTTCCATATATGTATTTTTGGAAGGTACACCCATGCTGCATTTTGGACTGTTTTATGAGTTATGGAACAGAAATGTGTGTTAGATGAATGCTAGAAACATGGAGGATGCACTGAATGGAAGTATCAGAGATTTCCACGCTCTTTTGGGCAACAAAAGCGATAAAAAAACATATTTCATATTTTAGATTCACACATTTGAGATGACCCTAGGCATTTGTCATATGACTTAGTCACATGACTAACTACTTGACCTATTTATATGCGCATTGATATCAAGACCAGATAGTTCTATGTACATGATATAGTGGCAGAGATTTGTAGTGTTGTTCAAACATAGTCTGTTAGCATGGAAATACGATTTGCTTGTGACTTAAGTTCACTTCTCACTGATAATGGTGATGCTTTGAAAGTGGACTGACCCATGCTACACAGGAACATTTTTTGTGTCCTGAGAATGTGATAACAGCTTGAGATAACAAAAGATTTCCTGAAGATTTTTGTGTCCCAATATTATCTCAAATCCGCTCACTTCAATCAAGTAAACATCCTTGAGTCAATATACAGACTTTGACATTCCAGAGATTAAGTATCCGCGACCTCACATGTTACAGTCTCTTAACCCTTTCACCACCATGGTATGGCCCAAACCCATTGTTATCAATGGTGAGTGTGGACCTGTTTACAGGGAATTAGGGGTGAACAGGTTAGACAATGAAGTTACAAGTTTTAGGTTAGTTATCAAGCTAGCACCAGCATCTGTCATGAGCATCTGTCCCTGTGTTCTCACAGGAAATTACAGGGAATAAATAATTATTTGAGAAGTTTCTGTCCTTTATATAGAAGATATATTACAAATAAAACCTGTCCTGTATGGATTGCTCTCAAATGATCTGAAACACAGTTATTGTCCATTAGTTACAAATCTATAGCAAGATTTATGTATTTAATAATAAATAATAATTTAAGTTCATGAATTTAATACACAAGGTATTAGACAAAAAGATGACCATGACTTTGGTGCCCTACTTGATCATCTTGGCAAAGGCATTCACACCAAGAAAGATATCCAAATATTGCAAAATTGAGTCATTAAAACAATCAGCGTAATAATAATAATAATAATAATTTATTGTTTAAAGACCACTACACACCTTGTCTCAGTGGTCTGTACATTACAGAAAATTACTGGAAGAACTAACGCGCAGAAATAAACGCAGAAAATACAAAATAAGTCACAGAGGAAAGAGTGTAATTAAAAACAATCGATAAAATCAAGCAAGCTAAAATCTAGACTAAAGGATCCTACCTAAAAACAGCAAAGAAAGTATTTTAAAAATTTCACTAAAAATGATAAAAAAATAAATAAACTATAAAAACATGCAGGTAAAAATTATATCCAAGTCAACAGTAGCATTGACGAAAAATAATGGTTTTAAGAGACTTCTTAAAAGAGCGAATTTCTTTATCATCCTAAGTTCGGGTGGCAAACTATTCCACAGTTTAGGGCATACACGCTAAAAGCTCTGTCACCATATGTTCTAGAAAGTTGTTTCCCGTGATCTTTGACAGAAAAAGGATATCTTACACCGACTCTCCTTCTGGTATTTAATGTACTGCGATATCAATTGTTACTAGTTCTGATAAGTAATTTGGAACGAATTCATCTTGATGGACAATTTAAAAACCAAACAAAGAATTTTAAAACGGATTCGTTCCTCTACTGGGAGCCAATGTAACTCCTTGAGTATAGATGTCATAACAATGTGACGGCTCATCTTCCGTCCAGTTACCAAACGAGCAGCAGAGTTCTGAATGTGTTGAAGCTTGCTCAATTTATATGCAGGTAGGCCACAAAGTAGACTGTTACAATAATCTAACTTCGATGCCACCCTACAAAACACAGCGAATATGCTCGTCCATGAGACCGAACGAGTCAAGCATTACACCAAGGTCACGTACAACAGTGGATGGCGAAATCGTGGCCTCACCTATTCGTACATTCATAGAACCAAATTGTGAACCAACCGTACAATTTCGGGGTGTAAACCAGACAACCTCTGTCTTCCCGTCATTAAGTGCCAACTTATTGGACATCATCCAATTACGAATTTCATCGACGCATGCTTCTATACGCTGAACAATAGTGGAGCCGGTAAGGGACCGTTCAGTTTTTACGGCCGGGGGGGGGGCGGCAAAATCTTGTCGCCGGTGTTCAAAAAAATATAGACCCCCCCCCTGCATTTTTCGGGAAAAAATGATGACCCCCCCTTTGTCAGACGAAAAATTTTGATGCCCCCCCCCCCCCCCCCCCCCCCGCTGAAAAATAACCAAACCCATATGTCAAATTTACCCGCACGTTTTGGATTTGGACTCCGGTACGCGGCGCACTTTATTCGTGTAGCAGAGATGCCAGTGCACAAACTTCTCAGCCACATTCATGCAAACGTCTGTTAATTAGGACGACTGTAAGGCAATTTTGAACTTCATTTCCATAGACAACTTATGTCCATGGACATTGTATAAAGTAAACTTTATTGGAGTGGTTCGCCAAAGGCAGCCCTCCGGTTAAGAGGGTCATGGGCCATTACATAATGTAACTTTATTCTAGTGGGCAACCAAAGGTGGCCCGCTGGTAAAAGAGGGTCAATCATGACCATTGCACGAAGTAAACTTTACTGAACAGGGCCGCTGAGGCGTCCGGCCGTTAAGATTGTCATGGGGTATTACAATAAAGTCAATTTATTGTAGTGGGCCGCCGAAGGCGGCCCGCCGGTAAAGAGGGTCGATCATGGTCATTGCATGAAGTAAACCTAATTGGAGTGGGCCGCCAAAGGCGTCTGCCCGTTAAGAGGGTCATGGGTAATACATAAAGTATATTTATTGTAGTGGGCCGCCGAAGGCGGCCGCCGGTAAAGAGGGTCGATCATGGCCATGGCATAAAAGTGAACTTTATTGTAGGTATTATGTTTTTGAAAATGTGGTGACCCCCCTTTCCTACCAGTGAAAAAGTGATGACCCCCCTTCGCGGATTCCAAAATTATGATGACCCCCCCCCCCTGGATTTTGCCGGCCCCCCGGCCGTAAAAACTGAACGGTCCCTAAGGATGTCACAAGCTATGTACAATCCAGAATCATCTGTATATATAACAGAATTTAAGCCATGACGTGTGATGATATCCTCAATCGGAGTCATGTACAAAGCAAACAAGACAGGACCCAATACTGAACCCTGAGGTACACCATACTTTTAATAAAATGCATTTGTTAGATAACGTCGACTTGACAGAGACTTGTTGTGTTCTACCTTTCAGAAAGGATTCAAACCATTTTAAAGCAACCCCTTGAATACCAAAACGAGAGCGTAACCTACCCAGTAGAATGTTATGATCAATTGTGTCATATATGCCGCTGACAAATCCAAAAGAACCAGGACGACATGATGGTGTTTATCGAGAGCGAGCATGACATCGTTCAACATGCGTATAAGTGCAGTTTCGGTGCCGTGCCCCTCGCGATAAGCAGACTGAAAACGACCGTACAGAGAATTTTCGGACAGATAGCGATTTAAACGAAAAAAGGCACACTTCTCCAAAAACTTGTCCAGAAAACTACAATTTGATACAGGACGATAGTTTTTCATTGTATTACAATCAAGTCCACTTTTCTTAATGAGTGGACGAACAATGGCTGTTTTGCAATCAGTTGGAAAAACACCAGACGAAAAAGAAGAATTTACAATACGGAGCAGTAATGGGGCTACTTCATTTACATATGCTTTAACCAGCTGTGTGGGCATTGGATCAAGTTGACACGATTTAGAAGGCATCTTACTGTAAACAATAGAAATTACATCATCAATACATAAAGGTTCAAGAATGGAGAGCGAGTTCTGATACAAGAATGGTTCAATACTAAGAGGACTAGCATTTTGAAGTTTTTTGCGAATGTCTACTATTTTCTGTTCAAAAAACGTTGCAAAGGCAGCTGGTAGTTGAGATAGTTCATGATTATTTGGGAGAATGTCGGAAGCAGATTTTTTTGCACCGGAAATGTCATCAACAACTCGGAACAGTTCCTTGGTATTTGCGTTTTCAATTTTACTTCGATGAAATGACGCTCTCTCCAAATCCAACTCTCTGTTATACTCAACACGAGCAGCGATAAAAATCTGTCTGTCAATTTCAAGTTGAGAAGAACGCCACTTTTGTTCAAGTGATCTCAGAGCCTTACGCTTAGCCAGTAGGTCTTCAGTAAACCATTCGGCACGGGGTTTCTGCACAATGGTTCTCTGTTTGGCAGGAGCATGCAAAGCGTACAAAGATATTTAGCAGGATCATGTCAATTATTGCTTTTTGCATATTTGATGAATGTTTGAAATTAGGGTGATATGTCTAGAACAAGTCATCATTGATGACACAGTCCCCACTTGTTAATGGGTACTTTAATTACAAGTCCTTGGAGAGGATAGAGTCCTCTTCATTAATTAGGTCTGTGATAAAAATACTGCGATACAGATGGGGCTCTATAACGAAGAATGAGTTCCATGGTGGTGAAAACATAAAACCAATGCAGGGCGCCATCCTAATTACAAAAGGTCATTAAATGAGTCAATTAGTAATTAATCGACAGGAAATTGTCAAACATTTTTGCATCCTATCCTAACACTGACAGATTTTCACTGGTACCATATTTCATAAAGTTTGATGCAGTGCTTCTGGACATTCACCCTAAAAAAAAAATTCATTATGTAAATGCAAACTAGCAATTAATTTAAATGATACCGCTAAGTGTCATTGAATTGTATTTACAACATTATGAGATCAACATCTGTACCAAGTTTCATCAAATTTGGCGCAGTATTTGCAAATATATATTTCTAATTAGGAAAGTTCATTAAATATGCAATTTCAAATTAATTAACATGAAACTGATAATTGTCTTTTTCACTGCTAAAGCAATGTGAGCTTAACATCTGTACCAAGTTTCATGAAATGTGATGCAGTATTTCTTGACCTATCAGCCTTATTAAGAAAATTCAGTAATTGACATGATATTGCTACATGCTGTGAAACAAATTGATGTCGATCTAAATTTGACCATTCACCAGCACCTTTCACTGACATCAACATCTGTTCCAGTGTTATTGAAACCACTTCATTTGCGAGGAACATCGGTGTAATATTTGATGACAACCATACATTCCTACAACATATTGGTGCCACTTGGCAGTGCTATTTCACTTCCTCCTTCGCAAAATTGGTCGTATCAGAAAGTACTTGTCCAGAGATTCCTGTGCCACCCTCGTCCACGCCATTATATCTTCAAAGCTTGACTACTGCAATGCTCTATTATATGGCTTGCCCGATACACAATTACAGCGGTTACAACGTGCCCAAAACACAGCAGCTAGAATTGTTACAAAGACCAGGAAATCCGACCACATTACCCCCATACTTATGCAACTTCACTGGCTTCCAGTACATCATCGCATTGTATACAAACTTTTGCTGATTACTTACAAAGCCCTAAATGGACAAGCTCCACAATATCTCAGGAATTTAATAACACCTTGTGCCTCATCACGTGTTCTTCGTTCATCTGATAAATGCCTTCTGCACACACCTAGATGGAATCTGACTACCTATGGTCGCCGCTCCTTCTCTGTAGCAGCTCCTGTCCTTTGGAACTCTTTGCCCTGGACATAAAAACCTCTCCTAATGTCAACATTTTCAAAAGACGCTTAAAAACTTACATCTTCCAGAGAGCATTTTCATTGTAACTCTAAGCGCCACTGAGCATTGTTTAACTTTGGATTTAGGCGCTATACAAATATTCTAGATAGATAGATAGATTCTAGATAGATAGATGGCATATGTATGACACAGGTCAATGTCCTTGTGCCAACTTTGAATGATACTGGTGGAAATATGTCTGATTTATGGCTCTGTACATGAAAAAATCGTGACAAAATGGCCACAACACAGCCATATTTGATCTTACCGTCTGAAAAACCAACATGCATATGTATGACATAAGTCAATGTCCATGTACCAACTTTGAATACAATCAGTTGACACTTGCCAGAGTTATGGCTCTCGACATGAAAAAATCCCTAACAAAATGGCCACCTGACATGTGGCCATATGGATCATGACGTGAAACAAATCATCGTACATATGTATAATATAAGTCAATGTCCTTGTAACCAACTTTGAATAAAATCGCTTGATATATGTCTGAATTATGGTTCCGGACATGAAAAAATCGTAACAAAATGGTCGCCACACAGCCATATTCAATCCTATCGTAAAACAAATCAATGTGCATATGCATGACATAGGTCAACGTCCTTGTACCAACTTTGAATAAATCCATTGAGACGTGCCTGAGTTATGGCTAAGGACATGAAAAAATTGTGACAAAATGACCGCCATGCAGCCATATTGGATCATATCATGAAACAAATTGACGTGCATATGTATGACACAGGTCAATGTCCTTGTACCAACTTTGAATAAAATTGGTTGAGACATATATGTCTGAGTTATGGCTCAGGACATGAAAAAATTGTAACAGAATGGCCGCCATGCGGAAATATTGGATCATATCATGAAACAAGTTGACATGCATATGTATGGCATAGGTCAATGTCCTTGTACCAACTTTGAATAAAATCAGTTGACATATGCCTGAGTTATGGCTCCGTACACGAAAAATCGTAACAAAATGGCCTCACGGCGGCCATATTGTATCGTATCACAAAACAAATCAATGTGCATATGTATGACATAGGTCAATGTCCTTGTACCTACTTTGAAATAAATTGGTTGCGACATGACTGAGTTATGGCTCAGGACATGACAATATTGTAACGGCGGCCATATTGGATCATATAGTGAAACAAATTGATATACATATGTATGACATAGGTCAATGTCCTTGTACCGACTTTGAATAAAATTGGTAACAAAATGGCCGCCATGTGGCTATATTGGATCGTATCACAAAACAAATCAATGTGGATATGCATGACATAGGCCCTTGTACCAACTTTGAATAAAATCAGTTGAAACGTGCCTGATTTATGGCTCCGTACATGAAAAATTGTAACAAAATGGCTGCCATGCGGCCATATTGGATCATATCGTGAAACAAATTGACGTGCATATGTATTATATAGGTCAATGTCCTTGTACCAACTTTGAATAAAATCGGTTGAGATGTGCCTGAGTTATGGCTCCGTACATGAAAAAATCATAACAAAATGACCGCACGGTGGCCATATTGGATCGTATCACAAAACAAATCGACGTGCATATGTATGACATATGAAGTAATCCTTGTACCAAGTTTGAATGAAATCACTCCAGGCATTTCTGAGATATCTGTGTGAACGCACGCACACACGGACGCACGGACATGACCAAACCTATAAGTGCCCCCGGACGGTGTCCGTTGGGACTAACTACTGCAGCAAATTTGATGAATCTTGGTACAGATCTTTACCTCCTATAATAATGTACAAAGATTGTTCTTTTGTGTATTTGATTAATTTTCATATATAGTGTGATATGGCAAGAAATGCTGCAGAAAATTTGATGAAACTTAGTAAAGATGTTGATCTCAAAGTGTTGTAACAGCATGCAAAGATATGTGGCAGTGTCATGTCAATTAATTGTTGATTTGCATATATAATGAATTTTTGCAATTAGACTGATATGTCAAGAAATACTTCACCAAATTTCATGAAACTAGATGTTGAGCTCATGTTGCTTTAACTGTGAATAAAGACATTTCTCAGTTTCATGTTAGTTAATTTTTAATTTGCATATTTAATTAACTTTCTTAATAGTTTGATATGTTCATAAATATAATACCAAATTTGATGAACTTGCTACAGATGTTGCTCTCACAGTGCTGTAATAGAATGCTTTTAGCAGTATCGGTGAAATTAATCGCTAATGCAATTAATTAAATGTATACTCACTCTGGCCTGCCACATCGAACGAAATGTGACCCTATAGTGTCAGTGACACTATCTTTGACATAGTGGACCAGTATTAGCAAATATTTCATGGAAGAAACTTATGCTGACAGGAGTATCGCTGATAGGAGATTTAAATCTACCAGAATACCAGATGCAAAGATGCACCTACCGGGAATATAGACTCCAGTACATTTGTTTTAGTTCCAATCATTGTGTTAAACAAACAAACACATAGCTGTCAGGTCATTGAGGGCTAGTAGAATTGGTAACGTAGTAGAGAATTCGCGACGATTTTTTTTTCTGGCCGCGACGTAGTGGAGTTATCGTTGGTCCGGGAGAAACTTGCTGCTGGATCAGATGTCGGATGTGGTCGCAATGCGATCATCACAGCATGAGCTATGGCCAGTAGTTGGTAAAAATGCACGTTTCACATTGTTGAAGCTATCGTGCTATGGGGAGTTGTATGCCATTGTACATTATAGAACCCAAACGTGTAAGGCAAACGTGCATGACTAAACACTGTAAAAGTCTACACGTTAGACATTTTAGACACGTTAGGTCCGTACACGTTAGGTTTGCACGATACACGATAGGTTAGCATGATTAGCATGGTAGATTTTGACCGATGTTGAAAACCTAAAATGACATACATGTTAGCATTTTAGACACGTTAGGTCCGTAAACGTTAGGTTTGCACGATACACGATAGGTTTGCATGATTGGCATGATAGAAATTGGAGTCATGTGAAGAACCTAAAATGACATACACGTTAGACATTTTAGACACGTTAGGTCCGTAGACACGTTAGGTTTGCACGATACACGATAGGTTTGCACATTGGCATGATAGATTTGACTCATGTTGAGAACCTAAATGACATACACGTTAGACATTTTAGACACGTTAGGTCTTTACACGTTAAGTTTGCACGATACACGATAGGTTTGCACGATTGGCATGATAGATTTTGACCCATGTCGAGAACCTAAAATGACATGCACGTTAGACATTTTAGACACGTTAGGTCTGTACACGTTAGGTTTGCACGATACACGATAGGTTTGCACGATTGGCATGATAGATTTTGACTCATGTGGAGAACCTAAAATGACATGCACGTTTGACATTTTAGACACGTTAGGTTCGTACACGTTAGGTCTGCACGATACAAGATAGGTTTGCACGATTGGCATGATAGAGTTAGACCTTACCGTGTTTGTAGGCCATCAGGTGAATCTTGAGACATATCGTATAACGTGCCGACCTAAGATTTACGGAGCTAACGTGTCTAAAATGTCTAACGTGTATGTCATTTTAGGTTGTCCACGAGTCAAAACCTATCATGGCAATCATGCAAACCTATCGTGTATCGTGCATACCTTACGAGTACGGATCTAACGTGTCTAAAATGTCTAACGTGTATGTCATTTTAGGGTCTCCAGATAAGTTGAATGGTACAGTCATGATGATATACGCGTTAGACATTTTAGACACGTTAGGTTCGTACACGTTAGGTTTGCACGATACACGATAGGTTAGCATGATTAGCATGGTAGATTTTGACCGATGTTGAAAACCTAAAATGACATACATGTTAGACATTTTAGACACGTTAGGTCCGTAAACGTTAGGTTTGCACGATACACGATAGGTTTGCACGATTGGCATGATAGAAATTGGAGTCATGTGAAGAACCTAAAATGACATACACGTTAGACATTTTAGACACGTTAGGTCTGTACACGTTAGGTTTGCACGATACACGATAGGTTTGCATGATTGGCATGATAGATTTTGACCCATGTCGAGAACCTAAAATGACATGCACGTTAGACATTTTAGACACGTTAGGTCTGTACACCTTAAGTTTGCACGATACACGATAGGTTTGCACGATTGGCATGATAGATTTTGACTCATGTGGAGAACCTAAAATGACATGCACGTTGACATTTTAGACACGTTAGGTTCGTACACGTTAGGTTTGCACGATACAAGATAGGTTTGCACGATTGGCATGATAGAGTTAGACTTTACCGTGTTTGTAGGCCATCAGGTGAATCTTGAGACATATCGTATAACGTGTCGACCTAAGATTTACGGAGCTAACGTGTCTAAAATGTCTAACGTGTATGTCATTTTAGGTTGTCCACGAGTCAAAACCTATCATGGCAATCATGCAAACCTATCGTGTATCGTGCATACCTAACGAGTACGGATCTAACGTGTCTAAAATGTCTAACGTGTATGTCATTTTAGGGTCTCCAGATAAGTTGAATGGTACAGTCATGATGATATACGCGTTAGACATTTTAGACACGTTAGGTCCGTACACGTTAGGTTTGCACGATACACGATAGGTTTGCACGATTGGCAAGATAGATTTTGACTCATGTGGAGAACCTAAAATGACATGCACGTTAGACATTTTAGACACGTTAGGTCCGTACACGTTCGAATGGTACCACAGTCGTAGTCAATATATACCGTTAGACACTTAGGCACGATAGGTGCATCCATGTTTGGCGTGCACAATACACGATAGGTTTGCACGATTGGCATGATAGAATAGGACTTATTTGTACGCCCTAAAATGCTATACATGTTAGACATAGGTTCTTTAACGTTAGGTCTGCACGATACACGATAGGTTTGCACGTTTGGCATTTTAGGCACGTTAGTTCCAACCTGGCATACACGTTAGACATTTAGAAACGATGCAAGTTTGGCTTTTTTGGTCACGTTAGTTCCGACCTAACATGTCAAACATGCACTACTAAAATGTAAAAATGTCTAAAATGAAAAATTCCCGACTTCTGGCCATGGGAGCTATGGCCAGTAGTTGGTAAAAATGCACGTTTCACATTGTTGAAGCTATCGTGCTATGGGGAGTTGTATGCCATTGTACATTATAGAACCCAAACGTGTAAGGCAAACGTGCATGACTAAACACTGTAAAAGTCTGCACGTTAGACATTTTAGACACGTTTATAGGTCCGTACACGTTAGGTTTGCACGATACACGATAGGTTAGCATGATTAGCATGGTAGATTTTGACCGATGTTGAAAACCTAAAATGACATACATGTTAGACATTTTAGACACGTTAGGTCCGTAAACGTTAGGTTTGCACGATACACGATAGGTTTGCATGATTGGCATGATAGAAATTGGAGTCATGTGAAGAACCTAAAATGACATACACGTTAGACATTTTAGACACGTTAGGTCCGTACACGATAGGTTTGCATGATTGGCATGATAGAAATTGGAGTCATGTGGAGAACCTAAAATGATATACACGTTAGACATTTTAGACACGTTAGGTCCGTACACGTTAGGTTTGCACGATACACGATAGGTTTGCACGATTGGCATGATAGATTTTGACCCATGTCGAGAACCTAAAATGACATGCACGTTAGACATTTTAGACACGTTAGGTCCGTACACATTAGGTTTGCACGATACACGATAGGTTTGCACGATTGGCATGATAGATTTTGACTCATGTGGAGAACCTAAAATGACATGCACGTTAGACATTTTAGACACGTTAGGTGCGTACACGTTAGGTTTGCACGATACAAGATAGGTTTGCACGATTGGCATGATAGAGTTAGACCTTACCGTGTTTGTAGGCCATCAGGTGAATCTTGAGACATATCGTATAACGTGTCGACCTAAGATTTACGGAGCTAACGTGTCTAAAATGTCTAACGTGTATGTCATTTTAGGTTGTCCACGAGTCAAAATCTATCATGGCAATCATGCAAACCTATCGTGTATCGTGCATACCTTACGAGTACGGATCTAACGTGTCTAAAATGTCTAACGTGTATGTCATTTTAGGGTCTCCAGATAAGTTGAATGGTACAGTCATGATGATATACGCGTTAGACATTTTAGACACGTTAGGTCCGTACACGTTAGGTTTGCACGATACACGATAGGTTTGCACGATTGGCATGATAGATTTTGACTCATGTGGAGAACCTAAAATGACATGCACGTTAGACATTTTAGACACGTTTGGTCCGTACACGTTCGAATGGTACCACAGTCGTAGTCAATATATACACGTTAGACACTTAGGCACGATAGGTGCATCCATGTTTGGCGTGCACAATACACGATAGGTTTGCACGATTGGCATGATAGAATAGGACTTATTTGTACGCCCTAAAATGCTATACATGTTAGACATAGGTTCTTTAACGTTAGGTCTGCACGATACACGATAGGTTTGCACGTTTGGCATTTTAGGCACGTTAGTTCCGACCTGGCATACACGTTAGACATTTTAGAAACGATGCAAGTTTGGCTTTTTTGGTCACGTTAGTTCCGACCTAACATGTCAAACATGCACTACTAAAATGTAAAAATGTCTAAAATGAAAAAATCCCGATCGACTTCTGGCCATGGATGCACAGCATTTGACACAAAACGTATCATCAATATCGTGATAACCTGTTGAAATATCTTTCACAGTCGAGGGGGCTAGCCTTGTGCAATAAATACATAGGATTAATAAATAAGAACAAGTAAGGATAATATCAGGTCACTCCACGGCACAAACAGAATAAACAACAATTACCCAATAAATTTTACGAATATAATGAAAGACATTCACTTCTTGCTAAACTGGAAGGAGCCTTTTGCTTTGGAGTTTTGTATAATGCAGGCTTTTGGGGATGACCCGAGTCAGATTTGTTGAAAAGTATCATGTTAAAACTTGCAAATTTATATTAAAGTAGTCACTGGATTGATTCATAGAGTTTTGGAATTTAAGGTTTATATTCTGTAGTTGTAATGACAAAACATAAATGCAAATTTGAATTTTCCAAGAAACCAAAATTATTGTGGTTTCATCGTTATCGAAATCAAAATTCCCGACCCCTAAAGTCTTGCAGGTGTCTTTAGTGGTTACCGTGATTAAACACTGTCATTTTTGTTTTGACTTTTTTCTTCTTCATTTCTAATGTAAATGGATATATATATCTTTGATTGCATAGTGCATATTACATAAATTCTCACACACAATATTACTGACAGGACCTCAGATTTAACTGATTGCCAATATTTCGTTTCTTGATCTTCCTTGGCTGCTTCAGAATGTTTTTCATTATTTGATTCTTGAAGCGTCAGCATTTTATCCAAAGTGACACGCCTGTCTGTATCCAAAGTGATACGCTGTATGTTGACAAACTCAAGGTAGATGCAAAGCACGCGATCAGAGTAAGGTGCGGAATTGTGTCTTTTACACTGATGCGTTTCTAAACTCCATGTATTGACTATGGGAGGTAATGTAGCTAAAGTGGCTAAACACAGCTAAACAACTACCCAACTATCGTTCTAAACTTTATAAATTTGCCGTTCTAAACTTATTGAATTTAGCAGATATACTTATCGTTCTAAACTTTATAAGGTTACCGCTATTTAGCTAAGGCTTTCTGGCAGATCGAGAAAAGAATTTGGGTTGATATATCCGATATTTATCGCGATAATTATCGTTCTTGATAAATTTGACGCTATTTAGCTGGGGCTTTCTGGCAGACCAAGAAAAAAATTTTGGGGTGATATATCCGATATTTAGCGCGATAATTATCGTTCTAAACTTGACAAATTTGATGCTATTTAGCTCGGGCTTTCTGGCAAACCAAGAAAAAAATTGGGGTGATATCCGATATTTAGGGCGATAATTATCGTTCTAAATCTTATCAATTTTATGCTATTTAGCTTGGGCTAAGTGGCACACCAAGAAAAAAATTTGGGGGTGATATATCCGATATTTAGCGCGATATTTATCGTTCTAAACTTTATAAATTTGATGCTATTTAGCTCGGCCTTTCTGGCAGACGAAGAAAAAAATTGGGGTGATATATCCGATATTTAGCGCGATAATTATCGTTCTAAACTTTATAGATTTTATGCTATTTAGCTCGGGCTTTCTGGCAGACGAAGAAAAACATTTTGGGGTGATATATCCGATATTTAGCGCAATAATTATCATTCTAAACTTTATAGATTTGATGATTTTTAGCTCGGGCTTTCTGGCAGACCAAGAAAAAAATTTTGGGGTGATATATCCGATATTTAGCGCCTCTAATTATCGTTCTATACTTTATAAATTTGCTGCTATTTAGATAGGGCTTTCTGGCTGATCGAGAAAATGTGTGAGCTTGTAGGAGCAGTCTTGTAGAACCAGGAAAGTACTATTTTCTTTCCCAAGAGGTATGTTTGAAAATTCAAAGCTCAAAAGTGACTTGTCCCATAGACCTCATTGAATAGTACCTCGTCTCGTATATAATTGAAAATTGGAATAGGCCAGAAGTTGGAATGGGCTTGACGTTGTTAATTTATAAGAGGAAAGTTTTAGAATCCAAAGCTCAAATGTGACTTTTCCCCCAGACTTCCGTAAATAGTACCTCCTATATGATTGACCATTGCAACTGGCAAGAAGTTGAATGTCCGGAAGTAGAGAACAGTGGCAGTAAGTATGTAAGCATTGAAACAATCTTGGTGAAGAAAAATTGTCAATGTTTTTTTGCGCGTCTAAAACAAAGACTGTCAAATAGTTACCGCTAGTGTCCGTGACAAATAAACCAGATATGCAAAGTGAAGACGAATATAAATAAATGTAACCACACTGCCACATTTAAAATGACCAAGGTGTGTTGAGATAATATTATTTCCAGGACGATCGCGTCCATTTATGCAGATTAAAAGGTGCACATTAATGCTAATAGCCTTATCAAACGTGTTGCCGGCCAAGCTGCCACCTCCAAGGTGCGTGCTCACAGTAAGATGTAGTAATTTTGAAAGTCGAGCCTTGGGTGAAAAACGTTTTCCAAGGATATATAGGATCAGGGACCGTGATAGGATCAAAAAAGATAATTATCGCTTTCAAAATAGCGTTGTAGATTTAGAAATTAGCTGTAGTTTAGAAAGTCAGGCCTTAAGTGAAAACTTTTTTCAAGAATATGTCGGCCTGAACGTCGTTACATCATTTCTGTTGTTACCTGTTTTTTTCCCACGTGTGTAGAGTAAAACGTTTGAGCTTGTAGGAGCAGTCTTGTAGAACCAGGAAAGTACTATTTGTTTCCCCAAGAGGAATGTTTGAAAATTCAAAGCTCAAAAGTGACTTGTCCCATCGACCTCACTGAATAGTACCTTATAAAGGCTTTGGATGCGGTGTCGATGTCTCACGAACTTTTAATCCATAAAATGCAATTTTATGGGTTTTCTGGCCCACTGTTTATGTGGTTCAAATCCCATCTCTCAGAGAGTAGTTTTAAACGGTGAAGAGTCTTCCTGGAAGCAATTTCTCTCTGGTGTTCAAACTAAAGGGATCTATAATTGGCTCTCTACTTTTAAATTTGTATGTGAATTTCTCACTCAACCCTGTCTATCTACGTAGACGACACAAAAAGTTTAAATGTCTGGATTCAAGTTTATGATTGTAAATTCCTTCGGCGGGATTTAAAAACTAATATCTCAAACTGGTGTTTTAGGTGGAAACTGAATTTAAATATATGTTTCTATATGTCGTATCACATCCTTCATAACAAAAAACAACAATAAAATTGTCTCTGGCTATTCACTTAGTGGCTGCAGTGCGCGTCAGTGGTGTATAGGCTTTGCGGACTTGGAACATCTCGTCTTGAATATGTCTCCCAGCTGTCTGGTTGCCGAACCAAATATATCTCACTAAAATCTTTAAAATGTCCAGAAGAATTTTACGATCAAACAAAGTATATCTTATGCTTCAGAACAATATGACCTGCAACGTAAATTTATAGTTTCACCTTGCACTGCTTAGTTCACTTCAAAAGGCAGCTGACCTCTATTTTTCACATAAGCGTATCCACGCTGAGGTTGAGTCACACTATTTAGTAGAAAAGATCAATTAAAGCCCCACTAGCCATAGACTGTAGAGAAGGGGGAGATCTTTTGTAGGTAAGATACTTATATAGACGCAGAGCAGAATAAACCACAGGTGACTGTGATATAGCTGCACGCATGTGACATTGGACAATGTCGTTTGAACAATTTTATTGTTGAATGTGTGGCTGCACAGTTGTTGCAGCTTGTACTCTGAGCCATGAATTAGTGACTTGTATTGTATCGATAGTAGCACTAGGTTTTATTTCCATCGTTCTTGAGGAAAATGTAGACAAATATTTATTTTTGCATATTAATGAGAGAAAAATGACGTCATGTGCGATCAACACTATTCTATTGGCATCTTCAACCATAGGTCTGTATTCCGCCACACTGTACTGACAATGATTTATTGCATCCTAACAATTATTTCTAACTATCCACTGTTGCAGTCCCACAGTGCAGTGCCACTGCAGACCAATACGTACCGGTGTCAGTAGCCAACCTGTGAGCTGGGGAGAGGCATTTGATGTCGGTGGGACTGGAGGATTTGGGGGGGGGGAATTGTCAGCAGGTGAGGTAAAAGAAAGAAATGATTCATTTATGTCTTGAGAAAAAAATTAATCATAACAGACCAAAGCAAATTGTCACAAAATTTGGGAAATCTGACTCGCTCATTCTCTGGAGATGTTCCGCCTTCGGCGACATACATGAGGAAGTCAATTGTATTCTTGATAAAAACAGACAACAAAAGTTAGATCAAAGTCGTTCCACAAAAGGCTTCTGTTGTATGCTAGTCCTGGCAAACACATTTCATGGTTTATGTTGCAAGAAACATTTGTCATGATCAAAACTTAAATAGAGATGTGTTAGATTGACTTGCTCAGTATAGTGAAGATTTAAAACACATGACAGGATTCATAACACTACATTTAAACAGGATATATTGTATTATTATTTAGTAAATATTTGAAGAAATAAATAACAAGTCTCTGATGAGAAGGAAAACAAAGAAACAACAAACGAAACAAATGCCCTACTCAGTACTGCCAGGATATGTATGTACTTTCATAAATATAATTTCATATAATCTAAATATAGAATTCATGAAAGACAATCCTTTGTTTTACACAATCTCTGTTCTCTAATATAATGTCATCTCTCCTGTGTTCACATAGAAGACTACTTGTTATTTTTGTTATTTTTAGACATGTGACATGTAATTATAATCTTTAGGGCCCTTATACGGCTTTTGCGGCCCGAGGTCGTACGGCGGAAAGGACCGAGCGTGCAAGGGGCCATACGCCGTACGCCCAAGGGCCGCAAAACCCGTATCAGGGCCATAAAGGTTTTATCATATACCTTGTGGAATGATAAATATGTAGTTTACGTACTATTCAACATTGTTTAGGTGATAAAAAGGTTAGGTGTTTCTTTTCCAAAAACAGCCAATTTTTAATTTAAAATCGTGATAGATCCTAGTTTTCGAGCACGCTCATCTTGTTTAGATACACAATGTGCTAAGCTGCGTTTTTAGACTTATGCAAAGTTCGCATTTCTCTCTCTGTGCGAGGGGACCATTTCGCGTCCGCCATTTTGAATCTTGTTCGATAGCCAGTAACACTGCCCTGCTCCGCAGAGCTAGGTCTAGAATGGGATGTTGAATTGTAAAATAGGATTCGGAATGGCATGTTGTGTTGTCAAATGAAATTCAGAAGAGCATGTTGAATTGTAAAATAGAATTTGGAATGGCATGTTGTATTGTCAAATGAAATTCAGAAGAGCATGTTGACTTGTGAAATAGAATTTGGAATGGCATGTTGTGTTGTCAAATGAAATTCAGAAGAGCATGTTGACTTGTGAAATAGAATTTGGAATGGCATGTTGTGTTGTCAAATAAAATTCAGAAGAGCATGTTGAATTGTGAAATAGATAATGGAATAGCATACACAGTTGTGGAATAGGATACGGAGCAGCAGAATAGCATGTTGAGTAGTTAAATAGAAAACAGAGTTGCATGTCAAGTTGTAAAATCAAAGTAGTAATTTAATTTGGCATGGATTGGACACTACATGCGTACTAGTACGTGACCAACAGAGATCCAGGCTGAAATCGAGGTGTAAGAAGGACAAAATCGTGATGTCAATTTATTGTAATTGATACTGAACAGGCACGCATTTAGTATACACAGGATTTCACTATAATTTAGAAAATATACTGAATATAAGCCAATGTCACTGTCGCAGCTCCACTGTCGCCACGCCCAACTACGATCTGAGCGAGCAGACAGTTTCCTTATCTCGCACTGGCTTAAAGGTATACTGTCTCCTGTTCCAATTTTGCCACAGTTACCATGGAAAGAGAAAATCTGACCAATTTAAAGGTATACAGTCACCTGTAATCTAAATATGCCCATATATGGTCAAAGGGGTGTTCCTTGGTGTTCAAAATGTCCATGTAGGGGCGCTGTTTTAAAAAGCGGCCACCCGCTTAAAATCTGATTGGTTAGATTTTCCCTTTCCATGATTACTGTGGAAAAATTGGAACAGGTGACAGTATACCTTTAAGTGTAGGAATGGAACGTTTGCGGATAGCAACGCGCATAGCAACCAGAATTGAGGTAGTTCAGAAATGCACGCGATTGCCCGTATTTGGGCACCGGGCCGGGGCGTGATACGTAAAAAAATGCACGGATGTGGGGGCGCTTTCCCCCATAGCTTTACACAGGCACGTGAATGTAGGTAGGCCCCCCCCTATATGATAATCTCAAGAACTGCATATTAAAAACTGGTAATCATGAAAGAAACAATTGCATTGCTTCCAAAGTTGAAAAAAATAATACAGGACGGACAAAAGAAAAAAAGCCTGCCACAGTTGTGGGAAAAAACATACCCCATTTCCTCCAGCCCTCCCCCCCAATGGTTCTCCCCTAAGTTTTGCATTGGGTGCCGCACGCGGTGTTGGCTCACTGTGGGTGAAGGCACCTTAATCATTTTTAGTTTTTGTTCAATGTTTTATTTTCTGTGTACCAACTATTGTTTCTATCGATCCCTACAAACACCCAATGCTGTGTAGCAACATACTAGTACATACATACATACATACATACGTAAATGACCAATGTTATTGTTTGCAAATGAATTCTAGTCTGGACTTGATTCAAGATCTCTTTTCAACAATAACAACACTGCATGGCTGTTCACTGTATGGTGACTGTTCTGTGTCGACATGCTAAATACTGGACATTTCATGACGCTTGAGGAAGGATAACAAGATACTGCAGTAGACCCATAACAAACCACTGTGAATATTACCAACTTTTGAAGCTAAAAGGAGTTTAAATACAATTGTGGAGTTTATCTGCCATTCAGGTAGCTGCTATGGTGCTCTTTTTTATAGATCAGGACTTCTGGGCAAATATTGAATTGATGTGTTTTTCCTTAGTCCCCCCTAAAAGATTATGGCATTTTTGTCAGGTCTGCCCCCTAATTTTTCTTGGGGGAAATGAGTGATTACCCCTGACCCCCCCCCCGGAAGTAAATTTTGAACACCCCTAAGCACGGCCGCAGTGGGGTAGAGTAACCGTGACATGAGGCATCAAAACTGGTCTAATAATCAGTATCATTCAAAATAAATAAATAACTGGATCCAAGAAACAAATAGAAAATGACAACACAATAATAATGGGGGGGGGGGGGGGGGCTAACCTGCAGCGGCTCGGAAATGAGCCGTCAGCAGATATTAGGTCATCTAGAACCACTTTACCCTGGGCACTGTACACCTTCGTTCAGTGGTGGTAAAATGATCGGAAACAATATTATCCGAATCCGAAGCTTATGCCAGCATTAGGTTGCTGATGGATTGGTTGTTAACGCGTCACCATGCACCACCTGCTGCATATGCAAATATACAGGCGTCTGCAGCCTTAACTTCTGAAAAATGCGTATATTAGAGAAATCTTCGGTAAACGTATGCAATCAATAAACTGAAAAAACCCACAAAAATGCGACATATTCTGTACCTCTCGGCGAACGCGTACGTCCAAGAGCAGTTAGTGTAATCACGCTTGTCTCGGCAATTCTCGTTTGATGCGAGACTAAGCGGCGATTCCAGAATATTCAATCGCACGTGTGGAAAGTGTTGAAGCCATGGCTGGTAAAGGGTACGTATTATCCCCTCTACGAAGTTTTCAGAGAAATGAGAGGGTTAGTTCATCGCGTTTTGATTATTTGGTGTCCTAAGCAATTAAATTGTGATATGCACACCACAACTCTAAGTAATACACACTGTCGACTGAAAAATCACAGAAGGTAAAGTCAAGGCGTAGGTACGATTACGATGAACGTTCAAATTCATTGCCTCACGTGGACTTTCAATTGTCCTCGGAATTAAAACTTGCATGTGTTTACGTTCTTGTTCATGAAACTCTAAAGCGCTCTAAATTAGAAATGTTCAACCCCCGAGTTTCACACTGTGGACTCGTGTTAACCATTGGTGCATGAGTAACTGCAAGAGTGTGTGACTGGACAGCTTTTGAAAATTTGAGAGCCACCGTCACTCCACCCGGAGGGGACAGTGGGTGAACTATATAGCTACAACATACTCTAAGTAGTTTCAGTACCCTGTAGTACGATTGTGTACTGTATATCCTAATCCTATGCCACTCTAAAGTCTTTAACCAAACATATTTTTCATCTTCACGAATTTAAGAAAATATTAAAGCGCCTAGCTATTTTTGCTAAGAAAAATACTGAGTAGATATACTGAGTAGATATACGAGATAGACCCGTTCATTTCTGAGTAAAATTACATTCCTCTTAGACAATTTGATTTGAACGTGACTCCATGACCATCGTGGTACCTAGCTGCAAAATTGTAGCTCTACAGTGAGGCGGTCGGTGAGTTTTGGTTTTTGCGTCATCGCTCACCAGTAGAGCTACAATGCCGAAGGCCCTGTAGCATACAAAATAAAATGCCGCGCCATGTGTGGCGCGGCATTTTCATGTAAAATCCCACATATTTACTGCATTTGGTCGTACCGATTTATCACTACTGAAGACTAAACACTATACTACACTAACCTTGTCGTTTATGGGGTTTGGTGTTAGCACAGACACGTCGATCGCATTCCATAAACATTGAGCGTGTTTCTGGGAGCCGCCATTACCGGAAGTTGGTAATGGCGGCTCCAAGAAATGTTTTTGGAACGCGATCGACGTATTTGAACAAATACCAAACCCCATACACGACAAGGTTAGTGTAGTATAGTGTTTAATCTTCAGTAGTGATAAATCAGTATGACCAAATGCAGTAAATATATGGGATTTTACATCAAAATGCCATGCCATGTGCAGCGTGCTTATTTTGTATGTTTCAGGGCCTTCGGCATTGTAGCTCTACTGATGAGCGATGTCGCAAAAACCAAAACTCACCGACCGCCTCACTGTAGAGCTACAATTTTGCAGCTAGGTGGTACCATGACTCCATGGTGGTATTTTTTAAAGTTTACCGTTTGATAGCCAAATGAATTTCATTGCAGAACATTGAATGTTAACTGTAGCATTAGTGAACAGACATGGTGTAGTAGTGTTATGTGCACCTTTGCTTTTTATGGACTCCTCAGAATAAGGGCAATATAGTGAAAACTAACCTTTGAAGTGCACCCACTCAAAATTAGGAAAAGAAGTGAATGTCCAGTTCGAGGGGTACTTCTGATAGCATCCTTTTTTTAGGTCCTGACTTTGGCTATTTCACAGCATAACTGCAAGTTAAAAATTGACCATTCAGCCTAAGGAGAACAATTATGTGGTTCCAGTTACAACCTACCCTGAACCATTTAAAGCCTGTGAAGCTAAAAACTGTGAAATTACACGAAATATGCAAGTCTATGAAAACTAAGATAAGCTGTGATGTCTTTGCCTGTTGCAAACAGTCAATGCTCGCATGGCAGTATATAACGTAATAACGCATTTCACATCATAATGGACGCTGTCCACACATAAAAATTGGTGAATCTCCATCTGATGCCATTGATGGCATTGTTCACGGACCAATCAGCGATGTAGACGGCATTGCATTATGATTAGCTGCAAAATTGTAGCGCTACGGTGAGGCGGTCGGTGATTTTTGGTTTTTGCGACTTCGTTCACCAGTAGCGCTGGCCCTGCAGAGGTGAAAATAAGCGCACCCCACTGGACTAGGCGTGTTGATGTGAAATGCTACATGTTTACTGCATTTGGTCATACCGATTTATCACTACTGAAGACTCAACACTATACTACATTAACCTTGTCCTTTATGGGGTTTGGAATTTGTTCAAACACGTCGATCGTGTTCCAATAAACATTGGGCGTGCGTTGGGCATCGGTGTTTCTGGAAGCCGCCATTACCATAGTTGGTAATCACATCAACACGCCTTGTCCAATGGAATGCGCTTATTTTCACCTCTACAGGGCCATCGGCATTGTAGCGTTACTGGTGAGCGAAGTCGCAAAACCCAAAAGTCACCGACGGCCTCACCGTAGCGCTACAATTTTGCAGCTACATTATGATATGAGTTGCATTATTACAATGGTGGGCACCAGAAATGCTGATTTTGTCTGATAAGCGAAGCAGATTTCTTTAAAAGTTTTCATTTTATCATGACATGAGGTAACTGAATGTAGGATTCGCGTTTATTTTTCGACTAGAAGGAGCAGAACAGGCCAAACAGTTGGGGATAGTTTACGTATCAGAATGAAACTCACAGCATAAACTCTACACAATTAAAACTACCCAGTTTACATTACACCTGTGTGCTTTGCAGGTTCATCAATGAAGTTCGTGAGGTAGAATTTGTTCTTGTGAAGGCATTTTGACACTAGTTCTGTCCCTTTGTTAAGTAACCTTTTTCTTTTGGCATTATGTATTTTTAGCTCCCATATATGCATATGTATTTATGCAATGTACAATTTAAAAGTACAGTGAATTGAAATCACTGAAAATTGTGTTCCTATAATTCATTGAATTGAATAAACTGTTTGATTTTACTGTATCTTAGTCAAGTTTATTTAAATCAGTAATAAACTTTGTACAGTCAGACTGGTCAGGATTCTAGCGGATCGTTTTCTGGGTTGTGAAAACCCCTATCTAAGATGTATTTCAAAATGTTTGTTCAAGTCATGAGCTAAACATAATTCTACACAACAGTCTGGTGAAATTTTGCTATTATCCTTGCCAACTGAATGCAGTTGACAGGCCCGATTGATATCAAATTAATTTTTCTGACGTTTTTTTAAAACTTTATCCCACGAAAACATGTTGTAATTGATTGTGATAATGATTATTCTGTATGTTGAAATGGTTTTTCATACTGTACAAGAATGCATGAAATTACTCCAAAATGTCTTAAAATTTTAAAATTTCTTGCACACAGGGAGGGGACCCCATCCCTGAAACCCTCCCCCTGTGTGTATGTTGAAATAGCCTTTTATACACTGTATAAGAATGCATAAAATTGCTCAGAAATGTCTTCAAATGTAAAAAATCTTAACATGAGGAGGAGGCATGGGCCAGTGGCTAGAGCAGTGGACTCACGATCAAAGGATGGCGAGTTTGAGCCCCGGCATGGCTGTGGTGTTGTGTCCTTGGGCAAGGCACTTTATTCCTCATTGCTTCTCCCCACCCAGGAGTGATGGGTACCTGGTAGGACAGTGGTTGTAATGTGTGTGTTTAGCTCTGCTGCGCTTATTGGCTGCACATGTGAGCTGTTGTTTGCTCCCCAGGGAGTTGAGTGGTATCATATTAGGTCCAGTGACCAGGGGTAATAATAATTGTAAAAAGCGCCTTGATCACATGTACTTGTGGATATGTGCGCTATATAAGAACCCAATATTATTATTATTATTATTAACATCTTAACACTCTTATGCTGAAATGGTTTTTCATACTGTACAAGAATGCATTAAATTACTCCACAATGTCTTTAAAATTTAAAAATTTCTTGCACACCCCCTCCTTGAAACACTTCACATGTGTGTATGTTGAAATAGCCTTTTATACACCGTATAAGAATGCATAAAATTACTCAAAAATGTCTTCAAATTAAAAAAAATCCTTAACACCCTAACACTCTTATGCTGAAATGGTTTTTCATACAGTACAAGAATGCATGCAATTACTCAAAAATGTCTTCAAATTTTAAAAATTTCTTGCACACCCTCCCTGAAACCCTCCCCTGTGTGTATGTTGGAATAGCCTCTCACACACTGTATAAGAATGCATAAAATTGCTCAGAAATGTCTTCAAATTAAAAAAAATACTTAACAATGTCCACCTTCATCAACACATGTCTCTTCATCAACACATGTGTCTCTACATAACACAGCAAAGCTATATTGGCCATTAGGTCTCTTGTTGTTAAAATGCACCAAATGGATGGGTCATATTGTGCTTCACTGGTTTTAAGGAACTTGACCTGATGGTGAAATATGAACTTGATTGATGCGTAAATTTAGTTAACAAAGTATCTGAAATGTATTCTCTTGATGTAGGATCAACCTGTGCTTGGGGTTCTGTTCTTTCCTCATTTCATATTTTATTTTACTTAATAATTTCACATAGTGAGTCCTCATTTCACTCTTTAGTTTATTTTCCTGGTCGCATAAAGACTTTCATCACATTATGTTGCAGAGATACGTCCATTGTGCATCCACCTGTATTATGGGCTCAGCGCAATGATGTAGTATTTCTTACAGTCGATATGCAAGATATGAAAAGACCAGATATCAAATTAGAGGAAACCAGGCTATCTCTTAAAGGGAAAGGTGGTCAGGAAGGAAAAGAGTATGTAGTGGACATCGAATTCTTTAAAGAAATTAATATACAGGTGAGTTTTTATTATTCACACATTGTTTTAAGAAAGGCTATAATTCTTCAATCAAGAGAAGGAGGATGACTACGGGAGACTGTGTTCATAGACTACAGGTAACTCAATTGATTTCACTTGGAAACATGGACAAAATGAGAAAGTGGCTTCGGTGTAACATAGCCTGAATAAGACCCACACTCGGTATGTGTGTACATATTTTACTTCTTAGCCCATAATGCATTTAGATTTCAGAATCTTATTCTAAATACATACCATTTTGCTGCTGTCTTGTCGACTGTGTGCCTCACTCTAACTTCTAAATTTCTTTCCATTCATTTGAAATCTTGGAAGTTATTTTTAGTCCCCTCAGACTTTATAGATTTAGTTTGTATGCGTTTATATGTGTGTCCACTCTGATATCTCAGAGATGACCTTGGCAATGCCTTTTAATCTTGGCTTTAGAAAGTTGAAATTGATCCCATTGCGATGAACTGGTGCTCCCAAATAATGAACTTGTTAGTTAATGATATTCCAGCTAATTTATTTATCTAGAGCCTTATTTTAACTTGGCTGTTCTTAGAATACTCATTAACTGATCATTGTTATTCTCTTTTGTGTACTTAACAGAACTCTAGGTATGCTGTAAGACCGAGAAACATAGAATTCACAATTAGCAAAAAAGAACCGGGTCCATACTGGGACAGGTTACTGAAAGTAAAACAAAAGGTAAGGATTGATGCTGAAACTATTTATGTTATACAATCTCTGCATGAATAAGTTTTTTAACTTTTCATTTTAGCTTCCATCAATTATATTGGATTACCTTTATTTCTCTTTAAATCGGACATCAATTGTCCATAGAAACACTATTACAGAAATGAAAGAATAAACTTAAAGACACTTGGAATAAAGCACCGGAGAGGGTGCTGACAGCCAACATTATCTCACTAGAAAAGAGAATCAATCCAAAACTTGCGTAATTCAGATGAGAAATTCAAGCACTGATTCACTTGCTGAATAATTACATTATCACATATAGATATTCGTACCATAAAGCCATACATTTGTTTTCTGAGTAAACTGTCAAAATTATACAGATCGTTTGAAACAAACATGGAACTTGCACTACTGAACTTTCTGTATCCCAGAAAAAATACGGGCAGCATTATTATAAGCAACTCTCAGTTTCATCATAGCCCCAAGGGAATATCTAAACCAAAGGTGAGATCCGTACAATTGGTAACAATAGGCTTTAAAAATCATACTTTTACCCTTAAAGAACATAGCGAAAATTTCCTCAGAAGCATATTAGCTGAAACATAGAATGATCTCTTTTGATGATCAATATCTGCATCGTCTAAAAAGTGAGACGTTAGAAGACAGCCCAATACTTCTTAGTTTCTACAAATGCGATTTGTATACCATTTATGTAAACTTTAGGAAAATGTACAACTCTAGATTTGTTAGAGATGACACACAGGCATTCGGTTTTCTTTGTATTGAAAACAATGTCATGAGTGGTACCATAAGAACTACAAATATCTATCAATTTCTGCGTCTCTTTGACAGAAGGACATATCAAGCAAATGTCGTCGGCATACATTAAATGGTTTATAAACGTTCCACCGATATTACAGCCTACTTGAGATTTTACAAGCAAAGCACTCAAGTTATCATTATGTACATTAAACAGTTTTGGGGATAGGACACCGCCCTGTCTTACACCATTAGTAACAGTAAATCCAGATGAAATGCAATCACCCCAACGAATAATAATAGATTGCGTCCGATACCAAATGAGTAAAAATCTTACAATATAAATTGGAACCTTGCGAGAAATCAACTTCTTAAACAATGTCCAATGGTTCACGCGATCGAATGCTTTTGAAGCATCCAAAAAAGTAATTATGACATTACTACCATTTTTTCTGTAATAATTGACAATTTCCTTTAAAACAAACAGGCACATGTCAGTAGAGTGACCCTTCTTAAAACCAAACTGGTAGTGAGACGTGTCAAGATACAACTCCATACTGTTCAAAAGAACAAATTCTAGAATTTTTGAAGCAATAGTCGACAGTGCAATAGGACGATAGTTGTTCTTATTACTGATATCACCATTCTTATCTTTGATAATTGGCACAAGGACAGTTTCTGAGATTTTGTTTGGACAAACTCCATGAACTAACATTGCAGTAAAGCACATACTAAGCAGTACAAACACTTTGTCAGCGGCATAGATATAATGCTCTGCTGAAAGTAAATCTGAACCAGCTGATTTGCCCATCTGTAATTTTCTTATTGCACATCGAATGTCACTGGGTGAAACAATGAAGTCATTTACACCATTACAACTGTTTATCATGTCTTCAACAAACTTTTGATCATTATTGTTATGGACGTCATTAAACAAACCACTGTAATGTTGACGCCACATTTCAACAATATTAGCATCGCCATTGCAACCATTAACACTGCTGGGTCTTTGTGGTGTTTTAGCATTAATCTTACCGACTGACCGCCAAAAATCACGTTGATTTCCACAATACAGGTTTTTTTGCTGCATTGTCTGCTTTAATTTGATTTTCATGACGTTGGCAAGCACGCAGAGCATATTTAAACCTCGCATGAGAGCGGCGCTTTAATCAAAAAGTGGACCACACTTAGGTTTTCCACAATTAACCCAGAGTTTAAACGTATCACGAGCAATAGCATGAAGATCTTTCACATGATCATTCCACCCTGCCACCATTGAGTGGTGATTGCTATGTACACCAGGCATTGCCTGCATACCGGCTGAATATAAACTGTTAATAATGCTGTCATAAAATTGCGAAATACACTCTGTATGGTTTTTATCTGTACAATGCATATCTTTACAACAAAGGACGCTAGATGGGATTTTTATATCACTCAAAAACCTGTCAGAAAGTGCATGATAAGCATTACGTTGCTGAATATTGATCTTATCCCAATTCAATGTGGGTTTCTTGTTTGCACCAGCCTTCTCATTATTACGATGACATACTGGTAAAATTTCAAATCACAATTAATGCTAAGTGGCAAATGATCGGAGGATATTGTGTCATATAATACTGATATAGAATTAATACAATTATGAGCACCATGAGTAGAAACACAGTGATCTATCCAAGAGGTAGATCCATGAGCATCACTGACGTACGTGAAGGTGTCATCTGACAGAAAGAACTCATCAGAGATGTAATAATTGTATTCGTTGCAAAAATTATGAAAAGAAGAACCAAACAATGAGTGACGATCAGCATTCCAGTCTCCAATGATCATCGTATTGTAACCATCATTGGATTGAACAATTGAGTGAACATTCGCCAAGTAGTTTAAAAAATCATCATAATTTTGCCTACAACACGTAGGCATATACACACACAAATACAAATTTTACCGTTTACACTGTCAAGTTCAATACCAACAATCCTACTGTCCCCAAAAGATTTGACTTTGATGGCATGACCTATAGATTTGCGCCACAGAATGGCAACACCACCAAACGGCCTCCCGATGAGCAGCTTTTCACTTGTGTCTACTGCAGATTCACCATAGTAGTCGAAGTCTTTGTGAATCGATGATAAAAAAGAAATATTGTCTTTAGTCAACCAGTGTTCTTGCAATAGACAAATATCGTGCGATTCACAGAGGTCTCTGACAGCAATGACCGAGTTCTTAACTGATCGACAGTTATATGACGCGATACGAAGTTCCTTCATTTTGTTTACGGGGTTGATAGAACTTCCGAACTAGGACACCTTCAGGCCAGAAATCAGGATTCATCAGAGAATCAAAATGCATGGCGTTGACAGAAACTCGAAAAGAAGCATATGAGTCGTATTTGGATTGCAGTCGTTCACAATCGATGACATCCATATGACTAACTTCACGAATGTACTTTACAAGATGTGCTGGCTCAGTATTGGGCCCAAGTCTGCTGACAAACATGAATTTTCTTTGCGAGACAACTGGAATAAGACCATCGTGTTTTTTCTTACCAAGAACGTATTTGCGACGACTAGCTGGCTGAATCGGTCTTGCCTTAGCAGAAGTATGATCGATCTGTAGCAAAGGAGCGGCACGAACATCATCAGCTTTTACTGGTTGAGATGACAGTTGTGTTTTCCATTCGAAACCACTTCCACATAGCTGGAAGGCCGCCGATTGCGGTGACGATAAATTACAGTTGTGAAACCATCTGAGTCTGACTTATCACTCACTGTCTTGTCAAAAATCGGTGTTGCAGCTGGTACTGATTCACTGACGTGGTGATTTGCACCATTGTCACCAGACTCATTTGAATTGGACACGCCAGAAGCAACAGTTGGGTCATTGCGGAAAGAAGATTCATTGTCATTCTGCTTATTAACACCTCGAGGAATGCATTCACTTTCCACGGGGTTGCTGTCTTCACGCAGGCAAGAAGCCCCATCAACCTTGCTGTCCTTTGAAGCTAGTACAGACACAGCATTTTTAATTTGTCGAATATCCTGACTGGTTTCCAAATAAAGCTTTGACATATTGTTAACATCGCCTCTGAGTCCTTCAAAGTCAATCTTCATACGATAAATTTGAGTCAGTAGCGAAGAAATATCAATACTATTGTAGTCAACAGGAGGCAACTTACACAAGTCTTTTGCTACAAAACACGGAATATTTTCCACGGAATATTATATTGGATTACCTTGATATTTCATATTAATATCTGTAATTAGTGAGTTTATGACATATATATATATATATATATATATATATATATATATATATATATATATATATATATATATATATATATATATATATATATATATATATATATATATATATATATATATATATTTATTATACATCTACCATCGAGAACAATAGAATTTAGCGTGCGCTAAAAAAGCCGTACGGAACGCACGCCCGTTCCGTAACACGTACGGTTTCAAGGCGCCCCATTCCCTGCGGCTGTATCTGCGTGTTCACTGTAGAACGGTTTCAAGGGACCCCTTGGACGAGTGCCAGAACAAGTCTTGCGCGCGCTCTGTACGTACGTATGTGTGTAGTGCACACACTCCAAAACTTGCAGAAGCGCGTCCGAGGTAGCGTTCCACACTGGCGCGATAAAATCGGAAGAAAAATTGTTGACATTGCACGAAAACGGTCACTACTCCGACATTTTGATGCCCCGATCAGGAATGTAAGATGTATAATAATAAGGTTATTACGAAAATACCGCAAAGGATGCACTCGGACATTGGCGCTGCGCATCGCCCTCCGCTTCGCGTCGGGCGATACGCTGCGCCAATGTCCTCGTGCATCCTTTGCGGTATTTTCGTAATAACCTCATTATATATATATATATATATATATATATATATATATATATATATATATATATATATATATATAATATATATATATATATATATATAATATATATATATATATATATATATATATATATATATATATATGCGTATGTGTTGTGTATATGTGTATGGTGTATATGTGTGTGTGTGTGTATATATATATATATATATATATATATATATATATATATATATATATATATATAATTATGATTAAATCATGTAATTATATAAATTGTAATTAAATGAGAGATATTGCAATATTAAGAATAATCTTATTGTTGTTGTTGTTGGTAGAAAAAATTTTTTTCAAGAACTCCCTTTTGCTTTGAAAATTTGTATGTAGGTCTTTTTGAATGATCTATCCATTTTGTTAAAATGAGAAACATCACAAAATTCGAAATATTTCTCTATATTTACTGATAATATTGCTTTTGCATTGTGTGAGTAGAGATATTTGCTCAACAGTTTATAAGAATTGCTGTAAATTGCTATGTGAAGCCATCTTCTATTAGGAAATTGTTTCAACATCCTTCAGAAACAAGTGCAAAACAACATGTATGCGGTTTCCATTGCGGTACATTTCCCCATTTCAATACAATTGAGTCACACAATTCTGGCCAGTTGGTCATTGTTTTGCAAATGACCTTTGTTTTTGGGCTGTTGTTACTTTTTCTCAACTTTCTTTAACTTCTATTACAAACATCACAAGGCTCAATGATGGATATATGGGATCAGTGTATCATCAAATACCGGTATGGGATGCATACATTTATGATCTATAGAATCACCCACAAATATACAGATAAACATAGTATTCTCAGGGTGTACAAACAGTATACTTGGCATATATCTTTGGATTTGGAATGTCACAGTACCCTTGTCTATAACTAAGTATATGTATACACACTTGAAGAATACAACTATATATAGGGGCATAGATCTTGGCCAGACCAATTTAAATGTATGTACATGATCACGTAATATTGCCATCCAGGGGTCATGCAGTGTTGGCGCTAGGAATTTTTTCATTGTAGCCACAGTCTGATAGTGTGGCTAAAATGATCAAATTTTATTTAGCCACAAGCAACTTTGATTAGCCACACCCAACATATCAATTTCACGTACAAATTGCACAAAACCTATTTTCAATAATGTTTGTACTTTATTATCCACATGTTGGTCCAGGGCAGTTGTACATACACTTTCATTCCTCGACAGATAAACTGCTGAGCACATTTTCTGCCAATTCGTAGCAGCAGATAATGAGGACCAGGAGCACAGTAAAACTCCATGTCCTTTGTGAAAGTTGTCTGTCCTTCAATAAAAAAATATGTATTAAACAAATATTGGTCTGAACTTTTAACCCACTGTTAAAAATTTCCACAGGCAAACAGGCAACCATGAAGTTCAAGCCCTGCATTGGTATGTTATGTTAATTTGAACAATTTTAGGTACCATTACAATTCAATGTGACTACAGAAATAGAATTAACATTGTTTACATCGTAATCTTGTAGGTACACTGGTTGAAAACAGATTTTCAAAAATGGAAAGATGAAGATGATTCTGATGATGATGGAGGAGATAGAAATCTTGAAGATGTAAGTTTTATAAGTTAACAGCTGTCATCTGATAACACATTGCAAAATTGTTATTGAAAAATGGAGACAACATTATAAAATTAGAAACATGATTTTGCTCTTCTACCATAAAGAGGATTAGTTGTCCAAGATCCTTAACTAAGGTATCAATTTTTGAAAGTCCATTTCTCGCAGCATTTTAACTCCACTGTCAGCAATGCGGAACTTATCAGACCGGTTGATTGTGTCTTTGTCTATCTTTGCACTTCTCTAAAGTTTCATTGGTCAGAAAAATGTTCATATTGGACAAGTTACACATCTTAGTAAAAACACTATAAGATGTATAACCAAGAAAAATGAAAATAAGCATCATATATATATATATTTTTTTTTAATGTATATTTTATTTCATCGTATAAAGTTTTCCATTTCTCTTTAGCTCTTTACGATCTAGAAAAGATTCACAGAATATGGTAGTCTCCAAATCGTGTTGAAACACAGCTTTACATGGCTTTTGTAAACACCACGCTTTAAAAATCGAATACATTGCAATAGTGATCAAATGTGTCACCGCCTTGTTTGGCATGCCGACAATCAATGATCGCATATTGATTATGGGATCAATGTCAAAATGTCTGCTGATAAGAAGTCTAACCTCATTCCAAAAGGACTGAACTTTAACACAGTGAAAGAAAATATGTACTTGGTTCTCTGTCACGTGGCAAAAAGCACAAAATGGAGAAGTGCGTATTTTCCATTTGAATAGTTTTAGACCACAAGGCAAAATACAATGTATAAATTTAAAAACAAAATTACACAGTTTTCTATCAAAGGAACATCTACTGCACCTTGTTTCCCATATATTTTTCCATTTTACATTCTGCAAATTGCATGTCTTGGACCACATAGCCTCCACATACGATTTCTTTATTTTGTATTGAAGCAAGTCAAGATAGAAAGACTTAGTTGTAAAATTAACAAAAATATTTCGATTGAGTGTAAAATTTCGAGAGGTTTCGGTATTTTCACTTAGCAGTGTAATCCAGGGTTTCATTGCATTTTTAAACAAAAAAAGCTCATTTACATAATTACGTTTGTTAACAATGATATTTATAATTTTCTGTATATCTATTTTCTTCCCAGTAATAACATCTTTTACAAACAAAATTCAAGATTTAATCCACTCCGGGAAAAAAAGAGTTTTATTTTTATACCTTATAAACTGTTATAAACAGATTACTTGTTGCAGCAATGACGTCACGGAATTAGGCTTTTCAATTTTACCTTCAAAAGATTCGTGTAGATAAAGGATCATTTCTCTATAAAATGTTGGCAGAGAACCAGTACAAGGACAATCTACTGGTTTTGTAAAGCTGCTGTAGAAACTGATCACATCAAGGTTATTTTACATAAATAAAAATTAGGAATAAAAATCCAACTTGGTTGTATGCTATCCAATAATGTACAGTTTTATCTTTCAAGAAACGTTTCGCCCAAGATGCTTTGAGTGCTTTATACTGAGTCAAAATGTCAGTCATTTTAAGACCACCTTGGTGATAATCAGCTATAATCGTATTGCGTGAGATTTTATGTATTTTGGAACCCCATAAGAATTCAAAAAATAAAGCATCAGCTTGTTTTAATTTGCACTGTGGAAATTCAAGCATTGACAAAGGATAAATAAGCTTCGAGGCGGCAAATGTTTTCAAAACAGCAATTTTCCCGTACAGGGTCATATTCCGCTTACTCCACGCTTTAAAGCAAAAGAAGCTTTTTGTAACGATTCTTCCCAAATCAAATCTTTACACAGCGAAACATTTGAGTGAAAATACATTCCAAGTGACTTGATTGGCGCATCGGGCCAATTAATGTTAGCTATGCTGTCTGATCTATTTTTCCACTTCCCAATCCAAAGACCGTCGGTTTTTGTGTATTTAGTTGTGTTCCTGCAACTACCCCCAATTTTTTAACAATATCAATAGCATGAAAAACACACTTTTCGTCATCTAAAAAAGAGTCGTGTCATCAGCGACTTGGGAGATCTTTATCTGCCTTACCCCTTCAAAACCTTCATTTTGTATTTTGATACCTGATATATTTGGATCATCCCTAATAACAGTTGCCAAAATTTCCGCAACAAACAAAAAAAGCAAAGCGGAAAGAGGACAACCTTGTCGGATTCCTCTGGATGGTTTAAATTTTTGTGAAATATAACCGTTATTAATAACAGCAGAATCAATATGATTGTACATTGTTTTTACATAATTAATAAAATTATTACCAAAATTGAATTTTTTTAAAGTTTGAAACAGAAATTGATGCTCAATACAGTCAAATGCTTTTCTGAAATCTAAAAATAAAATGATACCTGGTAAGTCTTCAATGTTGGTATAATCAATTACATCATAAATTAAGCGAATGTTTTGCCCAATAAATCTTCCTGGAATATAAGCCGTTTGGTCAGGATGTATAATTTTATGCACAATTCGTTTGATTCTGTTAGCTAAAATGAAGGCCAAAATTTTGTAATCAGTATTCAAAAGACTGATTGGGCGCCAATTGTCAAGATTTGTCTTATCTTTTTTCTTATAAAGAAGTCTTAAGATGGCAGTACGTTGGCTTGAGCTAAGTAAACCATCGTGGAGACCCTCGCTTATTGATTGAAAAACTAAATCACCGATACTTTCCCAAAAGGTTTGATAAAACTCTGAGGGTAAACCATCTAGCCCAGGTGTTTTATCTTTTTTCATTTTGAAAACCGCATCCTTACACTCGTCTTTTGAAATTGCTTGTTCTAAAAGTTGCTTATCATCTTCTGACAAAGGCTGCTGAACGTGAACATCGTTAAGATAATTATTAATCGATTCAACCGAGGGGTTACTAGTAGAGAAAAGTGCAGTATAATAATCCACAATGCTTTTAAGAATATTATTATTTCCACTAATTTCATGACCATTATCATACAATTTTGAAATTGCATTATTTGATCTCCGTTTCTTTCAAGGTTCAGGAAAAACTTGGTCGCACGTTCGCCTTCAGTAACCCACCTGGCGCGTGCACGGATTTGTGCACCGCGAGCTTTTTCTTTATAAAGAGACTCAAGCCTAGTCTTCACTTGTGCATATTCTTGTAGAATGGAGGTATCCAATGTATCATCAATATGTCTATCTAATTTAGCAAGCCTATTTTCCAGAGAAGTTATTTCCTCTCTGCGTTCTTTCGCTTTCTTTTGCGTAAAATCAATAGAAAACTCTTTCACTCTTAACTTAAAAATTTCAAGTTTCAGTTGTGCAGATAGATCAGAAAACTCCATATTAACCTTGTTCAGGATTTCTTTAACTTTTTCTACATAAATGTCATCTTTCAACACAGACGTATTCAACCTCCAAATTCCTTTTCCTCTGCCTAAATTTGTAAGATTAAATACTATATGCACAGCCCGATGATCTGTTAAAATTGCTGGGATGATAATGCATTTCTCAATGTATTCATTGAGGTGTTTCGACGTGAACAAATAATCAAGGCGTGTAAGCACCATGGGAGATTTGTGGCGAAAGGTAAAAGCTGCAGTGTGTGGATTTTTAAAACGCCAACTGTCATTGACATTAAACATTTGACAAAGTGTTTTCAGTACTTTGCTGGATCTATCCGAGGTAGGATTTCCTCCCCGCTTATCAATTCTACTGTTGGCAAGGCAGTTAAAATCACCGCCAATAATCAAGTTTGACAACTCAAAATCATTCAGTAAGTCAAGGGCGGTTTGGAAAAACAAGAAACTCTCTTTACTTGAGTTTGGGGCATAAACGTTACAAAGTGAAAACATAGTTTCTGAAATACTACAGTTTACAAATAAAAATCTACCATTTACACCTTTGGTGTCAAGCACTTCAATATTCAGGTCTTTCTTAAAAAGAACAGAAACTCCACGACTTTGGGAGGAACCAAACTCATGAACACATTTTCCACCCCATTGGTTATCAAAATTAAATACTAAATCCTCAGTAACGTGAGTTTCTTGAAGCAAAATAATGTCAGCATTTACCTTTCTAAACCATGTGAAAAGAGATCGACGCTTCAATGAGTCGCGCAGACCTCGAACATTCAACGTAAGTACTGAAAGAGAATTAATCATTACATTTACACATCGCTGTTGAGGCACGACGTTTAGAAAAATTTAATTACAAGTCAAAGTCAAAGACAATGACCAATATCGAGATACCAGTTTGAACTCTCCTTGTTTAACTGTTCAGGCGGAGTTGATGATTGTCGCTTACTCAAGCTTCTACGCGGGGTTTCCTCAGGCTTGTTCAATTTCAGGAAAGTATCTATTGTAGCCTGCGACACGTTTTCAAGTGAACGTGTGCGACGCACTCCTGAATTGGGCGCCATCTGTGAGGAACAAGCATTGTTCGCGTTTATACCATCAGAATTTCCAGCTGTGCTCTTTGAGTTCTCTAACTTTTCTTTGTCTTTTTTTCAGCTTTCTTCTTCTTCTTGCCTTTCTTTCTTTTCCCTTTACCTTTACCTTGTTGGTCAGGCGAGCTGTCTCCTGGCAGTCCTTCCTGCACCTCTGAAGCCAATTCATTGAATTTGTCATCAATATACGATTCAAGATCCGCTACAGATACAGATTCAGATTCCTCGGCGCAACCATCGGAGTCAGTCTCGGTAACAGGTGTCTCAGTTGGTTGAGATACTTGACCATTGACCGATTCAGGGGCACCAGCTTTATCATCAGGGCTAGACCAACTCATGGTTTCAGTAGCACGTGTTATTGAGTTGACATCAGCTGTCGTATTACTTTGCTGCCCCTTATAAAATATGCGAACATTAAATCGACCGATTCGAACTCCATACGTAGGAATTGGTCTCTTTATAGCTTTCACATAGACATAGCGGTTTCCAGTAAAACAACTTGTCAATTTACCCTTCACACGTAGTCTTTCATTTTCTATTTTGCTTATTTCACACTCATACTGCTCGAGCGCTGCAGATATCATAGCATTATCAGCTGAGAAAGGCAATCCTTTGACAGTTATTCTAACACCTTCCTGTTGAATAAAAGGATTTCTCTCCTTGAGTTGTACAGTCATACCTCTGAGAGCCATACCGCTCGTGAGTAGTCTGATACGATTTTCTCTACCATCTATATAAATTCGGCATAACCCACCAACTATCTGTATACAGATTAATGACTGAGGTTCAATGCACTCACAGGCTGCTAGGTAGACTTCCTCCATCGTCACGTACTCTGTTGGTGATTTAGGCTTGCCGCCAGTAACATCATTCAACAATAGGAAGATGGGTCTTACGTCATCCTCGCTCGTCATGGTGTCCACGTTGTAGCTGACCGTACAATTTCTTCAATTTCTCGATGAATATTCAGACCAACAAAGACAATTTTCCCGAAAGATGTTTGTCTTGCTCTTTATAGCCAAGACCCTATAGGAATATTTCATGGAAGTGGTAAAAATACCACAATTTCAATGAGATATCACGGAGCTGAACTTCTGGATAAGCACCGTAGTGTAGCCTCGTTCTGGCTCTGGTTCTTTAAGCATCATATATTTTTGATCAAAAGCCATGGTGACCTGTCAAAGGCACATCACCTGTATTTGCATACATCATAGGGGACCCATGACACCGTCTTATCTCATAATGTATGTAGTGACAATTCCTATGTTTGTGAGTTTATATAACCTCTTTGACAAACTGCACATTTACACATGTATTGGTTCTAGTGACATGCCGTACTCGTGCGGCTATGTTCAGAGAAATGCTTTTGAGTTACAATAAAATATTGACCGACCAGCGGGAGATAAAACACTTATAAAAAGGCAGAGGATAAGAGCTGCAACAAGTGAAAATTGATACAGATTGCAGTTTTTATCCACTGCCATAATGTTTTGTCTCACATCGGTCAGTCAATATTATTACTGTATTCATTTTCACTTGCTGCAGTTTTATCCCTCTTTTGGGGTCGTTTGTACTTTCGAATTTATGCATGACAGTCAAACAAAATTTTGAAAATAAACAAAGACAACAAATACAATAATGGGAGCCATAATGTACCCTGCTACTTTGCCAAAAGTGCTGCATATTGAGGCACAACCTAGGGTCCACTATACAACTATATACAAATTGAATGGTCTTCCATGTGTGAATTTTTGGTAGGCCTATTGACAGAAAAAGCCAGTACCACCATATGTGTTACGCATTGTAAATATTGTGAAGATTTTAGAATGTTATCAATATTGCAATACTCTTGTTTTATATTTTAGATGATGGCACAGATGGGTGGTGGGTTTGATGGGGATGGATTGCCAGACATGGATGACATAGCACCAGATGACGAGGACAAACCAGACAGTGATGATGAAGGTATGTTTAGTCTCTGTGAAGGGGGACCTCGAAATTGAGTTTTATGCAGACTGATCTGTATGTGTTTCATCATCATGTCTCATTCGATTTCATTCAAACTTGGTACAAGGATTACTTCATATGTCATACATATGCACGTTGATTTGTTTCGTGATACGATCCAATATGGCCGCCAGGCGGCCATTTTATTACGATTTTTTCATGTACAGAGCCATAACTCAGACATGTTTCAACCCATTTTATTCAAAGTTGGTACAAGGACATTGACCTATGTCATACATATGCACGTTGATTTGTTTCGTGATACGATCCAATATGGCCGCCAGGCGGCCATTTTATTACGATTTTTTCATGTACGGAGCCATTAAACTCAGACATGTTTCAACCCATTTTATTCAAAGTTGGTACAAGGACATTGACCAATGTCATAGATATGCACGTCAATTGCTTTTGTGATACGATCCAATATGGCTGCCGTGCGGCCATTTTGTTACGATTTTTTATGTACGAAGGCATAACTCAGGCATATCTCAACCAATTTTATTCAAAGTTGGTACAAGGACATTGACATATGTCATACATATGCACGTCCATTTGTTTTGTGATACGATCCAATAAATCAAATTAATTGCCAATTTGCATTTACATGATGAACTTTTGTTTTTAGGGTGAATGTCCAGAAGCACTGCATCAAACTTTATAAAATATGGTACCAGTGATAATCTATCAGTGTTATGATAGGATGCAAAAATGTTTTGCAACATCCTGATGATTAATTCCTAGTTGACTCATTTAATGAACTTTAGGATGGTGGCCTGCATTGGTTTTATGTTTTCATCACCATGGAACTCATTCTTGGCCATTGAGCGCCATCTGTATCAAAGTATTTTTATCACAGACCTAATTAATGAAGAGGACTCTATCCTCTCTGAGGATTTGTAATCAAAGTTCCCATTAACAAGTGGGGACTGTGTCATCAACGATGACTTGTTTTCTATAAAACACAGCCGGCAGATCTGATGCTAGGTTGCTTTTTTACAGAAGTTATGTTATACAAAGTTTGAATGATTTCAAATTGTTTAACTAGATTTTCTTTTGTCTTCTTTGTTTCAGAGCTGCCTGATCTAGAGTAAATGTTAATGTACAAAGATGTTGGATATTTTGTAAGTTTTCCTTGAACAAACCATGTTGGCCATCTCCGATTATCAACATTCATGCTTTTTTTATGATTTCAAATGCATTAAAAGTTTTAACAAGCCCATTGCTATAGAAATACAAACTAAATTTCAGAAAGGTTTGGTTTCCTCAAACATGTATTTAGGTAGGAGTGTAATATGGTTTCTTGTGGAGACTGCTTGAATGGAAACAGTCAATCAGAAATCTGATGATATGAAAAGGAGCTGCAAGAATTGAAGTTAATACTGCGTCTATGTAACACATGTAAGTTTTGTCAGACAATGTCTTCAGGATGTTATGTCAATGTAAATGTGATTTTTATATACCTCTCTTGACCTTTCATTACGAAGATAAATTTCACTGAATGTCTTTATTGCATCCATGACTTCTATACAAAAAATTAACAAATTCAAGTTCTAAATGACTACCATTAAATGTAATTTTAATATTTCAACCGTATTCAGACAGCTTATTGGCAATCAATCTGGTTCAATACAAACTTACTTAAGTTCAGTCTGACAAATGCGATATGTAACCCCTTTAGAAGAAAAGGATTACTGTAAAACATTTCTTTTTAGCTAGCATCCTTCTCAGCTAATTTAGCCAAGTCTATCACTTTGCTAATTTAAGATGCTGCAAATTTAAACTTTTCTGTATATTTATATTTACCATGATTAGAATGTCTTTTTAGCTAAATTGGAAACCAGTTGATTTCAATGTAAATCTGAAAAAAATAAAAAGGCATGCAGCTTATTCAAAGTGTTTTACAGTAATGCCACATAATAGGGATAGTATTATTGATTTTAAGAGACAGTGTGTGTTTTTTGCAAATCTTTATAGAGTCTACAGATGGTAACAAAACACATGCAAGTTGTGCCAGTTATGGGAAAATATTTAGAACACATATGGAAAAGTTTCAAATTCAGACTATACTTCTGTTGAAAGAGACATCAATAAAGTTCTCCTTGGTATATACAGGAAATCGTACAGTACATGCAATGAACAAGTTCAAATTCATATAATACTAATGTACGGTATAAGAGGCAAAGGGTATTTTAACATTTAACCTTAAAATTTTACTGCAACAGAAACGAGTACATTTATTCAGTACTAGGTAGTCCAAAATCCAGCATTGCATGTGTTTCTGAAATCTTATACTTGTAAGTCTGGTTGCCTTGGCAGAGTTGCTGGTCTGAGCAAATACATTGGTTCTCCCAGAATCCACATTCCTGGATTTGCAAACCCCATACTACTTACAGGTGATTCAAAATTTGATTTTGCTACATGGCCTTCAGCAAAGATATTGTTAACAAGGAACCGGAAGTACTCCATAGGAGAATGACCTACTACATTGAAACAAACCCAAGGACTCCTCTCAAACACGTGGAGGCACGATACCACTTCATTATCTTTGTGCAGAAGAGAACATATTTGTTAATCACAAACTGGTACACAACTGTTTTTGATGTGTCACATCATTTACACCTGTTGAACTTAGAATAACCTGTTTAATCCATCCTGTTATCACATTGTGTACATTGTTCTCTTTGAGTGAAGCTTTTGTGAACAACTTGGTCTTATCCATATGAAACTTCCAAGAAACAAGTGGATAATTATGGTAAAGTGTATTTGTACATGGTAGTCGTGTTCAACATGAAAATGTCTTGTTTTAAAACATCCTATCACAGGCTCAATAAGTACCATAAACTGGTCTGTGTGTAAACAATATCATAACCACATTGTACATTGTCCTCTTCACAGGAAACCTTTTTTTTACTGGTACTTTATCTTTTCATTTTTTTTCTTCGGGTACAAGTGTTGAGAGCATGAAATAAGCATGATGAAGGGCCATATTTTGAAACAACATCAAATCAATTTCATTCACAAGTACTCTGGGCACTTCCTTTAGAAAGTTGTTCTTTGTAGCACGGTTCTGGTAAATTCAATTTGATTGAGGTACAAGGTTTCTGTTCCAATTTAGTTGAAATTAATACCAGATCAGTAGCCTGTGTCAATAAAATGTGTTTATTACATGCCACAATGATAAAAACATCTCATTCTCCACCATTTGCATGCAAATTTTTAATAAACTTGATATATTGCCACAAAACTACATGTTTGATAGTTGACCTGAAGGCAATTACATCAAATGCACCATGAACGTGGTTGTGTTCCAATGTAATTTATTTTTGAAAATTTGGAAAAGTACACGAACTTGTCAAAAATGATCATTTTTACAATAATTAAGATGTGTAGTGGAGCAATTGCTCAGACAACAAAACCGTGACTTGAACAGGTTTCTCTTCAGATGTACATGTATTATTCCCGGCCCAAAACATTTTTCAACCTGTGGTTACAGATCAGTTGCAGTGACTTTTGATTCTTGACAAAATTGCCTAATTCAGACCATGTAAGTGTTTACTCTTGGCAAATAAATAATATTATTGCAAATATTCAAATTGCAGCAGCACTAAATCTGTTAACTTGTCATGAAAGGTATGTTATTCATAACTTTTTGTTCACGTGTACATTTAATTTGAAATATATTGATTTTAAAGTCGCTTTAAAAACAGAAAGCTGTTTTGTGGTGCGAGGCATGTAAGAACCTGAAATTTATGTCAGTTCAGGCTGGAGATATATTGACCATACAAGTGGTCAGCCCTCTGCAAATAAAGTACCAGACAGATTGCTAAAATTTAGCCTGCATCTGAAAAGACAAGAAAATGAGTGTTAAGTTAGTATTTTACACATGTTGCAGATTTTGTTGTTAATTATCATTGAATAAGACTAAATTCAATCTCGAAGAAAGAGGTCTGATCATCAAATGGCTCATACATTCTTTTAAAGTTTTCAAATATCTTTGGAACACTGTATAGTACTCTTTATGTACCTGTTCAGTACGTAGTGCCTGATGGTCATGTCAGAACAGGTAACTATGCTAATCTATGTATGATTAAGTGTCCTAAGTGTCCTGTCAATATGAATACTATTTTACAAACCTTTAATTTTTTATCTTCATTAAAGTCTAGAATGAAGCTGGAAGTCCTTATCCTTTAGAGTTGTATACGGTTCTTTTTCTTAAAATAAATTTAAAAAATAGTATTAATTGTTTGGATGTATGTTTTTGTTATAACCAGCTTTTTAAGATGGCATTGCACTTAACACTGCGTATTTTGCTCAAAATCACTTTTTGCAAAGATAATGTTTTCTGCTTCACGTTCTTAAAGTCCCATGAGCTGCAACTCTGCAAAATTTGTCGAACCCCAAGGTACCACCAATTTCCTCGGATATTCATTGCAGTCTGCAAATTGAACGATATAGTCATTATCTATGCCTCAACAACGTTTGCTTGTGGCAGAATAGGCAAGAAATTGAACAGATTCTTCTTCATTTAAATTTACCGTCATTTTCAAAAACTTGCCTGTTATGGGATAAACGGAGAATTTTTGGTCAAACACGAGTGAATCCCTTTCCCGTCCTTTTAGTGGGTGGCACTATGTTGTATATGTAAAGATTCAAATGTGTACATCATGCACCATTTACACTTACTGAAATCTCTCTATGCAGTCCCACTGAGTGGATAATTATACTGAAGTAAACATCTCTTGTAAGAACATTTCTATGAACTTATTTTAATAAAAATATATAAAGTCATGAAAGTAATGCCAAAAGTTGCAGCTCATGTGCCTTTAATGTATGCTAATTTATGGAAGACCATTGAACACTACTCGCACTTGTAATCACTTTCAAAATCTACATCCAAAAAATTGTAAAAGACAAAAAATAAACTGATTGGATAAGATTTGATTGAGTTATTCATAATCTCTTTAACTGGTATGTCACAATCACATTGACAGTGATAGACAATCATTGGCAAAGAGTACGGAACTCTGTGACAATTTCCCAGCCTATCTGACAGTATTTTATATTGCTGTTTCAAATCAAAGTGATTACACAAGACCTTGATATTGACATAACATTTTTGTGAAATTTCCTTGGAACTATATCTTGAAATTAAAAGTAAACTTAGAACAAAGGCTGCAGATAGGCGTCGATAAACAACAGTGAGAACAAGCATTCAAGTTGGCTGCACATAAAACTAGCTTTTCAAGATCCAATGGTCAGCATGTTGTAAAAACAGGGTTGCATTGAAAGTTGCAACAGTAACCAGTCAAACCTTTACAGATGAAAAAACAAATAGTTGGTTGAAACATTTCCTTCCGAACTGGTTGACATTATAATAGTATTTCTGCAAACCGATTCTACTGACGATGTCCGACAAATTTGCCAGTCTTTTTTATGAAAGTATACATCCAACATGTAGATATAGGTTATTCATATTGAATCTTGTATGTTGAGAAGAACTTGCCGAAGTCGCTTGTATTATGTAAAGATAACTCTTGACTCTAAAGTTGGTTCACATAACAAAGCTATCACTTTTATGTTCGAACTTTTATGTTCAGAACAAAGCTATCACTTTTATGTTCGATGTCGGGACAAAGTCACCGATATCGCGTCATTTTTATCTTGATTATTACCTTTCGATTTTTTTTACGCCCAACCAGGTTTTTCCATTTATCGATGCGATGAAGTTTTATTAACGAAAATCATATTTACGACCAGACTCATTAATATTTTTCGTAACTAAGCTTTCCATTTTTGTACAATAGGTTTTTCGGTTTGATATACATCTGCTGATCAGATCGACAGAAGAATGATATTCGTAAAGTAGCACAGATATCCCTTTTGTGTACGATATCAGGACAAGTTTGCAGATATCGCGTCACTTTAATTTTCTTCATGGTAACGAAACTATCTTTCTATATGTAGATGTACAATTATCACTGTAACACCACTATCCTTTTCAGGTATTATATCGGGAAAAATTAGCCGACATTGTTCATTTTCAGCTATGTTATCAGTTCCTTCTGTTCGACGTCAAGGCAACTTTGTCAATATCGTGATATCTCTTTTCAGTGTTTTAATGAAAAGATCAACTCTTTTTGATAACACCAATGAAAAAAAAGATCTATTCCGATCCACTTTCTAATGTTTTTTATTATTACAACATTTTCCCTTCATGTTGAGGGCATTGTTTGCCGATGTGATGCTTTCGTTTCTTTTTTGTGTCGGTTGACAGGATACTACATGTAATTTGTAACACTGACGTTTCTCACTGATACGATATCAAACGCAACTACCATATCGCCTCAAAACAGTCATAGTCGGGTTTCCAAACGTCTCATATAAGCACAGTTCGATGACCTCCCCTTCACGACTCTAGACTGTGTAAAATAAATTTAATAACTATTGGGTTACTTAGTTTCATTCAAGTACAATGGCATCAATGCAATCATGTTGTATCATTCACACTTTTTTGAACAATTTTTTTATTGAGGTCATCATAACAGTTTACCATCTCAATAGGGAGTGTACATACATGTCTATTACAAAAACTACAATGCAATGATATCAATAAATGTCAGTCAAGAAGTCTCAGAGACTATGTGCATATAAGATTTTCCAACTACATGTAATAAATTCACTGTACTGCAGTTCTAGGAATAAGTTGTCAGAGTACCATCCCATTTCTTGTTGTGTAAAGTCGATTTGTTCTTTTTGATCATGACTGCTATACAATATTCTACTTTCTGTATCTTTTGTAGTAATCTTTTGAAAATCAGATGATTTGGTTTCTGATTTTCAAGCTTTGCCAAATAATAATGACGTTTGGCAATCGAAATTACAAAATTAACCGATGTGGAGAGGTTCTTATCTCCAATTAGTATTTGTCTTGCACCAGGAAAAACATTAAGACCAATGTTACAACCCCATAATATGAGAAAACTATCCCAGAACTCCATTGTAAATTCACATTCATAGAAAATATGTGATAATGTTTCAACTACCTTTTTACAAAAAGTACATTTATTTGATGGAACCCTTGGCGCGATGGCAGTGTCATTTTAAACAGAATACCATTGGTAGGTAGAATTTTTAACTGGAATTCGTGGAGTTTGGTATCAATTGTAACCTTGCAGGGAAGAGTATGAAGATGACACCAACAGTCAATATTTGTATTAAAAATATGATTGAAAAAAAGTCTGATTTCGGAGAAATAAATAGTACTATATAATGGATTTGTGATATTTCTTGTATTACATGCATTTATTGCAATTTCCATAGATCCAACTTTAAAAATGATCTGTTGATCTGGAAGAGTAAAATTCCCTGTCCTGTCCTAACAAATATTCACACTTACAAAGTCAAAACTATACAAGTGGGGTTTCAGAACCTCTCGTTCAAGATCCAGACCACGATTCGATTTTATCAGTTGAACATTACTAACATCAATTAAGATAAAAGTTGGGCTTCGGAACCTTTTCATTTCATTCAACTGATGCCAGTACAATACCGTCCCTTCATACCAAACACAAACATAGAATTCGTATGTATATAGATAACTAAAAATCGGGTATTAGACCGTCGCTTTCAAGTTCTATTCGATCGTTGAATCAGTTGAATGTCACTATCCTAAAATGAAGCTTATACATGCAGTTGGGTTTTCGGAAGCATTCGTTCAAGTACGATTCAATCATTTCAACAAACACATGCATGGAAATCACATCAAGTACAAACGAATCAATCATTTAACCAGTTGAATATCACTAACATAAATTGAACATTGAAATTCGGTTTTCGGCACTCTTTGCACACGATTCATCATTTTTATCAAAGCAATGTTCGAGATTTCACACCTATATACACAAAATAATATTAAAGTTTGCCTCAGAACATTTCATTTGAGTATGATGACAACTAGTAAATTGTTAGATTTAACCACAATTAAATATGGAAAGTAAACGTTTTGGAATGTCTGTTGAAGTACGATTCGATTATTTCTATACCTGTATGTTCCTAGGAGTATTCAATCTTTTACTCCCGAACTTCCGACTCGGAGAGCAAAATCTGCCATGCTTCCTTACTTATCAAGGTACAAAAACTACCTCGATTTTTCTCATAATGATGCAAGTTGACAACATTTATGCAAGTTTTACAAGCAACGATTGATGCGTATGCGATTGACGCGTATGCGATCGATGCAATCCATGATTGACGCGATGCTGATTCGACCAATCGGCGATTCGATATGTCGGCGATGCGATGCGGATGCCACTAACACCTATGTGAGCACAGGGTCTCGCGAGCAATATTGGTGTAGCAGTTATGAATGTGATCAATAAATCTCTTGTATTAAACTTGTTTTTGACACAGATTGTGAACTAAATAAGGGTTTCCAGAGGGTTATTTACATAAGCAGATTACAATGTGTAAAATATGATTTTATTCAACATAATCATAAGTTATTAATAATCATAATTATAACAACAATGTGGTTTCCAGAAGGTATTTACAAAAAATAGACATTGTTTGTAAAAACGCAAGATTTTATTCTGTAACATTCATATTAATTTTTTATCAATATTCGTAATCAATTTTTGATCATAACTGAAAAAAATCAACAAAAATAATGTCTAATTTGCCTGTGGTTGAGCAGCATTCCAGATTAAGGTCAAGATACAGATGTAGGCCTAACATGATCTGCAACATTCAAACCATATTCGCTGTGTCATCCACTCCATGCCAGTAATAGTGACCAGTTCCACTTTCGCATTGCACAGATTTTATTAACAGTTTATTCGTATTAGAGCAATAAGTTGTTCAAGTTTTCTCTCATCGTAGTATTATCGTCAGTCAATTTCCTCCTGTCGTTTATTGCATCGTCTCTTTGCTTAAAATAAGTACACATTTTCAATTTCCAGAACGTGGGTTCTGCTAATTGAATATGTGCTTTAAGGAACGTAGAAAATGCACAGAAATTGTAAATAACATTACACTGATTACATGGCATGTGCTCGTGTTTCTTGATTTGTCATTTATTTAATTCCTTGCAAATTGAAAAATAACCCCCCCCCCTTAGTAAGATCTGCTCAAGAAGCCGTTTTCCGTTAAACATTTTGTGAAAGCAATTTCTCAATTGGTGGCGGCCACCTTTTCTTTCTCATACATTATGGCAGGGATCAAGCCGGCGGTAAATTTTCATAGTGAGGGGACTGGCATCAGTGGTTGGCTTATAAAGTTGTTAGTCATTTTAACACACAATTCCTGGGGGAATTATAACAACTATACAGTATAACATAAATGAGAAAATTGAGCGAGAAAATCACAGTATAAGAACGACAAAAGGAAACACAGATTGCGTTTGTACTTTTGACTTGTAATATAATGTTAATGAGGAAAATACAGAAAGGTTACCGTTGAAGCGTCGGCGTTTTCAATAATAGACCAGAATGCTGATTCAGCTAGTTGAATAAGAGCTTTAATAAGTGCAAGTAGAAACTTTGCAGAATTTGATTGCACTCGATGCACTTGCTTGCGATCTTAGTGATTTCTCTGAGGCAAGCCTAACCCTGTCTGCTTCACCATGTTGTACATGAATGAATGAATGAATCTTTATTCAACCAGATATAAATACAATGTTGAACATAAACCAAAGTATTACAAACTTACAATTCGAAAAATACTGAAATATATCTGGTTTGGACAGTGGAAGTAGTCCCATTGGACTAATCGAGTCCACGGCCCAAAATTATAACAGTAATAAAATTTACAAAATAGTCACACTGTTGAGGAGAGAAAAAAAACTAAAAGGAGTACACAGAAAAGTTTTCACAAGCTTGATAAATATGATTTTAAATCTCTTTGAAATTTACGTCTAGATTTTATTTGTTTAAGATGATTGATACGGCAGTGAATTCCAGTGTTTGACTGCAGCAAAGACAATGTTGTGTTGAGTAATAGTAAGTCTGGCATTCGGTATTCGGAGATTGCCACTATCAGATGAACGTGTAGAATAAGTATGGGTAGGGACTTCAAAATAGTTAGAAATATTAGTCGGGAAATTTTTATTTAATGAATCAAAGATAAATAGGCAGGAAGAATATTTACTGAGTTTCGGAAGAGGTAAAATATTTAGTTGACGAAATAAAGGTTCGGAGTGTGCTGTGAAATCAGAAAATGTAATAAGACGAACAGCTTTTTTCTGAAGGAGGAGAATGGGATTTAATAATGTAGTGTAAGTGTTACCCCAGATTTCTAGGCAATATGTTAGATGTGGTAAGATGAAGGTGTTATAAATCATGATAAGAATTGACTTTGGTACAAAATGTCTGATACGAGAAAGGACACCAATTTTGGGGCTGATTTTTAAAATAACATTTTTCACGTGTGAATTCCAATTAAGTGATGGGTCAATGGAAATACCAAGATAGCTTGCCGATGTGACTTCCTCGATCATATGATTTGATAACAATATATTGCCTTCTAAGTCAATTTTTCTTTGAGGTGTTTTAATAATCATGAAATTAGTTTTGTTGACGTTAATAGTGAGTTTGTTAGCGTTACACCAAATAGTGATTTTATTAAATTCAGTATTGACATTATCGAGGTTGATGGTGGTGGAATTGAACGATTTAAAAACATTAGTGTCATCAGCGAATAATCGAAAATTAAAGTAGTTAGTTGAGTTAGCAATGTCATTGATATAGATGAGAAATAGAGTAGGACCGAGAATTGAACCTTGAGGCACTCCACATTTGATTTGTTGTGGCTGTGAAGTTTTACCATTAATAACAACAGCTTGTTTACGAGAATCAAAATAGCTATGAAACCATTGTAATGCTTGACCTCTTATCCCATAAAAATCGAGCTTCTGAAGAAGGATAGTGTGATCAATTGTGTCAAACGCCTTTCTTAGGTCAACAAAAATACCAATAGTTGTCTGGCCCTTTTCTATTTGATCCATTAGGTCAGAAATTATGTCCGCCAGAGCAAGTTTCATGCTATATTTTTTCCTGAAACCGTACTGTGTCTGTAAAAGTATTTCGTGTTTATCTAAAAAGGAAATCAACTGCTTATTGACTATGGTTTCAAAAACCTTACTAAACACCGGTAAGACTGAAATAGGACGATAGTTATACCTACATCAAGAGGACATCCCTATTTGTACAATGATGTAACTTTGGCAAGTTTCAGAGGGTTTGGAAAACACCCACTTAGAAATGAACGGTTAATGATATGTGCTAAGGGATGAGAAATATACTCGACAGCGTCTTTAACAAGAAGAGGGTGAATTAAATCAAGGCCATGAGCTTTACTGGGGTCTAACATCTTTGCTAACTCATGGAACTTAAATTGTCGGATGGCATTTGTGTCCAAAACATAACCGTGTCCAGTCACAATTTCAAGATCCACCGAAAAACAATATCTGTCAAGAAATTAAAAAAGTTCCCTTTGCAATTTGGCTGCCACTGTTTCTGATATTTCTTTGAGCAGTAAGCATAGCGCTCCTTCGTCGCTAATTACATATTCCTTTCAATTGTAAGTTGAAGAAATCACAGGTTGCAATTAAATACATAATTTCATCAAATGGCACGAAAAGTAATGCAGTAAATACAAATTACAAATTATACAGATAGCACTTACTGTAACCACACTGTGTGGTTACATGCATCATTTGGGTATACCTCCATGGTTACGTAATAGCTACCACACTGCCATGGTCAATTATCAAGGATCTTGGGACCAGGTACCAACACTGTTTTGATCCAATACGGAGTAGGATTAGAATACACGAGAGATTCACGCTACGGTTGCATAACTATTTGATTGAAAGCGATTGATGATTCACTTTTCCAACGCAATGTGTAACCGTGAATGTCTAACTCTAAAGCATGTCTGATTCAAAAGTAGGCGATCTTATCGATCCTCGTGAGTGTTCACTACTTTTCTACCGCATCCAATTCAATCAGAAGCTAGCTTTTCCTGAGTTTTGTCTCGTGTTGTTTGGTCGGAAGCACTGATGTTGCAGATCTTGCATTCTCTCGCCCTCTTTAAAAAGATGAGCATATCTTTCAGTGAAACATATAATTCTCGGGCGGTCGTATCATACGTTCATATTGACGCGTTACTATCACTATGATGCGTTATTGATTATATGATGATCCTATGATTTTGAAATTGATGCCCAGCGTTGAAACAAGTATACTAATTGTGTTATATTAAAATATAAGGGTTAAGGATATCTCTCGGCTTAAACTTCATAGCCTAAACATGAATTTATCTCGTTATAATTTATCAGAAAAAAAGAAAAAGATTGTATGAAAATTTGTTTCTAAACCGTTCACGACTTCAAGATTTATGCTGACAGATTAAGGTAGTATGCGCCTTGAAATTGGAAGACTTAAATTTATCTTCACCCTTTCCGCATGATAAATTTAAATCATTCCCTTTCCAATCAATAATAAAAAATTCACCGTGCAAAATTTGTAACAAGGGAAACAAATCCGATACTTACAGTAACTTGAAATTCAAAATGGCCGACATTCCTCTGTATACTATGGGGAAATTAAATTCTTCGATCATTATGAAACTGAGGCAGCGAAACATCACCTACTCAAAGAGCTTCAACATTTCAATGACCACCACAAGCGGTTGACCAGAAAGGTATTGTAAAAATTCGAGTCCATATGTGCGTCCTCGGGAAGCATTCTGCCATTAACGTTACGATAGCAGTGACATGATCATTCATACTGGTATCCATAATAAACCAGAAACTTATACACTGCAAGATCAGAGGTGCAAACTTTTTATAGACTCTCCTCTCCATCTGTAGTAAACATTATAATTCTAAAGTGAGTCCAAAAAGATGAAAGCAAAAATACATCAGAATCGATACAACTACGAATTAAAAAATTTCTTGCTCCAAAGTAGACGTGCACTAAAGTTAAAAAGCGACTTGCGCTAAAGTAAAGCAAGGTTAAAAATATTCCGTTGTACACAATTATTGCTGATACAGACACCTTTGAGGTGAAAGACAATACGTATTGAATTATTATAAGCCACTTTCATGGTGTTCATCTGCTTTGTGCTATAATCACTCCAAATGTTAAGACAATACATTCCATACAAGAAGGATCTAGAAAGAACATTTTTGACAGGATAAGAACAATGATTAAAATTACGAAGGATAAAATTCGCCTGGCATATATACACTTAAGTTGCCTCTGAATGTCAGCATCATCGTCACTAGATGAGGACATAATGTATATCAAATACGTTTTCACTGTGACAAATTTAAGGGGTTTTCCATAAAGGTACGCTGTTGGTATTTTTTGTAGCTTCCATGATTTTGGCAAGAAGAACATACACTCACTTTTAACAGTATGGAATAAATATCATGATTCTTCCCATAGAACTCACAGATCTTAACCAGTTTTCTAAGTGACTTAATCGACGGACAAATCAATACCAGATCATCGGCATACAATAAGTGGTTGATTATTTTACCAGCTATACGACACCCAAACCCTGCTCTTTGTAACATATTACTCAGTTCGTCTATGTATACTGCAAACAGTTTAGAGGAGATGATACTACCCTGACGAACTCCGTTCATAACTACAAATGGTAAAGATATTATATAGCAGAAGCCCTTCGAATATAAAACACCTGACCACAATACCACCATAGTAAATACAAACAATGAATGGTGGAGTGTCCCTCTCTGGTAGTTTTTTGAACAAAGTCCAATGGTTCACCCTATCGAACGCCTTTCTGGCAGCCAGGAAACAAGAAAAGACTGGCGAGTTATGTCTTTGACTAACAGTCACATTAAAGTAGCAGCAAACAGAAATCTGTTTTTTTTTACTCTGTCATTTCATTGGTCATATTTCCTTTAATAATATGACTGTTGTAATTGATTTATTTTTTATTTATTTATTATCAAAATAATATTTACAGAATTGAGAAGCTAATACTTGATTACAATAATTGCAACCATATCATAGAATGAAAATGAAGCGGGCGGTAAAATTTTCAGGGACCGTTGTGCAAGTTCTTACATCCTGAGAATTCGGAGAGTCCACGTTTTGATAGCAGACGTCTTTCTGTAAATACATCTTGCGTATTTTAACCTCCATGACTTGCACATAAGTGAATCTAACAAGCGATGTCCTGGCACTCCTTGATCGAGGCAAATTTCGGTAGCTTTACCAGGAATATTGCAAAAGATTAAACATATTTATATAACATCAAAAGAAATTTTCAAGAGCTCAAAAGTCAAGTGTTAGATTTATTTTTACGAGTGATGCTCATGTCGTTCGCACTCCAACATTCCTAATCGTGAATATTAAGCCTCCACACTATCTTCGAATATTTTAGGGTATGTAATCTGTTGCCTTTAAGTCTTGTTTTGACTAAGTTTTTCTTGTCAGCATCAAGACTTGTTACCTCACATGTTAGTAGTTGAGTTTGAAACTCAATTTACAGAGCTGGCGATGGTTCTGTTTTCCTTTCGTCAAGTATTCAGTTATCAAACGAAGAAAGGTAGAGGATAATACTTCGACCAATGAGGGCGATCATTTTCCACTTGTACGCTGATTTGCTACACGCATCTATAAGTCTTGCCAATATTGTAAACGTTTGTTGACTCCGCAGACTAGGTCACCAGCCAGAAACAATTCGCTAAATCTTATTTTGTTTCTCCCTATGCCTGTGTTCAAAAGGATGGAACTAAGTTGAATACGATCGACCTTTTGTCAGTAATGTAACACCTGGGGTAAATCTGCAAAACCTCAGTGCAGTGCCTACCAACAGATGGGATTTGCCAACATTGTTGAATACTAACGTAAGGTGTCTGACAAACAAACTAGACGAGCTACAGGTGACCATGGAATCTAATGCCATTGATCTAGCCTGTGTCACTGAAACTTGGTGCACACATGATCAGTTGCACAGGGGGCACAGCAGTTTGGAAATAGCGAAACAAATCACCCATGGTTTTGCGATATTTGAAATTCAAAATGGCTTCCATCCCTGTGATAATTCTATGACGGAAAATTCAATTTTTGAATTTTGAAAAACTAGCACGGTGAAAGATTTTCTTTCTCCAAGAGCTTTAAAAATGAGGCCCCACAAATGGTAGCTCAGAAAAGAAATGTAGAAATTTGAGGCCGACTATCTGTCTTAGAGGCGCGTTCTAACTTAATGGCAGGCAAATCTCTTTTTGGAACCTCTTCTCAGTGTTCCAGTTCGGTACGGGCAAAACTTTGCTGCATTTTCGAAGTAGGCGTCTAATGCAGCAACAGTACCCGAAACATCTTCAAATATGTCCCTAAACTCCGTGTTTAACCCTTTGAGCGCTGTAATTTTCTCCCGCCAAAATTTTAGTGCAAAATTTCATCAATTTTTATGAATTTTTCTGTAATTTTTTGATAATTTTGGACCAAACAGACATCACATTTCATTTGCTACAGACTTTTCTCAAAATTTTGGCAAAAATCTTAGAAAAAATTGACTGGGGTTTATTTTATAAAGAAAACAATACAAATAGACCCTAAGTGGCTGTGAATAGTGACAATCGACCAATCAGATATAACCTTGCAAACACGCTGCGAGTCAGCCGACAAAAGATAGCTGCAAAGAGTTCTCATTTACGTACTTGATATCATCTCTGCATTCATGCGTCTGATTTGCATATCTGTACATTTGAAATTTAGATGAGAGTACTGTCCACTTTTTTAGATAGACTTACAGTCATTGGCTTACACAATATTGATCTTATCATAATTACACAAATTTTGTAAATACTTCACAAGCATGCAACTAGATCTCTATCTTTCGCAATGTTGACAACACAAAAAATCCCTGATATGTCCACGGATTAACATAATTAGTTGTGGTGACTACTTAATTATAAGATGTGTATATGAGAGATAAACGTCCTTGTAATGGGGTATAAAGAGTAAAGAGGCTAGGTTAGGTTATATAATCATTTATTTTATTTACTCCGATCAGTCAGAGCATAGAGAAAAGGAGAGGAACTGACAGAGAAAACAGTGAGAAAAACTCCATACGTCTGGGCCGCCGTGTCCCGACTAACGGATTCATTGTCAGAGGAAGATGAGTTCGAGACCCGGTAGGTATGTGCTGAGCCCACAGGGGACCCAGAGATCTGGTGGTGGTGGTTGTTGTTGTTGTTGTTTGTATTGTTTATGTTTATTAGTAGTGATGTTGTTGTTGACAAACACAATTCAACGAACATAACTGTTGTGTTGTTGTTGTTTCAAACGTAATGTAGATGTCATAAGAAACGCTGCAAGGACACTGTCATTATTTGACCCGATGCAATTCTCTGCCAACGTAGGTAAATTAAGAGAAGAGTGAAACACAGAACAGTTCTCTTCTTGACATCCTGAGAGTCAGTGGACAGTTCAATGTCCACACTTAACACATTTTCTGTGACAATGAAACGTTTTCACACCTCAAGTTTGTTCACACCTCAAGCTGTTTAAATGCCTGCATTTGGATCTTTCTGTCAGATCAAGTGTGGACACTGATGAAGGACAAGAGATTTGTTCGAAACATGTCTGTTTTGCTAATTCACAGTGGAAGAAGAGAACTGTTCTGTGTTTCAATGTTAATGCTTCCATGATGAACATACACAGTATCATAAGAGAAGAGTGTTATGTTCGTTGAATTGTATTGGTCAACAACAACAAAAAAATACCGCAATTATACGGTGTTACTCAAATTTGATCAGAATTGGTATATACGTCGGTTTCGAGTTACCATAAGACCATGCGGTAATTCAAGGATTTTAAGCTTTCGCCACTAGGGGCGCTCTTCCTTTGACCGGAAGTGAGGGCTACTTTCTGGACTCTGGTCTGCGTACATTGCGATAACACAGACTCCGTATTCGTAACCTAAGTTTAGTCTACTTTCATCTGCTCTGTTGTCACCGTAAGCGTTTGACTATGCCAAACTTTTACTGCAAAGCCGGCAAACTCGACAAATACCAATGGATGAATAGCATGACCTTCCACCGTTTCCCCGATGTTAAGAAACGCCTGAGATCGAAATGGATAAGGATGATACGACGTGAACTTAGCTGGGTACCAAACAGTTTCCACATGTTTGTGATCTATTCCGCTCTCTGACTATGCGCCCCATAGACGTGTGTACATATGCCTGAGAAAAAGTATGTCAGGAAACCAAATGACTACCGGTATATTTCCTATATATAGGGATTATGCCACCTTGTCGTCTTCGACGTTTGATTTTACTGTGAAAAGTAGCAAGTTCATCTATCATGTATTAACCGCCGATCGTTCCCTATCATTCTCAAAATTCATACCTCGTACTTCATTTGCTTCAAAATCTCTCGTTTCGTGTGATTTTCTGCCGAATTCGACGGACACATCGCCAAAACATAAGCTTGAGCGACATTATTCGACCTTATTCGAGGGCGATGATTCTTATAATAGCCTACTAAATGAAACCGCAACAGTCTCGATGTCGGCGTCTTGCCAACGCATGTAAAACGGGAACTTGCCTCGCTACTCGAAGAGCAAGATCATTAAAATGCATTAAAATAAATTTTCACAAACACAAACTAAGGAAAGAATCTACACTGCGACTGATGAGAAACTACGCTCGGGTTTCGAATCGCAAGCATCAAAGGGCCACTCTATCAACTTTTCACACCATAGGCCCGGCTGCGTCTCGCCATGAGCTTTCCCCACACGAACAAAACATTACCGTACACCACAAATCCAAACTTCCCTACAAATATCCGAAACGAAACAAACATTTTTATTAACACAAACAATCGGATAAGAATGTAGGAACACATATGCAAAACGAATCAAACACAACTCAACACACAAAAAAACAACATTTTGGATAGTATGGTGGGGAGCCTCTTTCACATATTTTACATTAGTTTCTAATCCAAGGTCAATGGATTTCTCAGCAAGCTCTACCAACTCAGCCTTTTTAGCTTTGGAAAGGGGAATCTTCCTTGCTTTTAAAATTCTCGTAGCTCTTTCATGTTCATTTTGCGGACGTCTTCACGCGTGATGTTGCGACTTCCCTCCATGACTAAATTTTAGCCCTCACTTTTGCAAAATCTCGAGCGCCCCCATGCGACCGTTGTTAAAAATTCGTGCGTTTTCTGACAACTCGAAACCGACGTATTATACAAGTATGGGTTACCAATGATCAACAATAAATGTTGTTTCTATCTGTTCAGTGGAGGAAAATTCTACGTTGATGTTATGACAATGATTTCTGCAAAGTACAACCAGAAAAACGACAAGAAATATTTAAACCAGAAAAACAAGAATGACAAAAGTAATTAAGGTAATTAAGTAATTAAGGTCTGAAACTTTAGGTACTGGAGGTCAACTTTAGCAACATGCAGAGCAGAAACAAGCCCCTCTTAGTTTGAGTATAGACGGTCTTCCCCCCTCTACTGTCTATGGTTTCAGCAGGTCTGTTAATATGTAACAGTTCATAAACAATGACAGGAAATGACTCAAGATCAGTGGAGTTGGCCTGTTTCTTACTGGCATGCCATCACTCCTGCACATTTGCAGGATTTCACTTTTTCTTACCTCATTTGCACATTTTTGACAATGTGTTCATTTGAACAAATTCACATCTCAACCCCTGCATCTACCTGTACACCAAATACTGAGATGGTAGCTCTGGCGGTATCGGGGCCTTTGTGTGTGACAGACATACATCCGCACATACATACCCACAAATATACAGACATACAGACGCCACCGACTCATCATATAAGCTCTTTTTGGTATTTATATACAAAACCAAATATGAGCTAACAACAACATGACTAATAAACATAAACAACAATACAAACAACAACAACAACAACAATAACAAGATCTCTGGGTCCCCTGTGGTGGGCCGTGGTTTGAAGTGCAGCAGACTAGAGTTACGATCGAAGATATCTATCGACATTCATGACATAAGCGAAGATCAATAGCAGTTTATTCTCTCACAAATTATACTCACCATGAATAAATCCGACATAACATTGCACGCAAGTTGTCGCAAAATCTTCGAAAAGATATGACATATAATTAAAAAATAGCGCCAATGGCACTTGATCACAACTGGTACATTGTGAAACTACTCTATCTCTGGGTACACCTGTACATGAAATACTGAATGGGTAGGTGCTGCGGGTTTGGAGTTTGTCAGTAAATGCACACAGAAAACAAAGTCCCGAAGTAGCGAATTCCAGCCATTTTCAAACCACACTGTTTGTCAGTGGGGTAAGCAATATTCGCAAAAATCACATTTCCAGGCTAATAGACTATGTTTTACGAAATCACACGTCCTTATTACAAAATAAAAAGATCTTTGTCTTTAAATCAATGCGCCAGTAAACAGGTCCAGCAGCTAGTTATGTCATCAAGTCTGTAATGTTAAGGGTCATAACAAATGCGAGAAATCTAGAACATTAAATATGTTGTTTTTTATCAATTTTATTACCAAAAGCGCATGAAAATCTCTGATACTTTGAATCAGCCATCCTGCATATTTGTAACATTCATCAAAACCTCATTTCTGTTCCACAACTCATTAAATAGTCCACAATGCAGGATTGGTGTACATTCCAAAACTACATATATGAAGACCCCTAAAATCAATTAGTTAAAGGGGGTTAGAAATTTCCCAAAACTATCTAACCGCTGCTCTGTTTGGCTCCATTTTCGGAATCGGAACCTTGGAATTAGTCTGAATATCTCTACCAAATATCAATGCAGTCTGTTCAGCAGTAATGACCTATGGTCATTATGTTAAAAAATACCGCCAATGGCGCTTGGACATAATGACCGCCTAGTATTATCGGCATTTATCAACAACCACACTCACTGTGAATTAGACAGACCACGAAGTCAATGAGCAACATATAGCTGACAGACTATTTTCACATTGCGATTTTAAGCTCATTTTCATGAAAAAGAGACATGTATATGTATATGGAGAAAAAGCAGAAGACATATTTGTAAATTGTTTGTTAAGTGACAATCATATATGCATCTCTTGAAATTTTGTGGTTATAAGGTATAACAGTAGTGTAAGAATAATGAGGTATGAATAAGTTAGTAAAGCTAAGTTGACAGTAATTAAGATTACAAAATTATACACTAAGCTGGGGAAATCTGATTGAAATAAATGTTGAAAAGTAGCAAAGTCATGGTCATCTTTTGTCTAATACCTTGTGTAAGTTCATGAACTTTACATAAATCTTGCTATAGATTTGTTGCTAATGGGCAATAACTGTGTTTCAGATCATTTGAGAGCAATCTATCCATGACAAGTTTAAATTGTAATATACTTCTATTTAAAGGAGAGAAACTTCTCAAATAATTTTTTTCCCTGTAATTTGCTGTGAGAACACATGGACAGATAGATGCTCAGGACTCTATGCTGGTGCTACCTTGATAACTAACCTACAACTTGTAACATCATTGTCTAACCTGTTCACCCCAATTTCCTGTAGACAGGTCCACACTCTCCATTGATAACAATGGGTTTGGGCCATACCATTGTAGTGAAAGACTGTAACATGTGAGGTTGTGGATACTTAATCTCTGGAATGTCAAAGTCTGCATATTGACTCAAGGATGTTTACTTAACAAATGCCTAGGGTCATCTCAAAAGTGAGAATCTAAACTATGAAATATGTTTTTTTTAATGCTTTTGATGCCCAAAAGACCATAGAAATCTCTTATACTTCGAATCAGCCATCCTGCATATTTCTAACATTCATCAAAACCTCATTTCTGTTCAACAACTCATAAAACAGTCCACAATGCAGGATTGGTGTACATTCCAAAACTACATATATGAAAGACCCCTAAAATCAATTAGATAAAAAGGGGGTTAGAAATTTCCCAAAACTATCTAACCGGCGCTCCGTTTGGCTCCATTTTTCGGAATTGGAACCTTGGAACCAGTCTATGTATCGGTACCAAATATCAACGCAGTCTGTTCAGCAGTTTTTGACTTTTTGTCGTTTACGGAAATGGACGACATCAAACACCGGTTGAAACCACCTCTATATCACAACTTCCAGTTGTGATAAAAAGCGTAAATTACATGATTTGAGCAAGATCTTGTAGGGCTGCAGTTGGACAAGTAGACCTGTCAATGTTTAAAATAGACCTTAGAAAATGGTCAATGATTATTAGATACGCGCTCTAAGTCAAACGAAGGGCTGCTCGCGGCGAAATCAGAATATCTACTGGCCTCCTGGTGACAAGATGTAAGATATTTCGAAAAGATTTGTGCGAAAACTCTGTGCAAATCAAAACAACTAACTTTGAGGTAAAATGGTCGGGTAGTGTCTCTGTCAATCGTGTGACCTCAATAAAGGCACACTTGAACAAAACTTACTACAATTCTATGTTCTACTGTAGTTCTATGTAATTATACATGACAGAGTAAAGCACCTTTCATTTTTACGGGGATGGGGACAGAGGAAATCGGGGTTGAATTTCACAAAGTGGTTATGAAGAGGTGTTAAATTTTACGATAGTTGAGGGGTATGTTTTACAGATGTGTATGGAACTATTGCGTAACGAAAATGATATCGAAAATTCAACAAATAAAACTGGAATATAGAATATGTTTATTATATATGACGTCTTGGAACAATACAAATAGGATTATGTAAGCAACAGTGCTGGATGTAGCTGTGGGTCCATAGCTGTGATGTTTTCAGACGGGATTCCTGCCTTTTACGGGCTGGTTCTGACTTTTAACCTGCCACCGGGGTTAAAATCGTAAAAGTCAGAACCAGCCCGTAAAAGGCAGGAATCCCGTCTGAATTTGGCAAGAGGTAGTTTATCTTTGTGAGTAAAGATATACATGAACTTTTCTCTGTCATTCAAATCAAGAAAGCCTGGATAATACAAACTTGTGGATGAAAATAGACCATCTCGATACGTTCTGTATTTTGGACATTCTATAACAAAGTGAAATTCATCCTCAACTAAAGACTTACAAAACTTGCAGAATCTTTCATTTGCAGGAACTTTTGGAATTGACCTTCTACCCAGTTCTATTTGTAGGTTGTGATCCGAAATTCTTAGTTTTGTCAGCCACCTTCTATAGGTAAAAGATCTTATATCTAGCAAGTAACTTTCAAATTCAAATTTTGTCTTAAAAAGTCTGTAAGTTCGGAGCTTATTCCTCTGCATTCCACACTTCCTTTTATCATTATGAATGTTTTTCAGCCATGTTTGTTCATAAGTTTCACATAAACTATCATATACATTATTAACTGTGGAATTAATATTGCAAACACAAGACCATATATCGCTCCCACTGTGAGAGTTCAATATGCTTTGTATATAATTATACCAATCTGAATTCAACCTGGATGTATAAGCAGATCTCAATAAGATGTCATCTGATAAAACCAATCGATGCCAGTATTTGAGCATGTGTTTTATCACCATGAAGTGAATTGGATATCTACCCAGCTCTCAACAACACCATCAGACGGTGCATGTTTAGACTCCGAGGATAAATCTATAATAAGATATACTAACATCATTGAGAAAGTTACACTTGTCATTAATTTCATGTCCCCATATTTCACAGCCATATGTGATAATAGGAACAATTAAACTATCAAAGAGTGATAATGCAACTTTTACAGAAAGTGAACCATTTTGAAGGCCCTTACGAAGGCTGAAAAGAGCTTTCATTGCCTTCAATTTAAGATTGTGAAAATTGCCTTTGAATTTACCATTTGGGGTAATGACAAAACCAAGGTAACAGTACTCTTTCACTAAGTCAAGAGTCACTCCATTGTAAGTGAGTGTAACTCCTTTTACAAGATGATTACTTTTGTTGAACACAATAACTTTCGTTTTCTTTATGTTAATAGATAATTTCCATTCACGACAAAAACTATGAAGTTTATCTAAGCAGCTTTGTAAGCCTTATAGTGCAGAGGCGACAAGAAGAGAATACCGCGTACGCATAACTTGCTGTATACCTTTAATTCAGTGATCTTTAATGCTGAGAGAAGCCCGGGAACGACGAATATGCTTCTGTTAATATCTGCATTCATACAATTGTGACATGAAGTTTACTCTTGCGCCATGTTCCCTAAGTGGCACTCCATTCTTAGCATAGTGACAGGCTATTCGTGACTTTATTTTAAAAAAAAAATGTATATAGGACTAAGTATATTGAAATTATCACCAAAATAGTTCCAGGTTCACCCTGTAGCCTATTCACGTCAAAAACCGGATTTGTTAGATTGAAAATGGATAATTTCACTTAGCCTTTATTAGCCACGAAGTCGTAGGGTTGTATGTCTGGTGTGGAACGTAAAAACGGATTTTTACTCAAGCTGAGAGCTCGCGCGTATGCCAGCCGTGGTATATGGACAATATACCACGGTTCTTTTCGCGTCTCGACCAATCGGTTAACGCGGTTCGCAGTATTTGCACAATCAATATACTGGTATGATGTAATACCGGTTATACAGTTCTGCCACGCAACCAGAGAACATCGAAGATTGAGCTCCCTAGATGGTTATTTCGATGCGCATTGTCGTATTACGTCATTCACCTTCCCGATGACAGATAGTTTTTGCTTGACTGCCATAAGATAAGCTTATGTTAAAAAATACTCACATTTGTAAAGGTGACCCTCCCTTTGGACAATAGGGCTGTTCAGTTTACGTCACTGTTCTCATTAATATGTACAAATAGGCTAAATATTTGTCCGCATTTTTAGATTACGCTTTTGAAAATTACGCATGCAAAAACGACGAAAACACATCTTAGTAGGCGACTGCTAGTGTAACAATGAATACTAAAAGGCATATTCACGATTCAGAGTACAAGCTGCAAAGACGGCCATGTATGCAACATTGATATTAGTCCGCATTTCAAGCTGCGTGTCCTATGTCGCGCGCGTACTGCTATATTTAGTAACAAACCTGAAACCGTGAACAGCGCTATTTTCTAAATTCCTCTCCCAATTTGCAGACCATCCATCCGTCACACGTGAGTACTGAGATTCTGAAAATCAGTTCCTGAAGTGAATTCGAAATTATGTAGGACCAATTTTTGAAAAAAGATGTTTAAACCATAGGGGATCCAATCTCCGATGATGATGATTAAATATTTAAAAATGAAGAAAAATAAAAATATATTTTGACTCAGTAAATTTGTTGTTGTTGTTGTTGTTGTTATTATTGTTGTCGTTGTTGATAGTATTTGCAGAAAAGAACAAAGTATGCGCTGCAAAATTCAACACAGCCTTACTATACATATACGTTGCAAATTCAATACAGCCTAAATTTGCAACGCAATTGTATAGTTAGGCTGTGTTGAATTTTGCAGCGCATACTTTGTTCTTTTCTGCAAATACTATCAACAACGCAACAATAATAATAACAACAACAACAACAAATTTACTGAGTCCAAATATATTTTTATTTTTCTTCATTTTTAAATATTTAATCATCATCATCGTCATCATCGGAGATTGAATCCCCTATGTTTAAACTTGTGGTGAAAAAAATGTGGCGATTTCTTTCTCATGACTACTTTTGTGATGGTTTTTACACAAGTTTAGTCATTTCGGGGATGAAAACTTTCGTGTTAATAAAAAATTACCACCAATTATCACGCTCTGTACAATTCTCGATCATGATCACAATTTAAGATATTGGATCAAGCACGAATGTGGAATGTTAAAATAGTGTGGCAAAGACAGATTGGATTAACAAATCATTCATTGCTGTGGTCCGGGAAAGTGTGATTTTGCCGACGTCATTATCCAATGGGTGTAAGTTACGTCACAACTTTATACATCTGATGAACAATAAAGAGGTAAAGTTTGACCTCTCTGAAAAGTACTATACGCGCTCAACGGAAGCTGAGTAACACAAACGCACGTAAATGAATATTCATGACGCGTGAACAAAGGCGCAGGATGTACACAACCACCATACGCATATCACGCAACCTTGTCATTGCGGAAGACTTGTTGAAGACGGACACAACGTAACGTACGATTTGTCTACGATTTGAAACGACGGACTAGACTATGCACTACGAGCAACTGCTTCGACTGAAAACCATGTTTTGGCTTTTTCTACTGGTGGCTTTAGCACCTGTAACTTCAGTTCACTGTGTGAAGACCCTGCTTCTATCAAACGAGACAACAAACTACACGGCATACATCCCAAACATGGAGGAAGTTCAACTGCAATGTACAGTGAGCAGTGCAATACTGTCCCGTTTGCAATCGGGTATCGGATTCATAAATTGGATGAGGAACGGTGAAAGTGTGTGTAAGTTAACCATACCACTGAACAGATATTCTGATCGTTGTCAACCAGGGAGTAAACTTTTTTTAACATTAACCAAAGAAGCCAAAGATAATTTGAGGAACGGGTTCGCATTTAATGTCACTTTTATCATAAGAAGATTCACCAATACCGACATCGGAAATTACTCGTTTTCAGTTGAAGATTCAATTGTTGGACCAGTGAGGTTAACTTTACTTCAATATCCAAGTGCAGAAAATCCACTGTGTTCGATGGTGTCACAAGCCAAGAGATTTCAAACAGGAACAGACATCTTGTTTTCCTGTAAATTACCAGGCGGGTCACCCTTGCCAGCTCTATCGTGGTACAGGACATTATCAGATGGTGCGACATCGCCTCTTGGGGACGGCGTCACCGTACTTGCCAATAATCATAGTGTCTCCCATACACTGTCGCCTGAAGACAATGGAGCCATTTTCATTTGTCGTGCATTACATCCAACATATACGTCATCACACAATTGTTCGCTTGGTCCTATCATTGTATACTACTCTCCCATAGCGAATTTAACAGTTGGATATTCATACCAATCGAGTATTAATTCAACCGTTATTTCGCTGACTTGCCTGTGCCGTTCTTCATCAAACCCCTTGGTTACAAAATATTCATGGAACATAAAAAATTTGGATGTCATCTCCATGCACACTGACAGTGACAAACAGAGCTTACTGTACATAGATGTTAGAAGTGATTCTGGTTCAGCATCAACAACAGAAGAATCTGTTCCAAGTGTGGAGTGTCAGGCTACGAATTCAATAGGAGTTGGCAAATCAAATGTACAAATCAACCTTGCTCGTTTTTTAAATGACACAAATGTTGACCTTGCTCCCAGACCAGCCAGAATGCACCCACTCTCTCTCCTTGGGCCTGTCTCAGGTGCATTCTTTGCTGGTGTTTGCTTCCCTCTGATTATTTTCGCTATGGTTTTCTTATCGCGGAGGAGAGTTTACTTGAATCCAGGTCAACGCGGTCAATACCGAGACACAACAACATCAGCAGTGACTACACACCCTTATTCCATTGGATATGTTGACGGAAGGGCTGTGCTTCAAATGAACAATGAAAATGAAGGAGCAAAAGTTCAGCCAGTTTATGAAGATATGGAAGATCAAACTATTAGAGCAAGTCAGGAAACAGAAAATAATGCACCATATACTGATCTGTTACATGAAAACAACAGTGATGAATACGAAAACCTTGACCCAACTCGCTTACAAGATTCAAATGAAGATGAAAATTATGAGGACCCAGTGTAGAATGTAACTTAGGAACTCCGATTACAGTATTTTTGCTTCGGTTCTGGAATTTTGGTAAATGGTTTAGGAACCCTGGTACCATCGCTGGCCCTAAATCTGATTGCATTGATATACCAAGGGGAACCAAGTAACATTTAAAGGGTGTTGGCCTTTACAAAATCACTGGATTACCTTGATTATGTTGGCATAGGAAACAAATGAGTTCAAAAAAAGAAAGGAAGATTTTTACCTGTGTCAAAATTTTTGTTTGTGTCAGCACTTTCATCCATTGTGGCGGCACAAAGTTACCCCTGGTCAGTCAACCAAAATGTAATAAAAACAAAGCCTTTCAGTTTGACGTATGTCAATGTGAAGTTTATTTCAAAATACCAAATCACAGTTTTGTAATGCACTGGATCGCAAATATTTTGGCTTGATTAGGCCAACATACACTGGACCAACTGGACCACCTGAAATATCACAAAAACGCTGAGCAGCAGCTACAGCTCAACCTTTACAACCTGTACTGTACTCAGACCTGTTTTTGGTTTATTCATCAATTTCCAAAACAAAACTATAATGGTGATTTTGGATTCACAGCATTCAAAGAACTGGAATTGATGAATAGATACTACATGTACTATTTGACTGAGGTTTATATTCTGATTTTGTAAATACATGAATATATATTATGCCAGTTGGAGTGTATCAGTCAGCGTTCACTGTCTGTCTGCATGACATTTCAAGAACTCAAAAACTGCAGCATATATAAGCCCTGTATTTTGGTTGAGGATGAACCTGTATATTAGGATGAGATGTAGACTGGATTTTGTTCAAATGAAAATGCAAATCCTTAAAATATGGTACTGGTGTTGGAAAATGTGAAAATGTTAAAAAGTCAACATCTAAGGAACTACTAGTCAGATTGTCCTGATATTTGAAGTTACCTTGGGCAGAGCATGCAGATTTTATTTTCATTTCCTCAATTTTGGGGAAAATTTTTTCAGAAATTCTTTGCCAAATCACTGTGACATTTTGAATGCACATCTCAACAGATCTTCCTACGAATCGGTATTGAAGTTAGGATGAAATGAACAATTTTGTAATTTTGAGAATATTTTGGTCATTTTTGTTAAAAAAGCTTCAATGAGGAACCTTGCCTTTCTACTTTGAAATTTTTGTATGAGCGTCTTCAAATGGTCTTACTGAGTTATTTAGATTACATCAAAATTCACAACACTGAGTATTTATTTGTGAAACTTCAACCAACATGAATTCTTAAAGGGATAAAGTTGGCCATTTTTCATTAATTTTGTTTGATGCGAGATACTACTTATATTATTTGACATGTCTAAAGCTGGAGTCAAATCATGGTCACCCATTAATTCACTATCTTTCAACATGTCAAATAATATAAGTAGTATCTCGCATCAAACATTGATCGCACATCCAACTATTTCTCAAATTCATCAAACATCAACTGCACATACACATCAATACATTTTCTCAATAATTTTCCAGATATCAGTTGACCAACATTGCTCCACCATCATTTCCATCAATAGTTTTCAAATTCATTAACCAAGTGTTACTGAAAATGACTTGTTCAAGTAAATTTCGTTTGATGGCAAAAGGTGTTTGATTGCTTGAAAAATGCTGAAACAATACTCAACTGTACATAACCTGTACTATGCTTCATGCTTGGTGTTACCATGGAGGTAGGTCTCTCTTTCTACCTCCATGGTGCTACACTGTCTGTACCAAGATATCAACTTCATGCTTGGTGCTACACTGTCTGTACCAAGATATCAACTTCATGCTTGGTGCTACACTGTCTGTACCAAGATATCAACTTCATGCTTGGTGCTACACTGTCTGTACCAAGCTATCAACTTCATGCTTGGTGTTACACTGTCTGTACCAAGATATCAACTTCATGCTTGGTGCTACACTGTCTGTACCAAGATATCAACTTCATGCTTGGTGCTACACTGTCTGTACCAAGATATCAACTTCATGCTTGGTGCTACACTGTCTGTACCAAGATATCAACTTCATGCTTGGTGCTACACTGTCTGTACCAAGATATCAACTTCATGCTTGGTGCTACACTGTCTGTACCAAGATATCAACTTCATGCTTGGTGCTACACTGTCTGTACCAAGATATCAACTTCATGCTTGGTGCTACACTGTCTGTACCAAGATATCAACTTCATGCTTGGTGCTACACTGTCTGTACCAAGATACCAACTTCATGCTTGGTGCTACACTGTCTGTACCAAGATATCAACTTCAGTCTACAACTGTCACTATGCATGGGCTTAAATGTAACACTTACATAACGTTTGTTATGCAAACTTTTGTAAGGAGATCTTGATTGGCGGTGCCTTTCACATAGATAAAGATAGCAGCTTTCACTCACATTGTGGCAATGTTTGTTTGTCATGTCCAGAGGTCACAGACAAAATCATCTCTGCATTCCGCAAAGAATGAACTTTTGACACTTTTGAAGTTCTACATTGTCACTATCTATATCATATTGTATACTGAGTGTCTTTATATACATATTCCATGTATTCCTGATATCACAAAAAGGTATAGAGAGACACTATGTCCATGGAGGTAGAAAGAGAGAGGTCTCTCTTTCTACCTCCATGCTGTGTCCCATTAATGCACACAAATGTTATGTAAGATATTGGCAGATCTATGGCATCCAAATGTCAGCGTTAAATAGAAAAATGTACCAGGGTAAAGAGAAGTTACATACCTCCAAGAATTAAGCTACATAATATGTTCAATGTTCATTATAATATTGAAAACATTGTGTCAATGACACATGGCTCACATTTTATTCGATGTGGCAGGCCAGGTATATACAGGTACATACGACATTTAATAGCTTCTATGGGCCTTAGCTTGTAAGGCCAAAGAAAAAAAATTGTGCTGTTCCAATAACCCGACCTACCCTATTTTTTGCCTGTTGACCCTAAACTTTTTAGAGCTACATATAACACGGAAGTAAAAAAAAAGACAGAAAAAACCTGTAAAATCACATGTTCGTTATCTGGCATTTGATTTTTGCTTGAACGAGGACATCTTTTATGTTTTTATTCCTATGTATGATACGTTTTTCTGGAAATGTTATGGCCAGTGTTTGATTGCACTGAACCCCTGAAAAGTGCATATTTAAAAATAAATATATTGTGGAAAAAAAATCCCTGCCGACCTACCTACCCTATTTTTGAAAACCATAATATTGGAACAGCACAATTTATATTTTTTGGCCAAATAATCATTAAAAAATGTCATGTGCATTTGCACACATTTTGATAGTGCATCAAACACCAAGGCGAAGTATGAAATGTTGCAACTGTTGCAATGGACACACACATACAAAATACCATGCAGCCTGGTTCATCCATATTAGTGATACAATCTAACATACAAAGGTAGAGATGTCATATTATGATATTGTACCATATGGAATTAATGTAAACAATATTTGGTAATTCATCAAGCAGTAAATTGGCTTGGAGGTCTTTGGTTGTATTTCTGTAAAATATCACCAACATATAAAATTCTGACTCACAATCACTGATATTTTAACAAAGTTTACACTTTTGCTGCCCATTATTTTTTATTTAGCATACTTTTTGCCAATGATAACTTTATTAGAACCAATTCCCATTAACAGTGTAGCATCCACTGACACACCCAAAACAAAAGATGTAATGTACGGCGGTTCTCAAGTTTCTGCAATTTGACCAGAGAATTCAAGAATGAAATATTTTGCATTCTTTTGGACCAAAAACAGCAAAAAACTGTGACAAAAATATAATATTGTGTGTTAAGTTACAATTTGAACATACTCAACCAAGTTAAGCCCAAAGAACCTGCCTACCAAGTTTCAAAGCAATTGGTCTTGCAATTTCAGAGAAAAAGATTTTCTGACCGAAAATGGGAAAAATTGCCTAAAACATACAAATATGAAAAAGTCACCTACAATTTGAAGATACTCAACAAAGGTTGCCTCTAGGTGCCTGCATACCAAGTTTCAACCAAATCTGACAAATGGTTACAGAGTTTTAGCAATTTGCAGGATTTTTCCTTCTTTACCTCATTAGCATATTTTTGGCACTAACATGTTCATTTGAACAAATTCATATCTCCACCCCTACATGTAGGTGCACCTGTTCACCAAATACTAAGACGGTGGGAGCTGCAGTTATGGAGTTTTTGAAGTGGATGGACATACATACAGATATACATACTTCTATTTACCAGACATACGGACGCAGCTGACTTATCATATAAGCTCTTTTTGGTATATATACATATACCAAATGTGAGCTACAATCAAATACAAACAACAACATAAGCAACACTTAAAAAAATAGCGTCAATGACACTGTAGCTCCCACCCTGGACTATTTAGTGTTTGTTCTCTGGTCAGATATTTGAACATGTGTGAAAGGGATAAAGTGCATGAAGTGAAAATACTTAAATGTAATGTACTGGAGACAGTGAAATATGTTTAATGTATTTGTTCAGAATATAAAATGGAAAAAATACAGAATTAGATATATCAAATACTGTGATACAACCCATTAACTCAACAAGTCATTTACAATGACATAGTCCCCACTTGTAATATGAGTATTAGTCTTGATGGGGCAGGAAAATGTGGTCATTAAGAAGTATCACTGGAGTGTATATGTTGAGATCTATGGGCACATAGGTCTATGTCGTTGTTCCCAATTTGAAACACATGAGGCATGTCTAAGTTATGGTTCTAAATCGGGAAAAAAGATCAGACCTCTAGCAATATTGGCCAGCCAAGAAATACATATGTGCATTATAAATGAGGTACAAGATATGACATCTTAAGGTCTAATATCCCAGCAAAATTGGAGGGTATAGAACTTGTGGTTACTGAGATATGCATATATATGTATAATCAAGGTCAAAGGTCATCGAGGTCACATGACATTTTGAAAAAAAAAATTATATTGCTAATTAATCCCTATATGCCAAAAAATCAGATCTCTAGCTCTATTCGCTTGCCAAGAATTAGATGTGTACATAATTAATGAGGTAAAGCGTGTGTTCAATGTCATAAGGTCTCCCATCCTACTAAATACAAAGGACATAGCACTTGTGGTTACTTATTTATTGACATAAACATATATTTCAGGTAAAAGGTCATCGAGGTCACGTGACATTTGGTCAAAAAATTTCTCTCCTATAGTTATCCCTATATATCAAAAATCAGACATCCAGCTCTATTGGCTTGCTCAGAATGAGATATGTGCATAATTATTGAGGTACAGTATGTGGTGTCATAAGGTGTCCAATCATACCAAATATGAAGGGTGTAGCACTTGTGGTTACTGAGTTATGGACAAATATGTATATTTGAGGTCAAAGGTCACCGAGGTCACATGACATTTTGTAAAAAAAATTGTATTGCTAAGTTATCCCTATATACCAAAAATCAGACCTCTAGCTCTATTGGCTCGCTCAAAATTAGATATGTGCATAATTAATGACGTACAATATGTGGCGTCATAAGATGTCCCATCATACCATACATGAAGGCTGTAGCACTTGTGGTTACTGAGTTATAGACAAATATGTATATTTGAGGTCAAAGGTCACCGAGGTCACGTGACATTTTGTCAAAAAAATTGTATTGCTAAGTTATCCCTATATACCAAAAATCAGACCTCTAGCTCTATTGGCTCGCTCAAAATTAGATATGCGCATAATAAATGAAGTACAATATGTGGCGTCATAAGGTGTCCCATCATACCATACATGAAGGGTGTAGCACTTGTGGTTACTGAGTTATGGACAAATATGTATATTTGAGGTCACAGGTCACCGAGGTCACGTGACATTTCAAAAAAATTGTTTTGCTAAGTTATCCCTATATACCAAAAATCAGACCTCTAGCTCTATTGGCTCGCTCAAAATTAGATATGTGCATAATTAATGAGGTACAATATGTGGCGTCATAAGGTGTCCCATCATACCATATATGAAGGGTGGTAGCACTTGTGGTTACTGACTAATGGACAAATATGTATATTTGAGATCAAAGGTCATCAAGGTCACATGACATTTTGTCAAAATGTCCGAGATATCTGCGTGAACGGATGGACTCACGGATGGACGAACAGATGGACATGACCCAATCTATAAGCCCACTGGACTTCATCCGTGGGGACTAAAAATTGTGTCACTGCATCCTTTTTGCAACGATGAGAAACTAAATTTTTATTTTTCGTGGCCTTATACATGGGAGTCTATGGAGATCTGCCTTATACATGGGAGTCTATGGACATGTAAACTAAAAATATGCAAATTTCACCACGATTTGCCCAAATTTGGGAAAGGTCACTCCTATGCACTTCCATACCAAGTTTCAAATCAATCGGACTTGTGGTTTCAGAGAAGAATATTTTTTGACCAAAAATGGGAGAAAATTACAAAAAAATTCATGAAAAACAGCAAGTCCAAGATACTGACCCAAGATGTGCAAAATCATTTCATGTCAGCCTAAAGTACTTACATGCTAATTTTTCATGTAATCTGCTCAGTGGTTATTGAGTTTTTTCAATTTTGACTGTTTTTACATTTTTTCACTTAATTTGCATATTTTTGGCAATGACAACTTCATTTGAACAAAATCTCATCTACAGCCCATCATCCATGTACACACCAAATATCAAGATGAAATGTGCAGCGGTTTTGGAGTTTTTGATGTTGACGGACAGACATACAGACATACAGACATACAGACATTTCCCTAGCCTATAAGAATAGCTTCCATTGCCATATATACATATGGCTATGGGAGCTAATAAATAAGTGATCAATCCAGAAAATCTACACAAACTTTGTCCAGATTTTTGACATTTGAAATATTTTTCATGTTGAGTTTTGAGCTCTGTTGTGGATGAAATAGAGCTTAGTATATGGCAAGTGGTGTCTGATGTCTGTCAACTTGCTGGAATATATATAAATGGCGATGCCTTCATTCAGATTTGTTAAATTAGCATAAAATTTGCTGCTTTCAGAAAAAATTTTCCAGTTTTGTAAAATTCTTCTTTTAAACTCTTTGTTTCAGACCTTTGAAATTTGATTGACACAACTTACCTGAAAGCTTTTAAATATGACTGAATTTACTTACACGTGTACTAATGATGACAAATTGGCAAACGCAGATTTTGAGATCAATATTCACATTTTGTGAAACAATTGTGCCGTATTTGGTGAAATATCGCCATGCTGTCCTACATTTTGTTTACGTACAACATTTCTGTTTTCACCCAAGGTTGAAGCACTTCAGATTGAACAAATTCCTGGTGTAATTACCAGATATCTTCCTAACAACACTGCTTTATACAGTAAATTTGAAGACAATACAGAATGATGCGATTAAAAAATGATCTTTAAAATGGTGTAAAGTGAGGCTACATGTAGACATTGAATCATACACCACATCTAACAACATCTTCATCTTTGTTCAGGGAATGACTGACATGTCACTGCTCAGGGAATGACTGACATGTCACTGCTCAGGGAATGACTGACATGTCACTGCTCAGGGAATGACTGACTGACATGACACTGCTCAGGGAAAGACTGACATGTCACTGCTCAGGGAATGACTGACATGTTACTCATGGCAGTGTCTTTGGATAACTATGAGTTGCAGAATATGGATCTAGGGGAAAGTGTTGTTTTGTTGCAATTTAGAGTTTCAGCTTGTGGATAAGGAAGACAGAAAGGCAATGTCGAACCAGCAGGCTTTTTAAAATTCAGATCATCGGTTTCTCCTCTTATTTCATCTCTCTTTCCATGAAAAAAGCCCATTATTGCAGCTGGCAATTTGATTGTTGAATTTGTTTGAAATTTCCACAACTAACACATTTATATGAAACGAAAACAGTAGAATAAGACACTAAGAAGGTTGCTCTATGGTGAACTGTTCCTTTATATCATATTATTCATATTGCAGTAAATTCTGCTGACAGAATACTGATACATCGCTGACACTTTAACTCTGAATTATATTATCAGTAATGAGCATCATACAACTTAGCATATGAAAACTACTGATTTGATTTTGTTAAATTCCTTACTCTAACAGAGACACTATTGCTATCTTGTGACCCTTTTTTCAGCAATATTGTTGCAAACGAGCAGTTGCTGATGTTGTTCGACCTAAAAACCCTGACCCGAGGTTTTTCTACAAAGTGTACCGGTAGGCAAGATGGGATGGAAGTTGCCTATGGTTGACTATTTTTTAAACATCTTTCAATAAGTCGAACAACATCAGCAACTGCATGTTTGCAACAATATTGGTGAAAAAAGGGTCAAAAGATAGCGATAGTGTCCCTTTAAAATATTTGACCTGTGAAATCACTTCCTGAGAGATTTCAGAAGACCATTTCTTTCATAAGATTTTCTAGCAATGAAGTCCATGGCTTATAGTTTATTGATGAATTTACTGTTTGATAAATAATTTCTGGGTAGAAAGAGATATCTTGACTGAAATTTATTCGTGAAAGTTGTTCAAGACATACCATTTCCTTCCTCAGAATAAAATCACAAAGCATTCATTCAGTTGCTTCATTTAGCTGAAATTGTGATGTTATGATAAATTTTGCCTGTTTTTATTTGTGAATGTTCATGTAGGAAAGTACTGATTTACATACAATTTCTTATTTCTGGATCAAAGTCTTGCACACATACCTTTTTTAATGTCAGCTTTTCAATGCTACCTTTTATTCAATCTGAAGTAAAATGTCTCTTTTGTTAGAATTATCCAGAGTCAAGTTTGAATCATTCTTTTCTTTGGGTCATGTATATATCGCTTGAAGTTTAAAGTGATACGAATGACTTTGTGTTCTGAAGAAGAGTCACGGTCCTTTTCACTAGAGGGTGCCACATCACCTGTAAACAAGATAACATGAATTGAAGACAATTCAACAAAATATAGATAACAAGCTGAGTTAGTTGCATAGAATGAACAGCATAACTAAGTCAATGTGTGTTCAAATAGAATCTAATGCTTTCATTTCAGTTACTAACCTGTAGTAACTATACCTGTGTTGTGACCAATTCAAAATGAAATGGCTTAAAGTATTACTTCAACCAAGCTTTACAGAACAACATAGCCACATACAATGCAGGTCACCACTTCATGCATATCGAAAGCATCGGTTGAAGCCCTCATGGTGATTTATCAGTGCAGATGAATCCATGATCACTCCATAAAAGACTGATGAATCGATAAAGTAAATTGGAGTGAAAATGCATGTGTTTCTAGCTTAAACTGCAGAATGTGAATCATGAAATTTGAGAGATGGCAGATGGCATGCGGCCCATAGCGCTTGTATCAAGCTTACCCGCCACAGTGCATAGCCAGCGAGGGACTGTGAGAGAGTCTAAAACATCGAGTGATTGCAAAGAGAGTGAGGCAGGAGTTAAAATAAGAGGTGATGGTTAAGCAGAATGAGTTGGAATCATAACCCTTTTACCCCTGGGCCAGCAGTTTGAACAAATCCCATCGTTTTCTATTGTTGACCTCTAGAGAGGGAAATTTAAAGCCCCAATAGCTGCAAATTACATTAATTTTTTTTATGATTTTATTTTCAAACCAACGTTGGTTCGTGTAAATGTGCTGACTGAAGGACATTTACAGACGTATCACTGCTGCCTGATTTGGACCATGACTAAATATTTCAACAAGTTAAATAATAAAAATGGCACCCAAAGAAAAGTACAAAAATGCAATATTTCATGCACATACTCATTGTAATCATCCAAGAAACAAGCATGATGTCATTTTAATACTTGAATGTACCCACACGATGGCTAACAGAATGTTGACGTAATCTTTATTTTCTCTGCACATGATTGGTTTTTGAAAATGGCGAGAAATCTAAAATGATGGTAAAACATTTGAATTTACATGCCACTTTCAACACTTATGACAGTGTTATACACCTTTTCAGTCTTTAATGGGTCTTATTCAAAGAAAACTCTTGGAAAACTGAGGATATTTTGAGATTGGTTTATTGGGGCTTGAAAGGGAAACGGTCCTGAGAACTGTGCCTGTGTGAGTTTCTTATTTACAAAAGATGTATTTTGTGCACGATATCTAGATGCACCTCATCATCATAGCTGCAACATTTATATAATATGGTATAATAAGATGTAGATTATGACAGACATGTTTTAACTTTCATCAATCACCATCGTACCTTGGATGCAGTGTTTACATTGGTCATCTGGGTCCCATAGGACCTTTGAGTGCAGTTCCGATGACTGTATCCTTTTAAGGTAAACTCACCTTGGGATTGCTGTGCATGTTTTCCTTTCTCTTTTTTCTTACCACTTGATGATAAAATAGCTTTTGCTTCAGATTCCAAACCATCTGAAAGAAACATAGGCAATGTAGAACAAACAAAACCTCGGGAATTCATTTCTTTATAGTCGCGCCAGCGGCTTACTGACTACGCATGCGCATATTCATAATATACTATGTGACTAACTGGAAGTGTACCCTACCTTCATGGGTGCCGCCATGTTTTTTTGAGTACTCGTAAATAAACAAATATAAAACATGCAAATTATTATTTTATAACATGCCATTTATAAAATATATCTTTTGTTAGCCAGTTAGTGTTATTATCCACCTTGTTGCTGATACAAAATATCGTTAATATCACGCATAAAAAATAGAAAATGGGAGAAAACTGTCATGCATATGAACGGGGGCATACGCAAAGAATGCTGGGATTGAATTTTAGAAAATCGCCCCGTGTCAATAACTATATTCAAAAATTGCCAGTTTTTAGACGGAACGCTCGAGTTTTCAGCTTGCAAATGGAAGGTGGGCAGTGCGGTTACCATTGCAATGGTAACGATAGCATAATACGTCCCTTGTTTAACACAATAGGCTGTTATCATGGTAAAAATTGCCCATTTTTGTCCAACATTTTTACACATTACAGAAAATCTATACCTGCACTGCTGCAGGGTTTGATGTTGTGTACTGTGTACGTACGTGAACTGCTTTCATCAGAGGGAAAGTGGGCATAGTTGTCATACAAACGTATATGAAGTAACAATTAATTCTATTTTATCATGAATCAATACAAATAACATTGCCAATCTTAACCCCTGGCGCGACACCAAGGGCTGAGCCCTATATTAGTAGAATATTAAGTCTTCTCCCTCGGATCTAACACACAAATAGAGTCTTCATATCAACTTCAACACTAATTTGCATAAATTTGCATAATACAGTATTTGTCTCAAAGCTAAATGTTTGTGTGATGACACAAACATACATAAAAACAAAACTACTTTCAATAGCATGTATTCTTCATATGAAAATTATGGGTATCTTTGAGGCTAATGCATGGGAGCAAATTTGGTCAGTTTATAAATGTAATATTCAACTCAACAAGTCATCGTTGATGACACAGTCCCCATTTGTTACTTGGTACTTTAATTACAAGTCCTTAGAGAGTGAGGAAAGAGTCCTGTTCATAAATTGGGTCTGTGATTCATGGGGACTAAAAACTCAGTCTAATGGAACATAAACTACAAAACAGCACTTAAGTTAGTTACAGATAGTAAAATGCCTTTCACTGTGGGGGGTGATTACGACATCTGGAATTATCTTGGATCCAAATTTTTATCAGTTCTTGTGTGTCTTACATAGAAAAGTTGCAAAAATTGGTCCGTAATGACAACATTCACCTCAGCTTTGTTTTCTGGATCAAATTATTTTCCTACAAATTGATACCAAATATGACAAAATTATGTTCACAGCCTTCGAAACTGTCTCACAACATATTCTGGGTTGGTGTAGGTCATTTAAGTTCACAAACTGAGAAAATTACCTAAAATATACAAATTTGGGGGTTTCCCAACACTTTGAGCAGAAAATTTATCTAATAACATCCCTCAGGACTTTTATACCAAATTACAAAGCTATCAGACAAGTAATTTTGAGAACAAGTTTTCTGGACCAAAAATGACAAAATTGTCTTAAAAATACAAATTTGTATATTTCAGGACAATTTCCACATATCTAACTATTGTCATCTCTGGACATTTGTGTACCAAATATAAAAGCTGTCTGTCCAGGGGCTTTAAAAAGAAAATACTTTTTAAGATTTTTTGACCAAAAATTACAACATGGGGCCCAGGGGCACCGACGTCCTTTGTACCTCCTTACTGTTTATTAATTGCCATAAATGTGAAATTTGGCAAAAAGTCAAATTGTTTTGACATAAATGAAAGTTATTTGAACTGGTTGGTTACCGCTCCAGCATAAGTTCAAGTGTGGATTCTAAGTATCAACAACCTTGATATGAACCATTGACTAAAAAACATTTGCTTGTTACACTCTCCACACTTGTACTTAGTATTTGGAGTGTTCACCTATCTACAATACAATGATAAAAAGTTTTGACTCTGTAGGTCAACAGTGCATCTTTAATGTATGAGACTAAATAAGCTTACCCCTCAAGTATGTATAGGCCAAAAACAATTTTAATTTTGAATTATGTAGTGCAGGGAAGGACATACAATATGGTGAAAAGCAAACTAAATATAAAAACTGAATATACAATTATATTGAAATGTTGTTTTACAGTCATGAGTATCTGGTGTGTGCCAAGAGACAAATATTAAAATTGGACAGTATCATCCTGACCACAATTTGTCTGACTGGTTGTTTCCTTCTGATTTTCTGACACGGTGATAGGTACAAAATATTATGTTATTCACGATAGTTATACAACATAGCTTGCATTTTGTTCACAGTAGAACTGAGTTTTACATGTAAGATAACTTCCTCGTAAACTGTAAATTCTGGCTTCTGGCAGCTCAAACGTCGCAATACTACATTTTTTGATATGATATGGAGTGACTTGCACACATGCAGTGACAGTCGATATATTCATAGTATGAGAGTCTACTGTACATTAAAGCATAGTGATGTTGACAACTACATGCATGCCAGTGCACGATTTCAAAGTAGCCAGGAGGAAATTCTAATGGTCTTTTAGTGGAAATATAGGTATTAAACGACAGTGAAACAAACAACATTAGTTATCGTGACCTTGCTAAAGTGCAATCTCGGATCATGTATGATCTGATGATCATGCAAAATTACCATGTCGGATTATGCCGTGATTCTGAAGTGCATGTACTTCCTTAGTAAATCGGTCAACATAAGCACACACTTTAGCGATCGAAGTCAAAAATGATGTCAAAATCAATGCACAACTGTCGAAATTACCCAAAATAAGCAACAGAAAACTAAAAGTTATTGCTGTGTCGAAAGGACAGTACATCAACATAAAACGACGCTAGTTTGCTATGACATGGAGGCCGGAGGTAGAAGGACAGAGCATTCCCTCGCGCTCACCCAGCTATTAGTACGGGCCGCCGGTGGGATCGCCTCGCTAAAGCAATGGATTCGCCGGTACTAGGGAGTACCGAGTACGGAGGCCATCATTCTTCAGTCTATCGAAGGAGCGTTTCGTGCCAAAAAATACATGACAGCAACAAAAGTACCATCACTGTGAACTTCATATTTACAAAACATCATCAAATACACGCTAAAAACTTTAAAACGTCAAAATTCGCAACTGACCGAGAAACAAGATGGCGTCGGTTTGATTTTTCAAAATCCTTGAAAAACAACGCTAACTTATATGCGCATGCGCATATTAAGGGGAGACCCATTTGATTTCGGGGGGTATGCAGGAAGTGGGTATGGGAACTTTTTTTTTGTTAGAGAGACAGCATTTTTTTATTTCTACAGTCAGACCTGCATCAATTTTTTTTTTTCAAATGGAGTAGCAGTGCAATTTTTCAAATTTAAGCCAGTGTTTCACATATCACAGGATGTTTTTATTTATTCATTTTACATTCCAACAAATGACAAACAAAATGGAAAGTCTAGTATATATACAACTTTAAATTATAGAACACTTTTTTGGCAAATCAACTGTGATCAGTACTATACCTGCTTTTCTTTAAAACAGTCAATTCCTTTTAAGTTCTCAGGGGAGATGTTATCTTTTGTGGTCAGAGAAACAAGGCTCACACATTGTATTTCATTATATTTGTTGTTCCTCAATTTTTCATTGTCAACTTGTAATCTTTCTAACATATTTATATTGAGAGAATAATGTATTGGTTTTAACACTAGTTTATTGACTCCTATCTTGTGTTTTAAATTTTCACAATTTACAGAAGTCAAATAGTCCCATCTAGATATTGCCTATACCATTGAGATATTGCAACAGAAATCCTGAAATATGATTTCTTGGGTCAGAAAAGGGAAGGAAAACATTGAGTGCACCGAGGTGTAAAGTAGTGAATGCTTATATCATAAGTGCTGGAAAAAAAACACATAAGAATTACTTGTGGTAAAAACATTTGCGTGCCTTTGGCAGCATGCCAGCAAAGAATACATGAGAATGAAGTTTCCAAAATTTTGCTCATTTCAACAGCATTGTGACAATTCCTTTTTTATTTCTGTCTGTTATGAGAATTTGTTTTTCTCAAGCCATTACAGGCTTAATATTTTTCTTTTATTTCACCTGGTGACAATTTTTTTTCCTCAAATCCTCCATACCCCCCCCCCCCCAGAAATCAAGTGGTTCTCCCCTAAGTGAGCCCCTGACCTATACGGGCCAGTGGATTACTTCCTCAGTAGAACTGATATGCCTGCCAGTACCGGTGTTTATCGCCTACGGAGGCCATCATTCTTCAGTCGATCAAAGGCGCCTTTCGTACCAAAAAATACACGACAGCCGCAAAAGTGCATCACTGTCAACTTCATAACTATAGAACATATTGAAATACACAGTGAAACGTTCAAAACGTAAAAAATGTGCCCATACCGAGAAACAAGATGGCGTCCGTTTCGATTCTTCAACTCAGATTTTGTCCTACAGTTGTGCGCATGCGCAGACGGTAGCTTTAGCGAAAGTGAGTCAAAATCAAGTAAATATAAAATAAAAATGGATAAAAATATTGTTTAAAAATAATGCAAGGCATGTATCACCAAATTTTGAACATTTCTGACGGTAGTTCAACTATACGAACACCCATGCTAAACATCACAATAATCAAATCAGTGGTTTTGAGGAAAAATTGAAAATAGTGGTTTTCAGAAAAAAGCTAAAAAAGTGACTTTAAAATGATTCAATCAAAAAAAGAAAAAAGACCGTTTGAGATACATGCCCAAGTGACCACCAGACCAAATTTCAGAAAAAGTTACTGAAGCGTTTCTGAGATACCTGCATCCACAGCATACGGCCCACTATGTTGGCCATATTGGGCCGCGCCATCATATTAGTACCTTGTGCCCACAGGGCACAAAGTACTAAAAATTGCCCCAAAATAGTAATATTCCCGATTTTGTCATAATTTCAACAAATTAGAAGAGTAGCACCCTTGCAAACATCCAACCCAAGTTTGAGAGGGATTGGGCAGGTTGTTTCAGAGAAGAATTATTTTTACTGAAAATGAGAAAAATAACCAAAAAATTCAGCAAAAATATAAAATTAGAGATATCTTCACGATATTCATAAACCAGTATAAGGTTCACTTAAGGTACTTGCATACAAAATTTTCAAAGCAATAAAAACAGCCGTTCTTGAGTTATTGATTCTTGACCATTTTCACATTTTGTAAGCTCATTTGCATAATTTTGGCAATGCAGACTTCATTTGAACAAAATCCCATCTATAGCCCAGGATGCATCCACACATCAAATACCAAGCTGAAACGTGCAGCGGTTTGCATGTTTTTGATGTTGACGGACATACTGTACGTACGTACATACTTACATACATACATACATACATACACACACACATACATACATACATACATACATACATACATACATACATACATACATACATACATACAGACGCCGCTTATACGATAACCTCACATTGGTATACCAAATCTGAGCTGCTAAAATCACTTGTAGTAATAAAGAAAGCAGTCAGACGGTTTGGAGTCAAAATCTTCATTTGAAATATCACAATCAGAATTAATAAAATAAAATAAAATAAACTGCTGCAAAAAGAACCCCACCCCTCCCCATCCCAAGGATTTACCGCTTTTCCCTATAGCTGTACCAACGCCTGCATGTGATTTGAGGGCAAACAGCTGATGCAGATAATGCTGTGAGCAATAGCAACCATTATCAACAAACACATTATACAGAGCTCTACCCAAAACACATTCAGCTAAACTCAGCCTTAATCCAAAAGCCTTGGTCTTTTCAAGCCGAGGTTTAAGAAGTCAAAATGTCTATGGGCTATGAACCTCACCTGGAATTCTGACTTTGAATTTACCACTCTGTCCAAAACCACCTTCTATCACACCACATTCACCAGTGGAGAGGTTGACTTTCAAACCAACAAACAACTGTATGTTTGTTTCTTTCTTGAATAGTCCTCTTCCTATGATGTTGTAGTCATCAAGCATCTATTGGGTCAAAGATTGAAAAGACACAAATCATGACTTATTGCTAATGTACTACACACACTATTATGCTAATAGTATGGTGCTTTTCCAGACAAAAGTAGCAGGTCTGATCTGAGAGCTAACATTTGATTTTCTAGGGACAGTTGGTTAGTTGTAAAATGGTGCCGCACAGCCATCATTGTATGCAGCTGTTAAAAGTGATCTGGAAATACTCATTTTGAACTAAATTTGCTGATGTCTTTGGAGCAGAGAGATTCCCCTGTCAGCAAAACCCATTATCGAATAGAATTTGTAGTAGATGGCTACTTTGATTTTATGACAAAGTAAGTCAATTGGCTGCCTCCATGTAAAGACCGGAAGTGCACTTTTTTCCAACCCGTAGATAGAGAGATTTCATCCCATTTTAAATTACACATAATCTAACGTGCTTGTGTAGCTGTTCTAGCTGCACAGTGCTCACTACCATTTATGGTAAACGAACACAATTGCTTAATGTCATGTGGTTGGACTGTTCCTAGAATTATGATCATGCAAGTTAAAGAAATGAATTGGCCAAAACTCATCATGTACTATGCTTGTAATCAACACCTGTCTAATATTGGAAGAGCCTTGAAGCATCACAGTAAATATGGTAGCTACTGAAATAAAACTCTGGGTTCTCATTCCATGCTGCTGGGTTATAATGTACTAATATCTTTGGGATATGAATGAAAAATTTGTAAACATGCAATATTTAAAATTGACTTTAAGAAAAGAAAATATAGGGCCAATGTCCCTGAAGCTACTATAGACATGGATGGTATAGAGGATGTACATACCACAATACCTGATATAGCAAGTACAGAGGTCCTTTGGCAGAAGAATTGTTTCAGTATGGCTCATACTTACAGGCCCCTATATACTCATAAGAATTGGCAAAAAATGCCCAAAAACACAAAATTAAGTATTTCCTAACTGTATGAAAGTTTCTCACTAAGGTCATCCTACGGAACCTGTATACCTAACATCAACGCTGTCTGACCAGCAGTTTTGAAGAAACAACCAACCTTAAAGACAATAGTGCTGAGCTGTTACGTAGAGAATAACTATTTGTGACACATATGTTGATGAAGGAGGTGGCTATCTTTGCGAATTCATTTCAGGATGGCGTGACTAAAAATGGCAATAATAGTTGCAATATTACAAAATTGAAGATTCATCATTATTTCAATACATCACATTAAGATAAACCCTAGGAATCTGTATACCAAGTATCAAAGCTATCAGACAAGCAGTTTTTGAAAAACCAATTTTTTAAACTAAAATGGCCCCAAAATACAAAATTGCAAATTTCATCACAATTTCAACACCTCATATTAAGTCAATCTGTAGGAACCTGTATACCAAATATCAAAGCTGTCAGACTAGTTATTTTCAAGAAACAACTTTTTTAACCAAAAATGGCAAAAATTGCCCCAAAATACAAAATTGTAGATTTCATTATAATTTGTATCATATTTTGATCATCCCTGTAAACCTGTATACCAAATATCAAAGTGGTAATACATGTGGTTTTTGTTAAAAATATTTTTGACCAAAAATGACAAAAATTGTCTTAAAAATCCATATTTGCATATTTCTACACAATTTGAACAAATTGGAAATAAGTCATCCCTAGGGACCTATATGCCAAATATCATAGCTGTCTGACCAACGGTTTTGAAAAAGAAGATTTTTAAAGATTTTTTGACCAAAAAAAGACAAAAATAGCCTTAAAAATACAAATTCCCATATTCTGTCACAATTTGAACAAATCTAAATAAGGTCATCCCCAGGAAATGAAAGCTGTCTGACCAGCGGTTATGAAGAAGATTTTTTACCAAAAACAGCTTTTTTGAGCTAATTTGCATATTTTCATCAAAATCAACAAAATAAAAACTGATAGTTTCTCATAAACTTATTTTGCATGTACACAACAAATATTTAGTCTGTAAGTACTGCAGTTCTCAAGATATTTGAGTGGACGGACATCCTCACAAACGGACATACGTACATACATACATACATACAGACTGATGCCGGACGCCGAACGGATACCCATTTCAATAGCTTGTATAGACTATAGTCCATAGTTACAAGTAGCTAAAAAAAGTCCATAGCTTCGATAAAGTTAAGATATACTGACTGTCTAGAAGTAAACTCAAACTCACCCTTTCAGCAAAGCCTTCTCTTTGTTTATTTTTGTAAATTTTCAGATTGGGAAGAACTGTTTCATGGTATTTCTGTGGAAGGTATCATACACGTACAGTCATCACATTGTGCTATACATCAGCTTGCATACAACCCTGGTGCAAGGTTGTCAGCTATTAAGTTTAAGCTGCTATCAGGACTATGTACTTTAAGAATTTTCAAAAAGGTTGCACAAATAATGGTTGTGCAATTCTTGGATGAAAAACCAAACCAAATATATATATTAGGTTTCACATGAATGAAAGAGAGCGCATAGTTGTTGTTCATACAAAAGACACTGAACAATAAAAAGAAACATTCAACTGGATTGATCTGTCACTTAATCATACAGTTGGTCCATGATAGGTGATCTGTCACTTAATCATACAGTTGGTCCATGATAGGTGATCTGTCACTTAATCATACAGTTGGTCCATGATAGGTGATCTGTCACTTAATCATACAGTTGGTCCATGATAGGTGATCTGTCACTTAATCATACAGTTGTTCCATGATAGGTGATCTGTCACTTAATCATACAGTTGTTCCATGATAGGTGATCTGTCACTTAATCATACAGTTGGTCCATGATAGGTGATCTGTCACTTAATCATACAGTTGTTCCATGATAGGTGATCTGTCACTTAATCATACAGTTGTTCCATGATAGGTATTAGGAAATACTGTTATACATATTACGTTAATCAATGTCTGGGCTGGACAGAAAAACTAAATGATGTTGTGTTTTTGAGGAGTTATCTCAGCATTACAAGGAATCTTTCTACTAACAATCTCTAAATCATTATCTGAAACAAGATGACTAGTTTTATCCCTAAAAACTTCTTGATTCCATGAATGTTCAAGTCATAAGTCATTTACAAGTCATACGCTACATATTTTCTTCAATTATGTATAATTTGTATAATTTTCACATATGATTCTAATCACGGTCCTTGTGGAGGGACCGTGTTCTAATGCATCGTCACAAATTTCAACATTAATAAAAAATGTCTGACTCATTGTAAATGATTTTGAGCTTCTTGTCTAGCAGTTATTGTCCAAGGAAAAATGTGATGTAGAAACTTTCAAGTAGACCTTTGAAAACAGAAAAGTATTTCAGATCAAGGTTATTGGTTTTTAAACTTACTTTATCTGTAATAGAATGTACTAAGTGACCATAGAAGGCAAGTCTACACATATTAGCATGTAAAGTTTGAGTTAAGGAAAAGGTGGAGAAATTCATGTCAGACATGTTGACAATTCCATCATTTTTAACCCTTTTCCTGCCAAGTCCATATTTCACCACCAGGTCAAGATGGTTGAAATTAATGAAACAACATATTCCATATGGTGTATTTTAACATAATACTGTAAATTTGAAGGCTGTTGAAAACATAAATACTGTAAACTTGATTTTTTTTGGACTAAAGATGCTATAAAATACCAAGCCAAGTGGGTGAAAATACTTCATGTTTTGGCTCAGTACCACTTTTTACTGACTTGGCTGATGGGGAAGTGATACTGTCTGGCAGCAAAAGGGTTAATTGCTACATACATGTATTTCAAATATCGTACCAGTGATGTAGTGTAGTGGTGGAACTATGTCCATTGGAATTTTCTTCTTAACAAAATAATGATAAAAAAAATTATCTGATTCTATCTGCTTATTTACAGAAGAGATGAAAATGTTTATAGTTTTCAAGATTATGAAATCTGTGTTCACATGTCATTAAATACAAACCTGATATTTGAATCTTTAAATCAGGGTTTACTGAAATGGCAATCCAAACGCCTTGTGTTTCAGAAGTCTTTGACAAAATTTGGAGAAGCTAAAAAAGTTTGACGTCTTGATAACTTTACCTTTTTTGACGAAATAAAATGATTCAGTTTGACCAATTTTTATTCAGTTTGACCAATATAAATAATGTTCCCCGGCAGCTGTTGTAGATCACTTTTAAATCCTTTGGTGTTGGATTCATCTATTACAGACATGAATGAATTTATGTATAACACACAATAGCATCAACCAATATGCATGTTGTAAACATATCTTTGTATCTTCAAAAGGATATGAATATCCGTATCTAACTTTGAGCCAATGAGCAGGGAGTTTTCAGGACATGTGATTGGTTTCTCAAATTCAATCAGAGCAAACTGCTGATTGGCTGTAACTGATGATGTGGAATCTTCTGATTGGTTGGTATTTTCTTTGTCACTGTCTTTACCAGCATTTGCTGATTGCTGACTTAGTAACTCTTCTTGATAGATGTACTCTTGATCAAAGTTGAAGTCTTTCAAATGGAAAACAGTCATTAAAAATAAAGATTAATTTGCTCAGAAAAAGAATTCTGTGTGGTATATTTAATTGTTGAAATACAAATTCAATATCATGAAGTTATTGAGAACATTCAGTAAATTACATACAAGGACATCATATCAGTGCATCACATTGTTAAGCACATAATAGAGATTAATATGTGCTTCTAATGTCCAAGTACAGTAATCCTTCACTCTACTGACCACCAGTAGTACATATTATCCGTTATAACGTATGTACAATGTGTCCCTGAGAAGGCAAGTCTGGATTTGAATTCCCTCATTTGAATGAACACCTCAGTTTAACGAACATTTTCTCTGTCCCCAAGCATGGACGTTAGAGCGAGGGCTTACTGTACATTTGTTTTGGTATTTTTGTGATGACCTTATAAAAATAGATTCAATATTTACAAAAACTACATTTATATTTTCCTTTGTGACCTAAAACTCTGAGGAAATGGAAAACAAACTACCTGCCAACCGATAACAGACTACTGTTAGTTTTTGCTGAACACAATGCATAAGCACTCCAAAATTTAATTAAAAATAGCGCCAATGGCACTTGATCACAACTGGCACATTGTGAAACTACTCATAATTAATGCGGTACAATATGTGGCGTCATGCGGTGTCCCATCATACCATATATGAAGGGTGTAGCACTTGTGGTTACTGAGTTATGGACAAATATGTATATTTCAGGTGAAATGTCACTGAGGTCATGTGACATTTTGTCAAAAAAAATTGAATTGCTAAGTCATCCCTATATACCAAAAATCAGACCTAGCTCTATTGGCTCGCTCAAAATTAGATATGCACATAATTAATGAGGTACAATATGTGGCGTCATAAGGTGTCCCATCATACCATATATGAAGGGTGTAGCACTTGTGGTTACTGAGTTATGGACAAATATGTATATTTGAGGTCAAAGGTCACCGAGGTCACGGGAGATTTTGTCAAAATATTTCATATATCTGCGTGAACGGAGGGACATGACCCAATCTATAAGGCCCTGGACTTCATCCATGGGGACTAAAAACTGTGTCACTGAATCCTTTTTGCAATATGAATATGATGACAAACTAAATTTTTATTTTACTTGCCCTTATACATGGGATTCTATAGACAGCTGACTTATACATGGTAGTCTATGGTGGTGTAAACTAAAAAAACATGGCCAAATCGACGTGCATCTGTATGGGGTAGGGTACTATCCTTGTGCAAAGTTTGAAAGAAATTGACCTGTCTGAGATATCTGCGTGAACAGACGGACGGATGCACACACGGACGCAGCACGCACACACGGACATGACCAAACCTATAAGTCCCCCCGGACGGTGTCCGTGGAGACTAATTAGACAGACCACGAAGTCAATGAGCAATGTACAGCTGAAAGACTATTTTTCACATCGCGATTTTAAGCCCATTTTTATGAGAAAAGGGACATGTATATGTATATGGAGAAAACAGCAGAAGACATATTTGTAAATTGTTTGTTAAGTGACAATCATATATGCATCTCTTGAAATTTTGTGGTTATAAGGTATAACAGTAGTGTAAGAATAATGAGGTTAGAATAAGTTAGTAAAGCTAAGTTGACAGTAATTACAACCCTTTTCAGATTTAGAGCGCGAAGCCACTGCAGCGAACTGCAATAAAACTGCTTACACTAATTAGTTTCAGCTGTAGCCGTGGCCACTTTGGTGTTGAACAAGGCTACTTGATAAAGACCAAAAAGTCTGCTTGTACAAAGGCAAAACTAGCTCTGTCTGAGGCTCGAGTTGTAAATGAGAGTTTACGATTGGCACCCTGTGTTCAAGATTAAGATACAATGTAACATTACCATGCACAGGTCCATGTACAAATCTTTTTTATTTCAACTTCCCCAGACAAACTGTCTGCATAGGACATACAATGTTGTCGACTTTGCCAGCTGGCTACAGCTGAAACTAATTAGTGTGAGCAGTTTTATTGCAGTTCACTGCAGTGGCTTCGCGCTCTAATTCTGAAAAGGGTTGTAAGATTACAAAATTATACACTAAGCTGAGGAAATCTGAATGAAATAAATGTTGAAAAGTAGCAAAGTCATGGTCATCTTTTGTCTAATACCTTGTGTAAGTTCATGAACTTTACATAAATCTTGCTATAGATTTGTTGCTAATGGGCAATAACTGTGTTTCAGATCATTTGAGAGCAATCCATCCATGACAGGTTTAAATTGTTATATACTTCTATTTAAAGGAGAGAAACATCTCAATAAATTTTTTCCCTGTAATTTCCTGTGAGAACACATGGACATGCGTAGGACTCTATGCTGGTGCTACCTTGCAACTTGTCATGGCATTGTCTAACCTGTTCACCCCAATTTCCTGTAGACAGGTCCACACTCACCATTGATAACAATGGGTTTGGGCCATACCATGGTAGTGAAAGACTGTAACATGTGAGGTCGTGGATACTTAATCTCAGGAATATCAAAGTCTGTATATTGACTCAAGATGTTACATAACAAATGCTTAGGGTCATCTCAAAAGTGAGAATCTAAACTATGAAATATGTTTTTTTATTGCTTTTGATACCCAAAAGAGCATAGAAATCTCTTATACTTTGAATCAGCCATCCTGCATATTTCTAACATTCATCAAAACCTCATTTCTGTTCCACAACTCATAAAACAGTCCACAATGCAGGATTGGTGTACATTCCAAAACTACATATGAAAGACCCCTAAAATCAATTAGTTAAAAAGGGGGGTTAGAAATTTCCCAAAACTATATAACCTCCGCTCCGTTTGGCTCCATTTTTCGGAATTGGAACCTTGGAACCAGTCTATGTATCGGTACCAAATATCAACGCAGTCTGTTCAGCAGTTTTTGACTTTTTGTCGTTTACGGAAATGGACGACATCAAACACCGGTTCAAACCACCTCTATATCACAACTTCCAGTTGTGATAAAAAAAACTGACATGGCTGGAGAAAACTGCAGTTTTTCTTTGATGCATATTATTCCACTGGCGTGTGATGACCCATTGCATTGGAAGAGCAAGCGATCTACAGATATGCAGTCAGTTATGTTATGTAGTGTAGACTACTGATTGTGGTATTCAATGAGGCATGTAAAGGTAGCTAAAACCTCAAACTGGGCCAACAAAGGCAAAGTGAAAAACCCAGGCCTAGTCAGGCCCTCTAGGTTGGCGATCTAAAATTTAAAGCAAATTCATGTGTGCGCCCTCACTAGTAGATCGCCCGGCTACGTAAACATATCAATGCCCCTATCTGAACGTATCCCATATGCTTTTAGGCATGTCTGAGTTTACAGTAAAGTCTAAAAATGGGCGGAAAACAGCAGGGAAAGACATTAACCCCAACATGTGCGATTAATTCTCAGAAATATCTTTTTTATTTGACAGAAAACTAGTTTGTATGCATAAATAAATGTTCGGCACAAAACACAATATGAAGACAGTAACAAGTGAGACCCGCCCAATGCTACGTACGTTTGAGAAAACGGCCCCTGGACATAGAGCATGTCGAGCACATGTGAATCGTCGTGATGCGAAATCTGCTTAATGCTTGATCCCGGAAGAGCAGGCTGCGATCGATGCAAATTGCAAGTGGCTTTTTCGCCGCACGAATTTCAATAAAACAAATAATAGTAAAAAGCAAAATCGAACCTGCACAAACTATATTCTCTGTTCGGTGGCAAAAAAGTAATCATCAATAGAGGGTACGCAAAATGCTTGATTTTGGCAGCTATCCCTGGCGTCGCGACAGGGCCAGCTGAGGCACAATGTAGCTTCGCGAAACTCAGTCTCGGCGGGAATTTCCAACGTGTTTGAATTCTCTTTAAATTTTTAGATCGCCAACCTAGAGGGCCCGACTAGGCCTGGGTTTTTCACTTCGCCGTCAACAAAGGAAGGGAGACTTTCAGTTGCCTCAAACCTCAAAATGGAATGGTTCCATTCATCTCTTGGACAAGAAAATTAAGAAGAGTTGCGACATAATACCAATGCAATAATGAAGAAAATAAAATACTTTTTTGGATTACAATGTCCAGATGATTGCGTGTGAAAATTTGATACAATTTTTATCTGCATTCATTCCAAAAGCTAAGCAAATGCCTATTTTAAATACAATGCTTTCTTTTCATGCCCTTTCAGGACGTAATTACGGCCAAAACCTAACTTTGATTCAGCTCAAATAAGTTCTGATTATCTGTTGGGAGCAAGTTTGATTTTTTGCTATGGTTGAAACATTCACAAATTCCCAGAATGCAGGGCAATAAGACTGTATGTGGTACTCAGTTGCTATCAAGAGTTTGAAAAACCAAGAGGATACAAGTACAGTTACTACACGAATCCTCACTGTAATTTGTCAATGATCTGCTTTGCGAGTGTTGTTATACATACATGTACACTCCATGCTAGTTTTCTCCTCATTTCAGCATCATTTTGGATATTAGAAGTATTCGTGAAGTGACACCACATCACTAGTGGAGTTGATAGTTTAATGTAGGCCTATCAACATTATAACACACTAGAAAATCAAGTCTGACTCATCCAAGTGTATTTTGTGACAACCTCTTTTCATTTTCCATCTGAACAGTTGAGACAAGTTCATCAACAATCTATAAGCAGTTCCATCACAATTATCCTCGCCATGTGTCAGCTGGATAGTGATCTCTGCTTTAGAAAGGTGCATGAAATACAACTAAAACTTAATCAATTGTGGTCATATCCGGCAAACCGTGCAGCCTAGTTTTACCAGGTTGCCATTGTCTGTATCTTGATCCTTGACTTCCATACTGTTACTTAAATTTGAAATAAAGATGGCACATTTCTGTGTACACAGCCAAACAATACTATTTTCACACATATTTGTGTGAAGTACATGTACATACATTCGTGAACGATACTTCTGCATGCACAGGGAATGATATACCGGTATAAGAACATAGCTGCATAGACCTTTTCAGTAAGTCTATATTATATATATCTATCCATGGATGATGGAGGGAGACCCGGGATGGTGGCCTGTAGGTCATGAATACCATTGCAAAATTCTCTACCTGATATTTTTTGAGCTGGTAGCAATAATACTTCTGTAGTCCCTAAAATTTTGTACAACAATATTCACACAACATTCTACAGCGGACATGAAACAAAGTATGTTTGACAGCTAGCCACTGTGCTCACAATCAAAGGTTCCAGTCATGATAAAGTTACTCATTCATGCTAAGACCTTTATCACATATCAAGGACCAGAAAGCAATACATTTTTTAGCTTCATACATCTTTCATTTGTGATATTGGTGTCAAACAGGCTGTGTCTTGGCCATTTTCATGCAAAGTAAAGACAGTATCTCTTCAAATGTGAAATAGTATTATGGTATGTTACTGGGGACACACACCAAACAAAGCCATATCATCATCAAATGGTTCCCTTGAAACTGTGAAGTGTGACAGTAAAAGGTACTCTATCTAGTGTTTTGGTGGTTTTCAATACCAGATGTTTAATAACGTAATATGCATCTATGGAAATTTCAAGTCTCACCTGTTGTGGTTTGGTTGTCTTTTGAACATTTACTGAAGAAAGACACTCTGCCCATTACTGTAGCATGACCTGTAGTGACTGTCCAGGAAAAGATAATCATAGAAAGATTAATATTGAATATTATACCTAAAGATAAAAATACTGTCAAGGACACTATGTGCTCACATTCGGTTTGAATTGGTCCATTCAAGAAATATTTAAACCAGAAAAACAAGAATGACAAAAGCAAATAAGGTCTCCAACTTAGGTACGGGAGGTCATCTTTAGGAACATGCATATCAACTTCTATAGCAATGGGAGAAGCAGATCCTAAGCAAATGTCAACAACAAAAAACAGAGAAGGCTTGATAAAAAAAGAAAAGGTGGGAGTGGGCAAAAATGCACAAGGGATCTGGTAAAAAAGTAATGCTGCATCATCGATCTTCTAGACCCTACCCCCTCCTGAATATCAAATGTTCCACCCCTTGGTATTACATAAGACCAAATGACAGGAAGTACATTTACAACCTTGGAGATTTTTAATTAATGCCATGAGTGTTCACATTCTAATGTAAACAGCACTTAAGTTAGTTACAGAAAGTGAAATGCCTTCCACTGTGGGCGGTGATTACAACATCTGGAATTATCCTGGATCCAAATTTCTCATCAGTTCTTGTATGTCTTACATAGAAAAGTTGCAAAAATTGGTCCAAAATGAAAAAAATCACCTCAGCTTTGTTTTCTGGATCAAATTTTCCTACAAATTGGTACCAAATATGACAAAATTATGTTCACAGCCTTCAAAATTGTCTCACAACATATCCTGGGTTGGTGTAGGTCATTTAAGGTCACAAACTGAGAAAAGTACCTAAAATATTTTGGGGTTTCCCAACACTTTGAGCAGAAAATTTATCTTATAACATCTTTCGGGACTTTATACCAAATTACAAAGCTATCAAACAAGGGACTTTATACCAAATTACAAAGCTATCAAACAAGTAATTTTGAGATAAAGTTTTCTTGACCAAAAATGACAATATTGTCTTAAAAATACAATTTTTTATATTTCAGGACAATTTCCATATATCTAACTATTGTCATCTCTGTACGTCTGTGTACAAGATATGAAAGCTGTCTGTCCAGTGGTTTTAAAAAGGAAATACTCTCTAAGGTTTTTTGACCAAAAATGACAAAATTGCACAAAAATAGTAATTTTCCCAATTTTCTCATAATTTCAACAAATTAGAAGAGTAACACCCTTGCAAAGAGACAACCCAAATTTGAGAGCGATTGGGCTGGCGGTTTCAGAGAAGAAGAATTTTTACTGAAAATGACAAAAATCACAAAAAAAAATCAGCAAAAATACAAAATTAAGGATATCTGCACAATATTCATAAAACTGTATAAGGTTCACCTAAGGTACTTGCACACAAATTTTCAAAGCAATCAAAAAAGCGGTTCTTGAGTTATTAATTCTTAAGCATTTTCACATTTTGTAAGCTCATTTGCATAATTTTGGCAATGCGGACTTCATTTGAACAAAATCCCATCTATAGCCTAGGATGCATCCACACACCAAATACCAAGCTGAAACGTGCAGCGGTTTGCGTGTTTTTGATGTTGACGGACATACTGTACGTACATACATACATACATACATACATACATACATACATACATACACACATACATACAGACGCCATCGACTTCAGCCTATACGATAAACTCACATTGGTAAAACCAAATGTGAGCTAAAAACTGTTCTGTCTCTCATAGCCATCCGTTGTGTGCAGTTGACAGGAATATTATATCAACAATCAGCAAGACATTCTATAATCTACTATGACATTGCATTTACATTCATCTCAAAAAGGAATAATTGAACACATGAAATAAGAGGAAATCTTCATTTTCCTTTCATAGTTTGTTTGTCACACAAAGTGAACAATGAATAAAAGTACCACACTGCAAATCATGAATTCAAAACACTGTTGATAGCTGGTGAAACTGGAATGGAATTAAAACACTATTTCCACACGTTTTCAGCAATTCAAATACCGGTATGTTTATTTTGGGACCTTGAAAGAGGACAATTGGACAATACTATTGATGTAATCAGGTAGGCTTTAATACCTGTACCCCTAATTTTTTTAAACCTTGTTCAGATTTATTGTTGCAGAACTTACAGAGAGGATACTAGGCATGCGTACAAAACTACGAATTTGCCACATCTGTTTTTTCAAATTATCTTTCACATACATTATGGGGAACTGTGCAAACTATGCTTTGAAGGGTAAAAAATTAAAATCTACTCACTGTGAAATTTTGCTTTGGTTGAGATTGTCCCTTTGTAGTATGGTATTTTCTTAACTTCTATAATACCAGCTGTAAAGACAAGGCCAGGTCAACAATCATTTTTTTTGGAAATACCAACAACATTCGTTTGAGGAAGCAATGCTGGCAGTTGCAAAATGTTAATCCAATATTCTTCTGTTTTTAATTGTTACATGGTAATCATAAAGATTAAGAAATTTAATTAAAACGACACATGACAAGTGACCTAACGGCTGATAAAGCTCTGCTGTGTTATGTATAGATTAACTATTTGTGATGTATGGGTTGATGAAGTAGGTGGAAATCTTTGATAGTGGGCTTTCAGTAGGCCATTAAAAAATGTCAAAAATAGCTGCAAAAATAGGCAATTGAAGATTTCATCGTAATTTGAACATATCACATTAACATAATCCCCATGAACATGTCTACAAAATATCAAAGCTATAAGACGACTAGTTTGTGAGAAACAAATTTTTACCAAAAATGGTAATAATTACCCCAAAAATACGAAATTGAAGATTTCATCATAATTTCAATAGATCATATTAAGATAACTCCTAGGAACCCTTATACTGAATATCAAAGCTATCAGATGAGTAGTATTTGAGAAACAAATTTTTCGACCAAAAATGGCGAAAATTTCCCAAAAAATACAAAATTTTAGATTTCATCATAATTTCAATATTTTACATTTAGTTTATCTGTAGGAACCTGAACACCAAATAGTAAAACTATCAGACCAGTACTTTTTGAGAAACAAATGTTTTGACCAAAAATCGCAAAAGTTGCCCCAAAAATACAAACTTGTAGAATTCATCATAATTTGAATATATCACATTTTGATCATCCCTATGAACCGGTATACCAAATATCAAAGCTATTAGACAAGCAAAAAATTTTGACTACAAATGAGAAAAAGTGCCTTAAAAATACAAACTTGCATAATTCTGCTCAATTTGAACAAATCTGAACTAGGTCATCCCTAGGGACCTATATCCTAAATATCAAAGCTGTCTGACCAGCAATTTTCAAGTAGAAGACTTTTAATGATCACTTGACCTAAAATGGCTATTTTGAAGGAGAAGCTTGGAATGTGAAAAGTCGACGGACACTGGATGCTGGACAACAGACGACGGACGGCAGATGACCAACGCCACATCATATCCATCTATTAGATGACCTCTATGTCGCTGACAGCGGAGCTAAAATGTTACTTTATGTTAAGAACACTTGCGGCACTTTCGGCTTGAATTGTTATGAAAGGACATAAACTCTTGATTCAAGCTGGTATTGTTGGTTATCAATTACAAAGATACACTTTTTACTGATTTGTCACTTAACTGTCTGTCATGAATAAATTTATCTCCTGGAAGTCTAACTTGAAACAACTGAAGGTGGAAATGATACTAGACTTGGTGGTGAAAGAAATACAATTAAAAAGTTGCACAGGAAACTCAAAGAGCTAAAAGAAGATTGATCAATGATCCATCTTTTAATCAAACTCATGGTAAATAACCATTGATAATCTCCATATGAAATAATAATTCAAAAATTAAATTTGACTAACCAAGTATAGTCGGTAATGCACCAGGACTGCAGACTACTCCTCTTTCTAGTTGTTTGGGATCAAACTGCGTCACGCATAGCCCTGTCCTGTCACCCTGAATAATTGTGTTTATGGGCTGTCTGAACATCTGGATGGATTTCACTTTTTTGGTCATCTTCAAGGCTGGAATTTCTATATTCTGTACAATCATCAAGAATATTTTGTAGTTATTAAGTGATTAAGTATTTTAAAATCTTGTACTCCTCCTGATGAATGATTTTCAATTCTAGTTTATCTGGTAACATATCCACAATGGTCATCATACGATAACTCAGCTACATTTCTATCATCCTTATTGTTTGGGTAGATAGTTTTTGTCAATGAAACCAAAATAAGAATCTCTGCCCTCCCAGAGTACATCACTTTCTTAACTTTTTCCAGTGATGTGTACTTGCAAACTGAGATATACAAATGCAACTCAGTGCGCATATTACTATAAGTTGCAAGGCTTTGCAGGAAAATAAGATGTGGCTTACATCATTGACTGATATACTTCCGCTGAGTACTGTGCCTGTCATGACAGTCCCTTGTCCTCGAATTGAAAAACAGTGATCCACAGCATAAATAAAGGGTCCATTGGTGTCTCTCTGGGGCAAGTAAGTCTGCCTTTTCAACTCCTGTGGGTTTGAAGAAGAAAGAGAGAATACCACTGCTTTTCTTATTTTCATTATGTCTCACTTTGCTACACAAATAGTTATCAATATTTCTTTCATATATTGTCATCAATATTTTTTTATAATTGTTTATTTGGTCATAGCTGTAACATTTGATCTATGTCAAGTATCTTTGTTCTGTTTACAAAATATGGTTACTTGTTTTGGTGACAACCTAATCTTGAAATGCTAAGACTTTCATGTGTCAACACTGTGCCAGTATTGGACCAGAGCCATTTCAGAGGTGTTTTAATGGCCTATGTATGAACGGCCACACTTGTAACTTGGATGATATCTAATATCATAGTTACACAGAACTTGAATTCCAGTACAAGAATGTTATTACTCAAACATTGTCACTTTTCATCATTAAAAGTTATCCTTCCTATCTACATGTACATCTTGAACAGTCTGTGTGTCTTTTAATATGGAGATTCGACTCGTGGTTACATGGTCATTACGTCACTCGTATTTTCCTTCGCTGAACAAAGAAAGATATTAGGGAATAATATACTTATCACATGCACAAGCCAAGAATTCGTTATTTTTGGCAAAGTAAAAGAAGTTTTCCATGACGATTCCGCGTTTAAACTTTTGAACTACTTGAGGAATAATATCGATACCAATACTCCGTGCACAAGTTATCAATCATTTCCAGTCTGCCATCGTGTGAGCAAGGAACACGGCGTTCACATTCGTTCGTGTATTGAGCAAATGCCAGACGACCTCTCGGTCTACACGTACCTTCTGCAAAGTTATACAATGTTTCAAAGACAGCATAGGCCTAGAAATTCACCTCAGACGAAGAGACGCTATTTTTCGGGAACAAACATCGGCTGAATCTCGAAGGCACGAACACTGTAAATGTCGCGCCTGACCCTGGTTGCAACGCTTACGGAACTCACAGTACCAGGCCAGCTTCAAGTTCGTTGTTTCCGCAAATTATTCATGTAATTCTTTCGGAATATACAGGCAGTACACTCTTGCGTTTATATCGTTCGGATTATTATTGTCGTAGTCTGTGAAAATATTGATTTCATTACATGACTTTTGGAGGCCTGGACACCGCACTTGACCCCTTTGTTGTATGTAGTGGAAACAGTACACAGTGCGTCGACAGTTCAGGCATGGATGTCTATACGAATATGAACCCCCATGCATATTGGCGACAAAACTAAAACAAGAGGGCTGAAAGGGCTCAAAATTTGCCTAGTTGATGTATTTTGTCAGACTCTAATAATCATGACCGATGTTTACGACATTTTCACGACGGACACATTTTGATCATGGGAAAAATACCGGCCGGGGCCTGCCACAGTGTTGTTTGTTTACATTGACGAGCACACTGAAGATCAACGCAAAAACAGGTCTGACGCACAAAAATTGATGACATAGACACTGGTTGTCGTGACGAAGAACGACCAGAGAATAAATCCCGTATTTTTTGTTCGGAGACGACAAACTTGGCTTGTGCATGTGATAAGGTTTATTAAATAGAGTATTTGTAACAAACATTGGCTTACTCAGAAAACTTACACGCAAATCTAAAAACACCATGAACTGTGGACAGTGTAATTTGACAAATATATTACCTGCACTATAAACTTATCCACACCTTCAGGCAAATCTAAAAACACTATCAAGAGAGGACGATGTAAATTTGACAACTACTTTACCTGTACTAACTCATCCACACCTTCAGGTTCTGTTTCCGGTGCCTCTGGTCCACCCGGCTTTGCTGAAACTGGTATGATTGGTGAGTTGGCAAACCTAGTATTCTCCAAAGTCTTCAGCATTCGTTTTGTCATCTGACAGAGAGGTAAGAAGGATCATTTGTTGAGGATGGATTGTAGAAAGTGATGAGTACTACGGCAGATGGTTGTGTGTGATGCTGGTATAATTGCAGGCAGATCATATCCTGGACAACATACAACTGATGCAATATACATATATACATACATAATTGGTAATGTGCTTCTACCTGAAAATTGGAACATGATTATTTAAGAAACTGGAGACTTCTGTACTAGCAAGGAACTGGTAACTTTGGCAGTTGAAGAGTTGCTAGTCATTAGGAGATGAGTGTATTGATGGGAACATGCACGTACAGCCTTGAATTATGGGCTATCACCAGTGAATGCATTGTTTATAAATTTCTCACTGTTCTGATACCCTTAAAGAAAGTTGTTGTGTAACACGGCTGGTGTTGAACTAGCAAGAACAAATAAAATTTACTCGTGGTGGCCTCTAGATGGTTTGGACTTGGACCTTCTTGCAATGGTGAAACCTAGACTTGCTCAAAGTCTGTGGGCATATAAATATCAAAACAGAATAAATTGAAGGAAAAAACTTCTGCCAAGTGGTAGGCTATTGTGTAGATCGCAAGGTGAACACCTTGGACCACAGTAAAATGTAAAAGAACCCTAATATATAAACAAACCAACTGCAAAAACAATGTAGAATTATTGGTATTCCAGTGTACACAGTTATCCAAATGTATTTGTTTGACATGACTTCCCAATGTGTGTATTTCATAGAAAACTACAGGAGTCAGGGTGCGACATCTTATTTCCAGGCAGACCTATTATCTTGCTATAACAAGGAGAGCTAAGGCAAACAACTTGTGAACCCATGAGCCACTCAGAGGCTGCTTTGGCAAGACTTGTGAGGGCTGGACAGCCACAGAACCTTATGAAAACATAATCCCAGCTAGTCTAGTTGTATGAAAGAGATATGAAACAGAGAAATAAGGAAATTTTTTACAAGGGTGATAAGTTGTGTGTGTTCATCATGATATAAGATGATATGAAAGTACTGTATACGCATGGGTAACAAAATGTAATGGTAGGTTCAGGCTAATGGCGACTGAACTGGTCATATGGGATGGGAAAGGATAGGATAGGATAAATAAGTTACATACAGCTGTAGCACCTAGTATCCATCAAGTAATATTCACTAGCGCTTTACAATAGGTAAGTTCTCTCAATTCATTGTGGATGGGGTTTCCCTAATCTATAGATACACGTACAACAAATAATATAGCATATGATGAGAAACATACTTACCCCTTTGTGTATGGCCCGGAGGCCTTGAAATGCAAATACAATAGCAACATAGCAAACAGACATGTACACTTTGATAACTCACCTTATCAATTTGTTGCTGTTTTTTCTGTGGTGGCAGCAAATCAGTTTTATTGAGAACAACTACCATTTTTTCACAAGTTATCTCTCCAATAACTAAACACTGCAAACATAGATACATATATATTTATAAAGTGACAAATATCACATAATGTTATCTCATTTTACAGTACATGCGCATCTTCAGGGTGTTTCTCAAAGGTTTAAAACAGACAATACTGAAAGATGCACAAACAATCTCAGTATTTTTGAGGCTGATGAGTGTGCAAATATTACTGAAAACACTCAAATACCTTCATAAACAACATGGCAATACCAGTAGCACTCATGTTCATCTTTTGGTGTTTGTCCTGGTCATCCTATGTGCTCACAAATGTGATGTGAATTTTGCATATTCTAATGGTCAGCACTACACACTTCTGTTTTCAAAATTCCATTTTGGTGTGCAGTGCTATTTGCCATAATGTCAATGTTTCTTTCATGTTGCCTTTTGACAGAGAAAGTACAAATTGTGGATATAAACCATACATTTCTTGTTCTTGATTCAATTCAAAAAAGAAAGTAGTTCACTTGATGATACAAGGATGTCTGTCAAAATTTTGAAGACATTGCATGAAGGTCAAGAAATTACTCAGTTCAACAGTTGCATAGAACAATATCATTGCAAAAAGTGTTTATTATTTACCTCTGCTGTTTGAGTTTGGACACCTTTAGTAACATCAACGACCAACATCATAAGATCTATGATTTGTGCACCTGAAATAATGTCAAGATTTCAAAACATTATTATGGCAACTTCCAGATAATTGTAGCAGCCATGCCAATCTATCTCAAAATTTTACAGCCACTGTGTAAATACAGAACCAAAGTCAATATTCAGGGAGCAATTTGTATGCTAAAAACTGCCTCAATCTGACTAGTTATTGTTTGATCATACAGACTGCAAATAGACAGCAGTTTTATTGGCATTCACCTAGATCACGTTTGTTCTTGACATGGTCACATGTTTTTGACATGTGACATGTCACTTGAATGGGTCTACAATGTTGTACTGGTCTCATTTTGGTGCAAAAGAACTGATTTTGATTGGAATTTGAACTTGAAAAAGTTCTCAGGGATTTTTTAAGATGACACAGCTGAAATATAGATAAATGAACATTTCAGTACAGTAATTTTTGCATTTTGTACACATAACATAAAGTTTGGTGACATTTAATACAGCAGATCAGTGGCAAAAGCATTTTGAACTTGGCAAGTCAATAAGCAAATGATGAATGCTTGCGCAGGTGATTTAGTTCTGCCCTAGCCTCTCTGTGGATGTAACCGTAATAAATTCAGTGAGTGATTCTTGCCCTTTTCATGTCAGGCGTTTACTGTTTTTGATTTTTGTTACAATCTTTCATTCCATCCAGAGTTCAAATTTTCACTGTTTATCTCAGTAGCTATTATTTTGTGTTTATTGCCAGTATGTGCGAGTATATGTTGGTGTTTACACATGCTAGGGACACCAGAACAATAAATGAGTCATTCACTTTTAATAAAATACATGCATGAGCAACATGAGAATGATGAAACAACTCGCTGTAGTTTTCTAGATTCTAGAAGTAATTTCCAATGTTTTCTTATAACTATATATAGTTTGAGAAATTAGTTTTCTTCAGGTCACATTTTACCAATCTTTTCATTTTTTTTGTCATGAAGTCATCCATGATATTTACAAAGGAACAGAGAGATTTTTTCATCAGTTCCAATATTAGTTCATACTTAAAGAATTAAAAAAATGGGAAAAAATAAATTATAATAGTGAGCAAATAAAGGACTTCTGTGGATATAATAGAAAATAAGAGTGGTAGGACATGAATTCAACTGTGAAGACAGCGTGGTTAGACATTTAACTGTATGTGAGGACAGTGTTACAGGACATGAATTCAACTGTGGCCAGAGTGTGATTGGACATGTGAAGTCAATTGTGGGCACAGTTTGGTGGGACATGAAATCTACAGTGAGTACAGCAACATGAATTCAACTGGGAGGAGTTCAGGGAATGCTTCTGAAAAGTAGGTACTGTGCAATCATTAGATGTCAAAAATTCATTGTTTATCACTACATGTTTTGTGACAAATGCAATATGATGTTAGAAAAATAAATTTGATAGCATTTGGTACACAATATGACATCAAATCAATTCAAGCAATCACTATCATTCAAGGCAAGTAAATCACCGGGTCATAGAAACAAACAAACAAAATAATAACAACAACAAAAAAACACTGACAAACTCAATAGTGCAATCTCAAACCACTATTTAAGTGGGCCAGTACCAGGTGTCTAGAATGGGCAAGTGTACCCTGATAGTATGCTACACCCATCAAGATTGAACTAAAGTGACAAACTAGTTGTACGGTAATTCAGCTAGTTGCCTAATTATTATTGTGAGTGAAAGCCTGGAATACTGTCTCTCATCATCTGAGTAACAGATTTGACATATTTTGATATAAGATCTCCATATCTACCAGAAGTGTGGTTTATGATGCAATATGTCTACAATCTATCAGTGACCAGGTACTTTAATTACCTCCAATGATTGTTCTGATTAGTGAGGCATGCCCAGGACAGTCAACCAGTGTCATCTGTAATTTTTCATATTTACCATCCTTTAAATGTTCTGGAATATCCGTCAAAAAGGATGAGAAGCCTACAGGAGGATAAATAGGAATTGAAATTAGGTTTATTGCCAGTTACATTTGATAGTCTTCTTAACTCCTAGTGTTACCTGTCATTTTCATCAGAGTTTGTACATCTTGCGATGGAACATTGGATCACTATTACTGTAACAAAAATATATTTTACTTTTTTCTGCTCAACATTCTCTTTTCTCCAATACATTTTGTTGTATTTTATGACTTTGGAAATTGTTATCCCGTCCTGATGCTGACGCTTTTCTAAATTAGATTGTTAAATGATGTCATTTGCTAACACATTTTAGCTATTTTTGCCTTCACAAAGTCTGAAAAACAGTGAAAACAAGCAGCCTGAATGAAACTTTCTAATTTTTAAAACTATCAAAAAAAGAGTTCTTTCTGAATCAGGTATCACAGACAAGGATTAAGCACCAGTATATTATTTTTTCACTGAGAAGAACACACACATATGGTCTACTGTAGATGTTTGTGTGTACATCCATCCACCCATTGAGAAAGTAGTATCTGGTTATATCCTATGGCCATCTTTAACAAACATTGCTCTTGTATCCATGAGCATCTCAATCATAATTAACATATTGCAGTTTTTGTTGGACTGAACAAATATGAATTTAATAGCAGGATAAGTATTAAAATAACCAAGCATTAGTGAAAAATGGACACACTACAAGTAAAATCAGTTGCTTCACTAGCATACAACATACCTAAGTCAAGGGTTATCCCACGTTCTTTGCTTTGTGGATTTTTATCAAATGACGCTGTAGCTGCTGTCTGACTCAGAGCTTTGGCTGAAAGATAAACATGCAAAATATGTATAAATTGACGAAAATATCAAGATTCATTTCCTCTTCAATATTGTAGATGTATTGTTACGTGCAGAGAAAACGAACAAAAGGGTGAACTCAGCAGTTAACGTTTAAACAGAATTTATTACAAAAATAAAACTAATTGCTAAGTCAGGGATAGAGTACAAGCTTTAAAAGTGTACAGACTACTTATCTCAGCTGGGACGGCAAAGCTCCAGTCTCAGAGTTGTAACAGTCAGTCGAATGAATGAACAGTCCTTTGGCTTGCAGGCTTGAAGCTGCACAAAGTCCACAGTATAAATCCAGCGTTGACAGTGAAGGTCTTGAAAAGTCTTGAGAATGACTACTGCTGGAGTTTAGTAACACACAAGAGACACGATCCCAAAAGTCTGACTGGAAGCTGAGCACGTCCCTTTTATAAAGGCATATAAGAACAATCTAGAACTTTTATTGACATGCTAATTACTGTTCTAAAATTATCTCCCTTACACAACTAATCAACTTTCCAGAACATTCCAAACATGACTAATTGAATTCAAGGTTGTTAGGTCATCAAGGGCAGTGACCTTGAGAATGTTCTAGACTAATTGAACTCAGGTCATGAGTGTGGGGGAAATGACCTACATAACACACCCCCTCTTCAAAAAAAAGAAAATTTTTCAAAGAAAAATCTTTCTTTTACAAATGTAATCTTGAAAAGGATTTAAGTACTCAAATTTTGGTTTACTCTAAAGTAAAGTTTCTTGAAAGTGAACAACAATAAAATTTCTTGAAAGTGAACAACAATAAACTCTAAATACGAGAGAGACAGTCTGCAATTAAATTGTCTCTGCCTTTGATATGTCTAATGTCAAGATTAAACTCCTGTAACATTAAACTCCATCTTAGCAATCTCTGATTTTTGCCTTTAAATTTCTGCAGAAAAACAAGAGGGTTGTGATCAATATAAACCACTATTGGCTGATTTGAAGAAGTAACATAAACTTCAAAAGCTGTAAAGCTAATAACAAAGATAAACACTCTTTTTCAATTGTAGAGTAGTTTCTCTGGGATTTGTTAAATTGCGTGAAAAATAGCAAACAGGATGATCTACACCATGACTATCCTCTTGCAATAAAACAGCACCAGCAGCCGTATCACTAGCGTCCACAGCTAATTTGAATGGCAAAGTGAAATCTGGTGCAGACAACACTGGAGCACTTTGCAGTATGGCTTTAAGTGTATCAAATGCCTGTTGGCATTGCTCTGACCAAACGAACTTTACTTTCTTTTTAAGTAAGTTAGTCAAAGGCTCAGTAATTGTGGAGAAATTTGGACAGAATTTTCTGTAGTAACCAGCCATACCGAGAAAGCGCATCAGTTGTCGTTTGCAGTTTTATGGGAAAACTTGAAATGGCACTGATTTTGGCATCAACAGGTTTTACCTCACCCTGTCCTACAGTATGTCCGAGGTAAGTTACCCTTGCCCATACAAACTCAGATTTGGCAAGGTTGACAGTCAACATTGCTTTACTCAGTCTCTCAAAGGACTTCCACATGAGCTTGATGTGTTCCTCCCAGGTGTCACTATACAGAATGACGTCGTCAACGTAAGCTGCACACCCGTCTAGCCCGGATATGACGTCGTTGATCATCCGTTGGAACGTTGCCGGAGAGTTCTTCATTCCAAATGGCATCACCTTGTACTGGAACAATCCGTCTGGCGTAACAAAGGCGGATATTTCACGAGCACGATCCGTCAGAGGGACTTGCCAAAATCCCTTCAGTAGGTCAAATTTCGTCACATACTTGGCTTTTCCCCACTCGGTCGATGCAGTCATCAATCCTCGGGATTGGGAAAGTGTCTGTCTTTGTTAAAGTGTTGACCTTCCTAAAGTCCGTGCACATACGATAACTGTGGTCTGATTTGGGAACAAGTATGCACGGCGAACTCCAGTTACTTTTACTGGGTTCAATAAAGTCATTGTCCAGCAGGTATTTGACTTCTTCCTGGAGATATTTCGCTTTTGTTGGATTCAGTCTGTATGGATGCTGTTTTACAGGCTTACTGTCCCCAACATCAACGTCGTGATAGATGACGTTTGTCCTCGTTGGAACATCTTGAAACAGGTGTTTATATTCGTGGAGCAGTTCTTTCACCTGTTGTTGTTGTTCTGGCTGGAGGTGTGCCAACTTTGTAGACTCCAGCTTCTCCAGGATTTCTGAGTTCTGAAGCTTGACCGAGCCCAGCTTTGAGTTTAGAGTATTTTCACTCAAGTCAGTTTCAGTATCACTATCTTCATAATGGTTTGAACTGACTGCACTGACAGGCTGAGTTATAGTAGGATTATCCCTATCAAAATATGGCTTAAGCATATTTATGTGACATAGCTGTTTTTGTTTTCGCCTGTCAGGTGTTGTTATGATGTAATTTAAATCACTCAATTTCTTATCAATTAGATATGGCCCAAAGTAACGAGCATGGAGTGGTTTGCCAGGAATTGGAAGTAGAACAAGAACTTTTGACCTGGTTCAAACTTCCGTTTTGAGGTGCTTTTATCATATTTGGTTTTCATTGACTGCTGAGATGACTCAAGATTTTCTCTGGCTAATTCACATGCTTTAGAGAGTTTCGTACGAAAATCTGACACATATTGCAAAATATTCAGACAATCATCATCGTCTGATAGGAATTTCTCTTTAACAAGCTTAAGTGGGCCACGGACTGTATGTCCAAATACAAGCTCAAATGGGCTAAAACCAAGAGACTCCTGAATTGACTCTCTAACGGCAAAGAGCAAAAAATAAATTCCTTCATCCCACTGCTTCTCTGTGTCAAAACAGTAGGTCCTAATCATGTTTTTCAAAGTTTGATGAAATCTCTCAAGAGCACCCTGACTTTCTGGATGATAGGCGGATGACCTATACTGTTTAATGCCTAGCTGATCCATTACTTGTTGAAAAATACCAGACATAAAGTTGGAGCCTTGATCGGACTGGACACATTTAGGGAGGCCAAATAAAGTGAAAATTTTGACTAAAGCTCTCACTATAGTCTTTGTCTTTATGTTTCTCAGTGGTATGGCTTCTGGGAACCGAGTTGATGTACACATAATTGTCAACATGTACTCATTTCCTGATCTTGTTTTTGGTAGGGGCCCAACACAGTCTATTAGTATCCTACTAAATGGTTCTTGAAATGCAGGAATTGGCTGTAAAGGGGCCTTTGGAATGGTCTGATTTGGCTTTCCTACCACTTGACATGTGTGACAAGTTTTACAGAAATGTGCTACATCCTGCCTGAGATTAGGCCAATAAAAGTGACTGAGAATTTTATGATAAGTTTTCCTGACTCCTAAGTGACCAGCCCAGGGGGTTTCATGGGCCAGGCGCAATATTTCAGCACGGTAGGGCTTTGGAACCACAATTTGATGTTTTATAGCCCAATCGTCATCAACCAAAACATCTGGAGGTCTCCATTTACGCATGAGAATACCAGACTTTGTATAATAGGAAACAGAGCTATCTGAAGTTTTACCTTCATCATCTACCCTGTCAAACAAAGACAAAATATCTGGGTCTTTGTGTTGTTCTGCAATGAGATTTGATCTAGAAAATGTCTGACTTTGGTCAGCAGAAGTTTTACTGGAAGTTTCAAATCCACGAGGGATAACGGAATGATCCGTGTCAAACACCTGACTGAGAAAGGTGTCATTTAAGTCAACATCTGTGACATTATTCTTGAGAGTATTTTGATTCTCGAAGTTTTCTTTGACATGGCTCGAGTAATAGCACACGAAGGAAATAAATCAGGTATCTCTTGTTCAATTGGCTCTGGATCCTGATCTAAACTAGGATTATCAGTCACAAGTGGATTAGTAATGACCTTGTCCCCAGCAAGGTCGTTTCCAAGAAGAAGGTGAATCCCTTCAAAAGGCAAAAAAGGCCTAATACCTAAAGCCACAGGTCCAGAAACAAAGTCCGAAGACAAATAGACATTATGGAGAGGAACAGGAATGTAGTCATTACAATCTACCCCCTTAATAAGAACTTTAGAACCTGAAATGACTTTTCAGAAAACGGCAGGGTATCTGCCAACAAAGAGACTGGGAAGCCCCGGTATCTCTTAAAATTTTGACAGGGGTAGCGGAAGAAAAATCACTAGAAAGTGATATAAAACCATTATGAATAAATGGTTCGAAAATACCCATAATGCTATCTTGTGAAGAATTGACCTTGACCTCATTAATTGGGGATGAGAGGGGTTTAACCTCAGAAAATGTGTTGCACACATTATTAGACTCTAATTGAGTTGATGAAGAAACAAAGCCGGTTGGCTTAGATCCACTTTGACCACTTTGACCTTCACGTTTTCTTTTCAATTTGAAACAATCTGACAATAAATGGCCGTCTTTCTTACAATAATTACAAGAAAGTGTACCGAACTGTTTGTCAGAAGGAGATTGAGACTTGGGATCTGATGATGTGGGAGTGTTACTTGAACTCTGTGAACTGTTGTCATTTGATTTCCTACTGTCCTTTGAGAAATTCTTGGATGAAAAGGAGGAGTTAAATTTACCTGCATTGTTTCTGTATGAAAAGGACTGGGATGGTTTGCTGAGAAATGAAGATTTGTGGGTCAATGAATAATCATCGGCCAAACGTGCAGCAACCTCTAATGTATCTGCCTTTTGTTCATTGATAAATGTCTTGATGTCACTCCGAATGCACCTTTTAAATTCCTCAATCAAAACAAGTTGTCGTAATTTGTCATAATTCTGACTGACCTTTCCGAAGAACACCAACGATCAAACAGTTGTTCTTTTGTTCGAGCAAATTCAACATAAGTTTGATCCTTCACCTTCTCACAATCCCTAAATTTCTGACGATAAGCTTCAGGCACCAACTCATAGCCCTTGAGAATTAATTCCTTCACAGAATCATAATTTGAAGCCTGCTCTACTGACAACTGAATGTAAATTTCTCTGGCTTTACCCACCAAAGCACTCTGCAAAAGCATAGACCAGGACTCCTTAGGCCAGTTCAGACTCTGAGCAATTTTCTCAAAATGAAGGAAATATTTATCGACATCCTTTTCTTGGAAAGGGGGAACTAACCTGAAATGCTTAGTGATGTCAAACTTGTCTGAAGGGAAGAATTTTCCTGACTGTCCAAGCTCTAAACGTTTTATTTCTAACTGCAGTCGGTGTTCTGCTAATTCTCTTTCCTTTTCTTTTTCCTCTCTTTCTTTCTCCCTTTGTCTTTCTTCCATTTGCAATTCTTTTTCTTTCATTTCCAATTCCCTCTCTTTCTCTGTCTTTCTTCCATTTCTAACTGCATTTGTATTTTTTCTTTTTCTAATGCCTGTCTCTCCTTTTCCATTTGTAATTCTTTTTCTTTCATTTGTAATCTTTTCTTTTTTCTAATGCCAATTTTTTAGCTCGAAATCTGCCTGTATTTCCAATTCTAATTTTTTGAGTTCAAAGGAAGACTCAGGCTCATAATCTTTTAAGGCAGACTCCTCAAAATGGCCAGAATTAACTAAATGTTTTGCAATCTTGAACTGTATTTCTCGCTTGCGCATAGATCTTTTGACATCTACTTTAAGGAAATTGGCCAGTGCTATGAGGTTGTCTTTTCTGAGGGAATTAAATGTGTCCTGATCAAGGTCATCCATAATTCGTCTGGCTTGAATTCCGCCATGATTGAATTTCGCTGAGTTCACAGTATACAGTAGTTTTGAAAAGGTAGGCAAAATGTTGTCAAACGGCTCAAAATATTCGTCTCCCGGACGAGCCCCCAATTTGTTACGTGCAGAGAAAACGAACAAAAGGGTGAACTCAGCAGTTAACGTTTAAACAGAATTTATTACAAAATAAAACTAATTGCTAAGTCAGGGATAGAGTACAAGCTTTAAAAGTGTACAGACTACTTATCTCAGCTGGGACGGCAAAGCTCCAGTCTCAGAGTTGTAACAGTCAGTCGAATGAATGAACAGTCCCTTTGGCTTGCAGGCTTGAAGCTGCACAAAGTCCACAGTATAAATCCAGCGTTGACAGTGAAGGTCTTGAAAAGTCTTGAGAATGACTACTGCTGGAGTTTAGTAACACACAAGAGACACGATCCCAAAAGTCTGACTGGAAGCTGAGCACGTCCCTTTTATAAAGGCATATAAGAACAATCTAGAACTTTTATTGACATGCTAATTACTGTTCTAAAATTATCTCCCTTACACAACTAATCAACTTTCCAGAACATTCCAAACATGACTAATTGAATTCAAGGTTGTTAGGTCATCAAGGGCAGTGACCTTGAGAATGTTCTAGACTAATTGAACTCAGGTCATGAGTGTGGGGGAAATGACCTACATAAGAGTATTTACATACAAGATTGTTACAAATGTTGAAATTGTTTTGGGATCTCTAACTGACTGATAAAACTACCACTGTTCCTCCAAAGGTGAACATGGTCTTTCTCCTATTCAAAGATGACTTTGAATTACTTTATGGCAAGTGCTCGCAATGTCTTTTGATCAAAAATTTTGCATGGCTGGCAAAAATAATAGTTTATTGATAACACTTAAGACTTCGATTTGACTCTCTTTGCCATCAAGCCTGGCATCGGAGAAGATGCAGCTGGTGTCAGTACACTGCATGGCAGGAGGATGTCAGATGTGGTGGTCCGCATTCATAATCAAAGTAAGAATAGTTGACCATATTTTAAACAAAACTAAGATGGTTCTATTCAAAGATCAGGCTATCTTCAGAAAAGCTAAAAAGACTCCTGGTCAATCTATAGGATGTGCCAACTTCACACTTTTATTCACCAATAATCCAGCAAACAGCCTTAAATGACAGCTGAAATGAACACATCCAAGGACCAACATGTAGGGGCCACTATGTGGGGAAGATCATTTCATGGGCCCTTTAAATTTTGACTGTGTTGATACAATATCGGGTAAGTCTGGTATAATGTTAAAAGCTAAACACGCAAAATATAAATAAATTGACAAAAATATCAAGATACACAAAACCTTGTAAATTGACAACATGCCACATAGGAAGGCAAATAGACTTGGAATTCATGAGAAGAGATTCAGAGTGTCAAAAAAAGTGATTATAATAAGAATGATCAACAATCACATATTGACATGCTTTACATTCCAATTTGAACATCACAAACACTCTAGTTTTGTAACCAAGGTGACTACCCATGGTTAACATATTCTACGACGGGTCATATACCATGTGATGTGAGTTGTATTTGTGTCCTGTCTATGACATACTCCTACGTAATCATGCAAAAATGCCTTGAGTTCAACTTGCCAACACAGCAGAAAGAAAGTTAGAAAGGTCTATTAAAGAAAGGCCTACAGAACAAGCAAACTTGCTAAAATGTGAACATTTTACTCAATTTCTGTAAAACAAAGATTACTTGTGATAATACTTCTATGTAAAGCATTACCATAATCAAAGAATAATGTGAAGAAATGTATTATAGATTTATAGTGTCCATTGACTGGCCTATCTCTCACACACTGTCTTGTAACCAGTGATATCAATCACCTATCACGTATATACCACCAGTTAATTGCATTTTTATCCTGACCTGTATAAAGCTGCAAAACTTTGTTTTCATGGATGTCACAAAGATAACAATGAGCATGGTGTTTTATGTTTAGCAATGCACAAACATAGAACATGATGATTAGATCCTTCAGTCAAACACACAGTGCTTCCCCTAAATAATTGGGACCTCACTTAAAACAATGTACCTTGGTGCTTTAACTAGTAAGATCTTTAATCAAAACGATACCTTGGTGTTGAAACTAGTTGTGACTCTCACTCAAAACGATACAATGGTGCCTAAAACTAGTTGGGACTTTAACGCAAAACAATATATTTTGGTGCTGAAACTAAAAAAATGCTTCAAGGTAACCTCTGGAAGAAAAAAATTGCCGCAAGGATGCTGGGTGAAAAAAAAATTGTAGTCATTCCCATTTCCTCAGACCCCCCCCCGAGATCAAATGGTCCATCCCTAACTGACCTGAGCTGACCTCTGAGTGGTAAGTTTACTGCAGTTTGTTATGCTAATTCTCTTTTAGCAGTGCAAGACCTTAACATCCTTTCAATTCTTCAGGTAGGAGATGCGGGGAGTGTGAAATGCATCAAAATGGCGCGGTGACTGTTTGGTCCCATCGATCTGCAAGTTAACATGGTGAAATCACGGTCGACCGTCCCTCCATTAAAAGCCGTGGTGAAATGAAAGAAAGTGATCTTCGACGTTTACTGTTGCACCATGGAGGTCTTGCTTTCTACCTCCATGGTTGCACATGGAGGTAGCTGCCACATGCGCTTAGCTTGTTGCTTCGCGTACTTGTTGTATCATGGGGGCTTCGAGACGCAACGAGCCAAGTGCCTGTGGTAGCCGCTTCCGGCCAGCTGCGTGCTGGGCCCACGACCGAGGAGGGATGCTAAAAAGCCGAGGAAATTAACATTACCTAAAGATGTCTTTCCACTGTCAATGTGTCCAAGCACTCCAAGATTGAAGTTCAATGTGCTACCAGAACCACTTGCCATTATACCGATTATTAACGATTACGGCATGTATTAGCTGCAATAATGCATACGATTGAGTAAGGGCAATCACACACATACTAGTTTGACCTCTGATAATATACTTCCGGTTCGGGAGGACAGAAGTAGCGGATAGTCGAACAAGGACCTCGACCGATCGGCTCTTAAAACACACGACCGCATTTGATAGACAATTTTACAGTTGTTGCAACATTTTATGCTTTACGCTGACATAAAGGATTTGTTATCTCTTACAAAATTTCCGAGAGAATGTCTGAAAAACAAGGTAAGGCACAGCAATATTGAAATCTTAATGAAAATACTGGGTGCACGGTTTAGTTGACGCACTGATGTTACGAGAGGGCGCTCTATATGTTGTTTGCGCGACGAATTTAGGTCACAGGGTTGATTCCATCCGTTTCCAGCTCCATGATTCATCGTACATAAACACAGTTCTTTTCGGAAAACGTCCTTCAATAATAACATCAATATATAATTCCAAATTTCAAAAAGAAGCTAAAGCTCCGACAGAGTGTGATGTTGACGTCCGTAATGCTGAACATTACAGATGAGTTTATATTCAGAGCCACGGTACCTCCCTTTGGAGGGACCGTGTCAGATCGGAGCTTAGGGCCTGCTATCACCGCAAAGATAGCTTCTCTGTTGTGGTCCGGGTCCTGTTATGTGTTGTCCAACATCAGCCGTTAGCTTTGCAAAATTTCTTTCCAATCTCACTAAAACTTTGTTTTATGAGTTTACAGGAATTCAGTAACTCATTTAGGTTTGTTCAAATGATTATGAAATATATGCAAATTTCGGTGCCACTTTGGTCATTTTTGGTCAAAACATGGTTTCTTATACCATTGATCTAAGAACTCTGGTATTTGATATTTAGCCTTTAAGGATTACCCTCATTACTGCTACCATCATTAAAATATTATTTGGCATTGGGAATTCATTTGGCATACAACTACCTTATCATTTGGCATCAGAAAAAATTGGTGTATTTTCTCAGTGTAAATGTCATTACGCTGTAAGCGAATACCACAATGAGTTGTCTGCAATACATAACATAATAGAATGCGCATCTGGGGCTAGCTCACTCTTCTCATGCAATTGAACAACACACCATGGGACAAATCTTTTCGTTTGTGCTTAGTATGCATCAGTTCTCTAATATTGTGGTTTTCAGCCAAAAATTAACAGCAGAGCTAAGATATCAAGTCATGTGTTACAAACTTTAATGTGTGGACAAAAAATCAAGCATGTATTGTAGTATGATGTAAAAGTTCTGTAAATATAAATCCCTTTCAGGCCTAAACCCCGATGTATAGGGGTAGCTCTGGTAAGTTACCAGAAAGTCAGGCCTGAAAGGGTTAAGCTAAATTTTTAATTCTGTGTTTGACTTGTAGAACTCCACAAAGAAGATGAATCTGAACCTATCTTGAAAGGACAACCAGTTGTCACTTCTCCAATACAAGCCCCTCCACCTTACATGTACAATCAGCCGATGATACATACAGTATGTCACTTTATTCTTTGACGGTTTTCAGCGTCATGTCAATTGTACATAATGTCCTAGATTGTAATAGCTACTGCCAGCACTGAACAATTATTTTTCTCAATTAGTACATGCTTTCAATAACTTCCTTTTCTAACTGATTCTGTCATTTATGAGTTTTCAGACAGTTTTCAGTGTATATTCACTTCCAGGAAATAAAATAACCACACGAAGCTACAGGAACACAGGGCCAGGAAATTCTTTGAAAACCTTAAAATACTAAAAACGAAGTGTGGAAAACAACATTCTGCATGCATTTTGTATTGAAATTGGTCATTGAGACACCATTTTTCAACATGGTTTTGAAAGTGCATTTTTTAATTGTTTCAAGATCATACAATATTGAAACACTGTACTTAGTCAATATACAAGCTGCTTTACCCCCTCGCTAGTGTCTAACTTATAGATGCTAATATTAGTTGATTTAAGACAGTTTACAATTGCAATAATCTTCAACCAGTGCTGTGTTAATTTTGTGTTAATGATGTTTACAAAATATCAAGTGAATTTCTTTATTATCTCATACAGTCAGCCTCGCCTGCTGTAGTTGTTCAACCAAGTTTAGGATCAGCACCTCCAGACCACTTAGCATTGGCAATCTTTGCTACAGTGTGTTGTTTCTGGCCAACCGGTATCTTTGCCATACTCAGAGCATCTGATGTAAGTATCTTTGCCATACTTGCAGCATCTGATGTTAGTATCTATGCCATACTCACAGCATCTGATGTAAGTATCTTTGCCATACTCACAGCATCTGATGTCAGTATCTTTGCCATACTCACAGCATCTGATGTAAGTATCTTTGCCATACTTGCAGCATCTGATGTAAGTATCTTTGCCATACTCACAGCATCTGATGTCAGTATCTATGCCATACTCACAGTGTCTGATGTAAGTATCTTTGCCATACTCACAGCATCTGATGTAAGTATCTTTGCCATACTTGCAGCGTCTGATGTAAGTATCTTTGCCATACTCACAGCATCTGATGTTAGTATTTTTGCAATACTCAAAGTATCTGATGTAAGTATCTTTGCCGTACTCAGTGTCTGATGTAAGTATCTTTGCCATACTCACAGCATCTGATGTAAGTATCTTTGCCATACTTGCAGCATCTGATGTGAGTACTTTGTCATACTCACAGTGTTTGATGTAAGTATCTTTGCCATACTCACAGTATCTGATGTAAGCAGGGGTTTCATTAAGTTTTGAAGTAGGGGGCTAGAATGGAAAAGTAGGCGGCTTGCAGCTGCCATGACCACAAAGCGGTCGTCGTTGGGGAGGGTCCGGGAGGGGGTATTCCCCCGCTCGGCCGAAGGCCGGAAACCCTGAAAAATGAGCTAAAATTTACTTTTTACAGCTTACAGTCACTTGAATTTCTAGTATTTTCTTGGGAATAGTCAGCAGTGTTCCAGGGCAATTTGTATTCATATCATAAAAGCCATTTTCCTGGGAGATTAGGCCTAAATATGATAATTCATAATTAAAAATGATAAAATGTGGTAATGTTGACGATAATTTGAACAAAGAAAACAAGTCTTTAGAGCCTCTATGCTTTAAGGAGGTAAACTATAATAATTCACTATTATTAATGATATAAATTTGATATGTAGATGATATTATACAGTGTTACATCTAGACAGGGGTATAGGGGATTCCCCCTCTATTGAAATGTTGGCACCCCCTATTAATTTGTCCCCCCCCCTTCCATGAAATGGTGCGAGTCACACCTTATAGGTACAAGTAGAACACATGAAATGCCCCGACATATTTTGCTAAAGGGGGAAAATCCCCCTTGTTGATGCCATCCTGGATGAAACACTCATAATGTTATGCTTAAAATTAAGAACCCTGATGTTTGGTATGGAAATCTGTAGATGAAAAACTTTGATACCACTGGGGAGGTAAAAAGGATAATTTATATAACGAATACCCGGTAATGATAAAAAATGACAATCATTACCATATTTGGCAAATAGAATCAAAGATCCTCAAGGTTATTTGACTATATGGGTATGCAAAGTAAGAACCTTGATATAGGATATGAAAATTTGTACGTTCAGAAGCGCACATTTGGATTTAACCTGACGATCGCTTTTGAAGTGAATTTAGAGGTCTGATCGTATTGTAACCACTCTGGGCGATGTTCTTATTGGCGTCGATAGACCGAAGAGCAGTACATAACATACGTCCAGCTGGTAATCCTTCACAATTACGCCTAGCGCAGTGCAACGCACATCGGCTTACTAAAACTCCAACTGTAATTGGAAAGTTTTTTGTGAGAAAAAAATCAGGTCATTGCCTTCGAAAACAGTTTAAATCCACGTAATTATCCTTCTCTTGTTTCTTGGTCCACTTCAAAACCAAGGATCGTACAGTGAAGCTTGACCTTGCGATCGCTTCCGTCTTCATTTGTTCATCGACCATTTTGAATTGAGCTAGCGACGGCCAACAGGTGTAGTATGCACATTTTCATTAGCGTATATAAAGGTCACCAAATAGGAATCAGCAATTTAGGTAGCCAATGGAATCGTCAATTGCAATTCCGATTTTTATTGAGGCAGTATACGCAAGACCGCATCTGATGTAAGTATCTTTGCCATACTTGCAGCATCTGATGTAAGTATTTTTGCCATACTCACAGTGTCTGATGTAAGTATCTTTGCCATACTCACAGCATCTGATGTAAGTATCTTTGCCATACTTGCAGCATCTGATGTAAGTATCATTGCCATACTCACAGTGTCTGATTTTGCCATACTCACAGCATCTGATGTATCTTTGCCATACTCAGAACATCTGATTTAAGTATCTTTGCCACAGTCACAGTGACCGATGTCAGTATCTTTGCCATACTCACAGTGTCTGATGTAAGTATCTTTGCCATACTCACAGCATTAGCTTCCAGAAGTGACACTGTGTAATCAGCGTGTACAATGGTGATCCTGAATATTGCTGACTTCTTCACTTGATCATGTAAATTTCAATATAGACCATGACTTTGGTAGTGAGCGTAGTTTTTTAGCAAAATTAGGGAGGTAGATTTCACTATATCAAAACATTGCTAAAGTTGCAGTATACTAATACATAATGCAACACTTTAATAGTAGATTAGGTTTATGACAATTATTTGAAATCAACTGACACCTAAAATACTATCAGTCAAAATATGAATTAATATTATAAGATGGATCTGCAAACGAAGTAGATCATTTAAGTTTGAAATAAAAATTGAAAGTTTTTGAGGAGTTAGATACTCACAATGTACACTATACTGTTATATTGCTAGTTCAAGATGTGGCTATACAGTCAGCTGTGCTGTGATCACTAAATACATCCTGCAAGTCATTGAAACTGTTCTACTGTATTTTTCATCAGTTTACTTCACAGTTAAAGTACAAAGATCCTAATTATGGGAGTGAGTGGCACTTTCTAACTCTATGTTCAGAGCTTTCACTGTAAAATCAACATTCCCAGAAACAGACTGAAGCTCTTTTGTTCATTTTGTGAAAAATATTTCCTGTAAAACGTACTCTGATTACTTCAAAAGTGTACAAATGTATGTGGAACGTGTGATGTAAATAGAAGGCAGTTATATTTGTCATTATGGAAAAATTAATTCAATAAATATAAAGGAGAACTATCTTGATATTTTGCAGGCCCGTTCAGCTGCCGCTGCTAATGATTTGAACCGTGCATGGGATTATGCAAACAAAGCCAGAAAACTATCCTGGATCAGTATTGGAATCGGTATTGCTATCTTTATGCTGGTCTTGGTCTTTCTGTGTGTGGAATATCTGATCTTGATTCCGTTACTCTTACCAGACCTAGATCATCAAATTTCAAGTACCACAGCAACTCCAGATCTGTTGACATCATCAGCCTATATCTAGTCATGCTTGTTATCAGTAATATTGACTTGCATGAAGTGAATGTTAACAAACAAACAAATAACTGACAAAGTTGAGAGAAATTATCATTTACATGTTAGATTGTCATTGTGTTTTTAGTGTGTGATGAAGTTCAGAAACCTTGAGTGCAAACTCTGAATTACGCCACTGTCCATGCAGTAAACATAGTGTATTTAATATCATGATACCATGTACATGTAACAGCAGCTGTAATGTTGCAATTATTGTAAACAGTGTCTGTAAAGTTGTATAATACAATGTGTAATCAAAAGCCCAGATTATGTATTTAAATTAGTGAGAAATATCAGGATGACATTTGTCGTCAGAATTGTACCTCATAACAGTAGGATTCTATTCATCCTGTCATCAAATTTTCTGATAACATTATGTTCTAGCAGTGTACAAAATAAAAATTATATAATGTAGATGTGATGATGGCCCCATTTCCTCAACAATTTTACTGTATTGCTGTTTACTGAATGCCCCTCATGGACATATATTCAGACTCTCAAACTTTTACAATTCTTTTCTGATTTACAGCGTGCAGGGGATCATTAAAGCTCTTGGTGTAAGAAAAATTTTCAGTCTTAGCTTTTCGAAAATGAAATATTTTATTTTTATCCACAGAGTTGACACAGGGATGGCAGCCATTTTGAATTTCAAATATCTCGGGTAATTTGTTTCTCTAGTATCAAAATTTGCTCGGTAACCCTGGATTTTTATTCTTGATTTTGAATGAGAATGGTTGAAGGATACCTTAAGGACAGTTTGAGCAAATTCACTTTTGAGACACATACTACTTTAATATGCCTTACATCAGATATAATCATGGCAGTGTATAGTTTTACATGATCTAGACATAAAATGTCATGTCTTTTTTCTTGCCATAGGAAGAGTTAAATAAGGTAATGACTAAATCATATACCAACTGTCAGAAGATGAGTTTGTCTTGCTCTTTGATCTAAATTCTTGGTACCCATACCATTGATAGAAATGTACTCTGAAAATGTATTAATCTTAACGTTTCAGTGATGTACATCTGTAGATATGTTGCAATATAAATGTACAGAAGGATATCCTTGAATGTCTTCTATTACGCCAAATTCTCTGTAGTGTATTTATAAGCACATTAAATGTATATATATATGCACATGTATATTTTGTGATTATTTGTGATTATTTTCAAAAGTAAGTACTTGAATGTCTATTTCAATACTTCTTTAGTCTCTGCTGTGGATGGATGGATTATTCTTGTGGACATTGGTCCCAGGGTTATTTGAAGCAACAATGGTCTTGATGTGGATAGACACCTCACTAAGTGACAATTCATAAAAAATATGTATAGATATCCTAATAACTTTCATCAACCAGGATGCCATTTTGAACAGGGGTGACTTTGGTCTTCTTTTAAAGTCTCCAATAGAATATGCAACCCATTTCATATCAAGAGGGCATCCCTTCAACACAAAAATATGGGGTAGCCTGGTGTCAGTTTTATTGCTTGTGAGTAGAAAGATACTCAACTCATATAAACGCAACTCAATGATTTTAGTTTTAAAATCAAACAAACTCCAAGGCAACCCTTAAAGGGCTAGTAATGCTTAATTTTGATGTTTTGTTTTTCATTATGTTTATTTTGTATGTCAATTTCAAATTCTTATTCTACTTCCAGAAGAATTTTTAAACCTCTTAGCTGAGCTTGTCAACATAGTGTCTATATATGAGAAAGGCACTGTTATTCTTGACATTTGAATTCTACTCCAGACCAGAATTCACTTGTAGCAATGCAGTTTACACATGTACAGCCTGAGTTGACAAGCTGTATACTGTGTATCTCAACATGCTTTGGGGAGGAGAACAAGAAATACGGTTGACATTAAAAACAAAAATGGTGAAATAATCAAAAGTTAGCATCCCGCACCCTTTAATATTGCCTGCATAAAGTACCAAGTCACACTCTACAGTCTACGTTGTTATGTAGGTCATTTTCCCCCACACTCATGACCTGAGTTTAATTAATCTAGAACACTTTCCTTCATGACCTTGACATCAATTAGTTATGTTTACAACTTTCTGGAAATTTAATTAGTCACGAGTGGAGATATAAAATAACTTGATTCGCATATGTACTAGTATATAGTGAAGCAAATGCGATACCGAAGGATTCAAATTGCTAAGCAACGGTTGCTAAGGGTAATTTCCAAAATCAATCAAAATGCAAAATTTTCATGATTTTCTTTGAATAATAAAGATTTGCAGAACCATAGACGCAGAATTGTCTAGCGATTGGTCAGTGACGTCACACATATACAAATTTTCACAGCTCTATTTTAAAACGTTTCAGCTCCTACATATAATAATAATAATAATAATAATAATAATGTTTATTGCGCAACAACACACTTAAGAAGTGTGGTAAGGCAAAAATACCTGTACAGTTAAACGAAGTGTTGTAAGGCAAAAATACCTTTACAGTTCAACGATACAAGGATTAACATATATGCACCAAATTTTCCAAAATTGCAGAATGTAACACATGAGATACATGCTTAGAGCCCCTAGCATGGATTAGGTTATTTGTTCAAGTACAAACGATTTTTGAACAGGAAAATATCTACTGTGTCATTTTGTGAAATTTTGAAGGGTTTTACGGTCCGGAATTTTTAGAAATAAATGCTTATGCTGGTTGACAGTCCGCCAATGTCAAGACGTAACGACTACTGCAATTCCTTCTTAGCCTTTACATGTAGGTTTCTGTATTGATTATCAATAACTGAACTCTTGTGTGTACAGGACCCTGATAATCAGACCGTACAAATCGGTATCAATTATTTTGAGTTCACAAACATGACAACTAAATATCAGACTATTTATTTCAAGGTAAAACATGACAAATCGGTGAGAAGTCCAAACCCCCTCCAAAACAAACACAATAAAGCATCGGACGGTCGAAAATACCTTCAAAAGTCCAAATCTTTACTCTGGTAAGTGCATTTGACAGATACATGCCAAATTCATGCGAAGATTCATTGTCGGGCAATTCTCCGCATCCCCCGTTGCCAGTCCGCCATTATATTAAGGGAACCGTCATTATTTACGGCCTGGGGGGTCGGAGGAATTGCTTTAGAAACTCCAAAATTTCGAGTAACCCCCCTGCCAACCATGACGTGTTTGAGTAACTCCCCCTCTCTGCTACAGAAGTTTTGAGTGACCCCCTCCCCCGAAAAAAAAATTGGGAAAGTTAAATATCTATACAATAAAATGGATTGCTGCTGCGACAGGCCCTGTACAGACACTGATTAAACGTTGTGGTACAGGTCCTGTGTCGGAAAAATGTTCCATTGCTGTGACAGTGGCTGATGTACAGATCTGTATCCAGTGCTGTGATGACATGCAGTGTTCGCCATAGGAATTTTTACAAGAGGGCGAAGATATGGTGCTAAAGCACCACAAGCGACCGCCCAAGCGGTCGTGGGGGGGGGGGGAGGTAAGGAGGGGGGTGTCCCCCCTCCTGCCGTTGGAGCTTTTGAAAAATAGAGATTAAAATGGTGTTATTTGATGGCACTTGGGGAGTATTTTTTCAGAATTTTTTCGTATAAAAAACTCAAAGGAACAGAAATCTGAGACAGTATTCCAAAACTTATATTTCAGTTCACTGATTTCAATGAAGATTACATTTTTTGAAAACGAAAAAATAGCTACAGACATACATTTATTCACATTTATTATTTATTATTATTTTCCTGCAATAAAAGATGGGTTTGTTGTCAAGACATTCCACTGGTTTTAAACTTTATAGAATCAGAATTAGCTTTGTTTACACATTTTCCCCTATTGGTAATCCATACAATGTAGAATATAGAAAGCAGACGTTTCTCATGAATGATCAGGCAAGTATATATCAATGTTTAATCAGGAAATACTGAAAAATGTACTCAGTACTAGCCTCTAACATAAGGCTTGCCACGTCACGTCGAATAGCTGATCATTCTTGTCTGAAGTTTACAATAATGTGAATATATATATATATATATATATATATATATATATATATATATTATATGTGTGTGTGTGTATGTGTACATATACCGGGTATGAACATACATATCTCAACCATACATATTGCTGTTCTTTACTATTATTGTTGTATTAATTCATAACTTCACTAAATGCTTCAGTACATATCAACAAAATTTAGAACCCCCTTCTTGTTCTCCAATTTTGAGCAACCCCTTGTAGCTTTCGATTTTTAGAGAACCCCCTCAAATTCCTCCGACCCCCAGGCCATAAATAATGACGGCTCCCTAACTGCATTGGGGTTGGGGATCATTCAAGTACAAAGAATCTAGGAGTAAAAGTACACATCAAGCAAGTTTGCCAATCTGTTAAATCATAGACAGTAGTCTATGGTTGATTTTTAAAACCAATGGAAATAAATTTGTCATGGCTTGCCTTTTCTTTTCTGGTAATAGGCCTACTCCATAGATACGTCAAAGAACACTTATAATAGAACTGCCGAAACCAGCATTTTTTGCCATAGGAGGTTGATTTACCGTAAGGCCGACATACAGTCAGAAAATCTTAGCAATGATTTTGTATTCATACTCGGCAGAACTTCATTAACTATGGTGAATTGTACGTGTTAACTGTATAGAACGACGTCGGCCCATCGATGACTGACTAGACCATAGATGTAATGCATGTAGAGGGATTGGTACAGTCTGCATTCGTAACATCGCTGTTCTTTCGTTTTAGCTGGTTGTATTTGTGCGGTGGTGAGATTAGCAGTGCAGCAAATATAGGGTTAGCGATAAAATAAATGATAAAATATAGACAATCATTCAAACTTCGATTAAAAGTAACCACCGAGAAAATATCCGATATAAACGCTTTTTAGTAAGCATTGTTGCAAGCAGAGCGCAACCTTCCGATTGCGCGGCAACTGCATTAGTTGATAGTTTCTCGGAGTGCCACCGTCGTCGACAGCCCGCGCCGTTCTACGCTCTGGCGTGAGTATTATTTTTCATAAATCAGTACTCTGTGTAGGACAAGAACACAAGAAGTTTCAAAAATAACACCAGTCAATCACTGTCGTAACGAAGCGCAGTACAAAAGCTAAGAAAATACATTTCGATTCATCCACAGAGAGTAGTGGTACTGCCGTCGCATGTTGATTGCTGCATGAGCTGTTCAGTCAATCATTTCAATATTTTTTCAATATGCCACTGTCTTTTATCACACACACACATTACATATACATATATATATATATATATATATATATATATATATATATGTTTGATATTAATCAACGTTCAATTATATCGTCTGTTTGATTATCTATTTATTTGTTTATGTTTGCTTGCTGTATGTTTGTTTATTATGTATTAATGTATTTGCGTGTTTGTTTGTATGTTTGTTTGTTTGTTTGTTTGTTTGGCTTATTTATTTATTTGTATGTTTGTATGTATGCTTGTTTGTTTGTTTTTTCCCTGGCTTCTCTGCGGAAGTACATGTAAACATTTTGAGGCTATTAGTGTTACGTACACAGCAAGCAGGAGTTTCAGTAATGGTTGAGTTTATGACAAATTTTGTATCGGATTGCAGTTTGAGACTGAAATAGAGTGCAGGAAAAGGTAATAACAAAGTGTTCTGGCACTGGACCGTGGTGTAGTGAAAAATTTTAGTTCATAATACCAGACCGATGTGGATTTTCGCCAGACCGTGACCTCATACTGTCTCAAATTTTAACCCCTGTAAAGTTTAAATAAAGGACATGTGTGCTCTTTTCATGTAGCGAGGGCTTCAAGTACAGGATATATACCGCCAAGTGGATATGGCGTGGTATATTCAGAAGAGATTGTGTAAAGTTGTCCTTCACTCAATTCTGCACTGAAAATACCGGTCTCATCTTTTCTGTATTCAGATATATGGTTCCTCACAGTCCTTAAATGTCCTTCACTTTAGCCTGACTCCAACTATCAGCTCTCTTTGTCAGACCAGCCATAAGTCTTGTCAAGTATGTCGACTCCGTCTTTTGGCCTTCCTCCATACTATGTCCATACGAAAGCCAAAAATCGAGACCCTGGACTAGCATGGCACATGTTGAGTTTCGAGTTGAATGGCCTTGCGGTTCTTAAGAAGTAGCCTTTTATGGTTTTAGCAAAATCCATTATTGCTGTTGACCTACTGTTATCGTGATGTCAAATAGTGAAAACGTCCAGCTATTGTATTTATATGATGCGCAGCTTCATGGATAGGGAAGCCCCTGTGAGGTATTCTACAATTCTGCTATTGCAGACCCGAGCCTAGAATAAATAGCATTGATGTTTACTAGTTCAATCACAGGGAACTCTGGCACCTACTTTGTTTTTGTTTTCATGCGTGTTTGTTTATCTGGTACGTATATTATTTCCATATACTAAAAAGAACCGATAAAGAGTTATATTTGTGTTCATGTTTGTCGATAAAGAATGCTGCTTGTTTGTTTACAAGTACAATCAATACTTTTAAAAGGTTCTAATAAAATCCAACATGTAAAATAAAGCAGTCTCCGCCCTTGCCATGAGGAGCAAGCACCCATGTGTGTCCACTACTCTAAATACTCTAGACTAAAAGTTTGCATTGCCCGCGTTGTGCCATATCCGAGCTTTTTACTAGTAATTGTCATGTGCTCTCTCATGGGCCTTTAAGATATTTTAACGAACAAATCAATAAATAAATGTAATTGAGTTCAAAAGGATGCGAGTGAGTCCTATCACCGACCAATTAGTAGTTTTATGGCTCTAACTCAAAGTGTTACCTGAAGATAGTTTCGAGTTTGAAACGGACGTACAAATACCATACCATTTGATACATGGATTGTTCAAGGTTTTTCAAACTAAGAAAACATGCGACTGAAGATCTTCTCGTACGGATACCAGTACATCACAAATGGAGCACAATGTTTTAGAAGGGGAGAAATCTCTTCTCTCCATGCACAAGTCAACGTTCCTTTGGAAAATCATAATACTTACGAAATCGATCAAAACAGAATTATACAGCATTACTTTAACAACAAAGGATATTTATTTACATTCTCTAGTGTAATATGTACAAAACTATACAGAACTTATGTTAAGATTATTATCTGTACTCCAAACTGGAAGATGAATTCACGCAGGCCTACTCTTTAGAACCTTTTTTAAACAAGGTTAGAAAGACAGTCTAGATTACCTTGAAAAACGAAGTGAAAGTGATATTTTCAAAGCAAGTTAATGATCGTCATCAAGAATAGAATTTTCCCAAATATTCTGGTAAAAAAATACAATGTGCTATGTGTATATCAATGGTAGTAATAGTAGTACATGCATAGACTGGAATACGAGACATTGGATCAGCTGGACATTGGAACAGCTTTACATAGGAAATCTAGATTATAATTATAGTTTATTGCTTCTGGTAAAACCCCTTATTCATTTTAATATAATCAGTCTGTAATGACGAAATGCTGTCAAGAACGGTGCTTATCAGAAACTCTTGACAATTCTCTGTAATAATGCTTGAGATAAATGTCAAATATTCAATTATAAGTGGCGTATATTCACAGGTCCAAGAGTGGAATAGACATGGCATATCTGCGTGCATGGATGATGTGTATGCACCAATACGAATACCGATGCCAGTCTATGGAAGGATTTTGACAGTAAATGTTGACTGTTTTATGATCGTTAACAAGTTAGAAACCAGGTGTGATGCTGCTGACAATTACCACAAAATAGACAACCACTATAACAACGACCAGAACATCGGCAACAATGCCAATTACGATACTGGCTATACTCCAACACTTGGCATTCTCGGAGTACCTACGAGCCTTGTCTTCGTCGCCGCTCTGCCACGCACCATCAACCTAAAATTAAAACCAAAAACCAAATACTTCTATTGTATAGACTGCAGTTGTTACATTTGAAGCATAGCTGGATGCAGAATACAACTTTACCCTGATCAAGGGAAGGCAATATATAAGTTCCTAATGGGCCGAGCTGTATCTTTTGACATAGACAGTAGAGAAACTACCGTCTATGCTTTTGATGATGTTTTTCATCATTTTCAGCCACATTTTCTTGTTCTACTCTCCAAAGTAGGTTGATATACACGGTATTTAGTTTGTGAACTCAGCCTGTACATGTGTAAACTGCATTTTTATTGTTGACAAGTGAATTCTGATCCGGACTAGAATTCAAGCGTAATCAATAACAGTGCATTCTACACTATAGACACTGTGTTGACAAGGTGACTAGTCGATGTTTCAAAATGGTTTGGTGAGAAATGAAAACCTTGCTGCTACAGAAGTCCATCCAGTAAAGACAAAGTGTTTATCCAACAGGATAAAACATCGATAGAAGTATTAAGACGCTGGCGTGGATCTACAAATTATATTCTTTTTCTGCAGCTGTTGTTACACGATTGTTTCAAGATAACTCATCAATACACTGCATGTCATATTTCGCTAACAGTACGGTACACCATATGTTTATAACTGAGAGATAGTTTCTCTCACCACTTATTACAAGAAAAGTAATGACAAACTGATTATCTTAGACTTTACCTGAGCAGCAAAAATGACAGCTACAATGCCGGTTGGCAAGAAACAACAGAGCATGGAAAATATGGCCATAACTAGATAGTTTGAAGGAGCTGATTTTACAACTGTCGTTGTCATCATCATTGGCTGTGGTGCTGCTACCTGTTGGATAAATTGACAATTTGCAAAATGATGTAAGGAAACAAAATGTGTCGTTCAGACGGAAACAAAAGGTGATGAATGCTTTTCCATTTTGACGTTTCTCACTACACGTTAATAAACGTGCTTCTCATCTCCAATACTGACTTTAATTGTGGAATGATTCACTGTCAGAATTCGAAATTCATATGAAACGGCGACATATACTATTTGTTTTCTTTCGTTTTAAGTGAACAAACACTGTACTACGGCTGTCTCTTTCTTCTCTTTATTCATTCTTTCAACTTTGCTCTGATTTCTTGTAGGTATACATTATGTTTATACAAGATAGGGAAGTCCAAGCGTTACATACGACAGTTGTGCTGGTCTGTCCATACTGTGCGGGCTGGCCATAAGGTGCGGGCTGGCCATAGGGTGCGGGCTGACCATACTGTGCTGGCTGACCATATTGTGCGGGCTGACCATACTGTGGTTGCTGACCATACTGTGCTTGCTGACCATAAGTGGCTGGCTGTTCGGGCTGTCCGGGTAAATCTGAAACCAAGCGAAAGAGGACAGTTATATATTGATTTTCGTGAAAAGGAACTCCGGAAGGAGAGGCGGCAGTTTGCTGGAAGATTTCGTGACATTTCTAGATGCCATAATTATTTCCATTACTGCAATTTAAAGTAGAACCCATCTACTGTGCTCCACCATCATCAAAATAGTTCAAACGCTGTGACTCTACTTCATTAATTACTGAAAAACGCCCCCGTGTAGTCAGGGACCGAAATTTACCTGACAGTTACACACTTGTATCGCTTTAATTTGACGTCTCATATTTCATTCGGCCCAAGTTGTTTTATAAAACAACAACAGAGATTTGGAAAAAATAACAGGAGACAAAAGCTGCAACTTATGACAATATTTTCATAATTTTGTTCGATAGAACAAAACATTTTCTATTAAAATTCCTTAGGTATGTTGAATGAAATACAACATGTATTTTTGCCTTCCAGCACAACGCAGTGTCTACATGCAATGAATTCAATGCAATGAATTATAGTCAACACTTGAATTCAGGTGTCAATCATAACAGTAGTATGGTGGCCTAGAGCTGCCGCATATTAAAATCCGTAAAAAATTATAAATATGTTTTGTTTTATGTTTAAAAATTAATTCAAGAAGTGAATGTTTACAAAAAATTCTATTATCAATAACGAGATATGTGAAACAAAAAACAAAAGTAACGATTGCAAACAAAAGAAAATAAATTTGAAAAAGAAAAAGGCTTGACTTTCTGAAACGTAAAAGAAAATATAAACAAAAATTGGAACCAAAAGAAAACAATCTTTCGGAAAAAACAGGAACATTTTATTTGAAACACAATTTTTCTCAATATAGGAAACACAAAAAAAATGATCAAAAGTAAAATAAAAATAAGGTTGGAGTAACATTAGAATAAAAATAAAATGAAAACAAATATAAAAGTATAATGAAAACGAAATGCAATGCATTTTAACTGTCAAAATATCAAAGTAGTCCTATCCGAAAAAACACGTAACGGAACCTCGTGCTTATCTCGAGGTCTTTTTCCATGCCTACCACGACATCTAAATTTCACTGTTATGCCCTGCTGGTATTTGTATCAATTGGCGTCTTCACCGCGTAAGCAAACCGTCCTCCGCCAAGGTGTTAGTTCAAAGTTATGCCAGAATGGTTGCTTTACATTTGATACACCTACAAAGTTCTTCACATACCACTTATGGATCTATCGGCAAACCAATACCCATGACGAACATATCGCATGCTGGTATACCATGGAAGCCCTCGGACATCGCCAAATGCTGATTCCCCCCCCCCCCCCCCCCCCGCTTTTTTCCCTTCCGACATAGTGTGGCTGCCATTCGACTGCGTGCGAATCTTTGGGAACCGAAAGGTATGTTGGTAACTGTTGCAGCTTTCGGCCATCACCAAATTTTGATTCTTTCACCCTTATGACACAGCGGCCGAGGGCTGCCATTCGACTTCGTGTAACTGTTGGGAACCGAAAAGCATGCTGGTATACCGTGGCACAGTGGCAACTGTCCGCTATAATTACAATGTAAAATGCATTTCGCTTCGTTTTCATTCTACTTGTAATTTACTTTTATTTTACTTTTATTTTAAGTTTTTTTTCACTTTGAATTTTCATTGAATTTTTTCGTTTTGTTTCTTATATTGAGAAAAATTATGTTTCAAATAAAATCTTCCTGATTTTTTCCTTAAATGAAAAACGAGGTTTTCTTTCCAATCTTTTCAGAAAAATGTCTTTTTTTCTTTTTCAAATTTATTTTGCCTTGTTTACAATCGCTTTTGATTTTGTTTAAGGTGTTTCTTTAATAAATCGGCGGCTGCTTTAGGCCACCATATATAAGACATTAAACACATGCAAGCTGTATGTACAAGTTGAATACCGGTTATTAGCATTTCTATACGTGTTTGGAGGTAGTACGAGAAATACAGCTAATGGATCTTTAAACTTGAATCATTCGGGTTGACCAACCATTGGAGTTTTAAAAAGGTCAAATATATCAACATTGAAAAAGAGTGGCTCACACCGAATGAAATATGTGAGACCTTTCAGCCAGATTTATTTCGATACCTAGAAAAAGCTATATAATTTATTAAATCATCAATGAAAATTAAGAGCAAAGCTCACATCTGAATACGCCTTGATAATCAAGTCAAAACCGTGAAATGGACCAATCAAGTCACAACAGTGAAATGGACCAATCAAGTCACAACAGTGAAATGGACCAATCAAGTCACAACAGTGAAATGGACCAATCAAGTCACAACACAGGCGCTCCTTAGTTGGGTAGTCTGCTAAGTGGATCGATTTTGGGATCGATCTATTGATCCCGTAGTCGATATGCCCGCCACTGCAACCTAAATATTTAGGTTGCAGTGGCGGGCATATCGACTACGGGATCAATAGATCGATCCGAAAATCGATCTACTTAGCAGACTACCCAACTAAGGAGCGCCTGTGAGTCACAACAGTGAATGGACCAATCAAGTCACAACAGTGAAATGGACCAATCAAGTCACAACAGTGAAATGGACCAATCAAGTCACAACAGTGAAATGGACCAATCAAGTCACAACCGTGAAATGGACCAATCAAGTCACAACCGTGAAATGGACCAATCAAGTCACAACCGTGAAATTGACCAATCAAGTCACAACAGTGAAATCGACCAATCAAGTCACAACACTGAAATAGACCAATCAAGTCACAACAGTGAAATGGACCAATCAAGTCACAACAGTGAAATCGACCAATCAAGTCACAACAATGAAATGGACCAATCAAGTCACAACAGTGAAATGGACCAATCAAGTCACAACAGTGAAATCGACCAATCAAGTCATAACAGTGAAATTGACCAATCAAGTCACAACAGTGAAATGGACCAATCAAGTCAAATTAGGCTACTAAACTCAGTTGCAGAGATAGATGTTCATGAAAGTCGCCTTCATAAGATGAATACCCTAATTTGCCCTAAATTAATATATGCAATCTATCTTTCCTTTAAAACGCAAACGCAGTGGGCTCTCTTTAACCAGAGGTGGCTTGTGAAAGATAATGAAATATGCTCAAAATTATCGGACGTGGAGTGGGGATGGGAGTTGGGGAGCGAGCAACCATTGTTACAATCACTTTTGTTTACTGTTCACGTGTATAGTCTTTGTTAACAGTTTCTGAGAAGCGAACGATTTGGTAATCAATATTCTGTGCCAAGTACATTGTTGCTATGACTACAATGCCGATAAACCGATCGGCGAAGGAACTGTCGACCTTAGTATCAGTTCTCATTTCAAACGCCCTATTGTACGTTTGTTGTTTTTGTTAAGAGTTTTTAATTAGGAGGAATGAGACGAACGCCCGGGAATGAAATCGGTTACATGTCTGCCGGAGTGAACTTCGTGACGACTGAATGTTATGAAACACGATGACACGGTTCAAAAACGGAAAAATCTATCATGTCAGGAATGTTTTTTGTTTTAACTAGCCAAATGTTAAAAAATTGTTAGTGTACCCCAAGGCTTGTCGTTGTACAACTGGTATGAACCTTAAGCTAGGGTGCCGTTATAAACGGTTTCGTTTTCCGCTTCGTACTGTGTTGCCTTATCGGGGAAAAGTTGAAAACTTTATGTAAGATGATAAAATATCTTATATATCTTATATACCCAATGTTGATTTAAATATGAGATCTAGTGACTCATTGAGTAGTTTCAAAACTTCTTTACTGAAAGCTTTATTGGGAATAATTTTTGTGTTTTGAATTTTAGTTTTCTTGTCGAATCGTTTTTATCGTTTAGTGTGTGCATTCATTTGTCTCTTGTGTGCTGGTTCACCTTTTATTTGTGTGCATTGTATTGTGCATGTTTTGATTGTCATGTTTCATGTAGTTCTGCTTTGTATCAGTTTGTATGTTCATCTGAGGGCCCTGGGGAAGATAAGCATCTTTACTGAAGCTTACCAGGCTACCCTCATTAAATAAGGTTTGATAAAATAAAATATCCATTCCTCTACAGGCTTCCAAATGCGTCAGGCTACGGACCTGAACAGCATTGTGACAAATTGTTTGTCAGAATATCTGTCCTGGGGACGCATTCTACCTTATCGCGGTATCGTCTATTATTGTTTGAAAAAAAACTGACAAGTGACACGAATCTGCGATAAATACACATTAATGAGCTTGATTAATGGTCTAATCGCCAGGGCAACAGTCAATATTACAACGTCACCAATCAGACACAGAGAGATCTACTAGACTTCAGAGTGTAAGGCGTGCCATGATTCAGGATTACCCATTTGACAAGTATTTTTCATAGTGAAGCAATACGAATACAAGCAGGTTTAAGTCATGACTAGAGGTGGATTAACCTCAATATTTTCTAGGTGTGGCACAATGTTTCCACGTTGCTTAGCAAAACGCCATTCAGTCATACGTCGTTTGTTTGACGTCTTTCATTACACGGGATAAACGAAGCTTTCATTTCAATGTCCTTTTTGAAAGTCGTAGAACCTGGTTTGTTATTGGGATCATTTGAGGTTTTTTGTAATGGTAAACAGGTGGTAGAAAATGGAGTTACATGTAAACTTGGTCCTTCATTGACTTTGCAGGTACAGTGGTTCTACATGGGCAAAGTGGGTCCGTGGCTAATGACGGCCAAATAAAATTCTAATATTTCCTGAAATCGGTGAATTTCAATTTTCGGGGTTAGTTTTCATTTAGATATTGCGTTTTTGTACTTATTATTAAGAATTTAGAACGATTTTCAAATTTGATTCTGCAGTGGCATGGACCAAAGTTCAATTATGAGTGTATTAAGTCTTTGATTGCAGAGACTTGGAAAGTAAATCACTTCAGTGGAGGGACCATTGTAATGTTTAACACTTCGAAAGATCATAAAAATAAAGTGGCCTGCAATTCAAAAGAGGCGAGAGTATTTGTTAAAAAATTATAAAGTTGAGTGAGTTATTGAACGACGTCACGCAAGGTTTAAAGGTAGATTGTGACAATTGTAATATTTCAAATACAATGCGCCATAATTATGCCATCTCTATAGTTATTGCAATCGCCAAATGTCAAGGTTAGGAGGCAACACTGTGTCTTTTCACGTGACCGTGTGAGACTAAATTGTTCCATTTTATAGACTAGGCCCTGAAGAAAAGAGTAGTTCATTTTGTGATTGAATCATATCATTCCGGCACTACAGTATTGCAAAGGCGAATTTTGGCAGGCAATGAACGCAATATATATTTTATTTCACATTGCACATTTATGTGTCGGAGAGAGCAGTGAGTCACTTTGAATAAAAGAAATGATCGCTTGTATTTAAATACCAATATATTACCTAGTGATATTGATCTTGGTTGACTGTATAGGATAGTTTGCATTCACAGACGAACACAATACCATGACAACCATCCTTTCTCGCTCTCAAATTCAACGTACAGAAGACGTCTCTGTGTGTTCCTGGCGTTATATACAGCCTTGTTGGGAGGCCGTATAACGCCGGGAACACACATCACGGTACGCAGGGCTAAGGAAAGCAGCACCCCCGATTGTTCTCATGATTGAAACACGGGCATTTCGAATTCCAATTTTAAATATATATTATGATCAAACCCATGCACTTCTCTGAAGAGAGTCGCAATTAATGTTGTGCATTCCTTAAAGTAAGCATATTGGAGATCCAGGTCACGGAGCACGAAGGTCTGTGGGAAATTTGAAATGCGATAGTATAGTGAGTGGCACGCGTGAAATAAGTCGAGCGAATAATTAGAAAAGCGACCAATTTGTCCGTGAATTTTCTATTCTGACTTTCGATCTCAATGCATCGTTACCTCTTGTCTGCGTTAACGACGGAAAAACCGGTTATTTTTCAAATATGGATTTGAGATACTCACTTGTCTTGTCGTCAGCCATTTTGCAGTGAAAGTAGATGTGAGAGACTCTTGAAATATTGACGATACAAATTTACGGCAAGAGTAGGCAGCAGTTCAAATCGGACAAGGTAGGCAGCAGTTCAAATGATGACTGCCCGTTGGTGAAGGACCCACCTGTATCGCTCTCACTGTTTTCGTTTTATGTTCCCTAGCAACATCTTATTGACATAACCCTATGAACAAGGGCTAGGTATTGTGGGTATTTATTTGCTGCATATTTCAAGTACACACCCACTGAATACTTCCATCGTCTGTTCTCCCTCTATACCAATGGTATCCCAGGTAAACTAGTGGTCAATGGCATTTTACACAACGCATTGTTGTCTTTCTCACACAATACACTTTTCTTTATCACACAAAATCTTTTACTTAGCATATTGTTGACGATTGTCAGTTGCGATGTCATGTGACGTACAGCAAGACACCGGTTGGTGGGAATCGTTCAGTGCCGCATATACTTCCCCCTGAGAGTAAAAATCGATCTTTTCACATGAATGCAAAATGATACGGTTAGTAGTTGGTTATTGATAGTAAACGTGATGGAAAGTTTAACGAGATCTGTTCTCTTTAATTTTCATTTATTTATATATTACACTTTTATTGCCATAAATGTGATGTAAATCCTATATTTACAAGCAAGCAATAAAATATTATTATTATTATTATTACTTAGCTAGCGAGGGCTTCAAGTACAGGATATATACCGCCAAGTAGATATGGCGTGGTAAATTCAGAAGAGATTGTGTAAAGTTGTCCTTCACTCAATTCTGCATTGAAAATAGCGGTCTCATCTTTTCTGTATTCAGAAATATCGTCCTTCACAGCTATTGAATGACCTGACTTCAACCGACAGCTTTATTTATTAGACCATGCAGCAAAAAGGCTTGGAGTATGTGAGTTTTGTACGCCTGAGTGAGATGTGAACTGTTGTTGTACCAAGTACAGAACAATTTTCACGCCCCATAGTATTCCAATTACTGACAACCTTACACCAGCAATGGGCATAACAATCGATTTTTGACAGTGAAAAACTGGTGCATGTATCCCCCACCGGGTTCGTTTTAGGACTATTTGGTTGCAACCAACAATGACAGGATTGGGTCAAAATGAGACTGGTGACATGCTTAATTGCCAATGACATGACCCCGCTCGCTAGTTTTCGTGGCTTGTCTCCTGAAAGTATTTCAAGGTTTAATCGCCTGCAAGGTGAGCTGTCAAGCTCAGTACCGATATTTCGCCCGTGTTTGTAGTCTGGTGATATGCATACCATAGTACTTGACGTCTGTAAGTAGTGACTTTACATGACATACATTCATAAGTTGCATGTATAGAGGCACGTAGTGGATTTATGAATTTCAGTGAACTCTACAATTTGAAGCTGCCATAGAGACACTCAGACAGGACTGTCTCTCAACATTGTAATGAAAACGTTCAGCCTGTCATGTTGTCAGCAAATACAAATAGCACTCTAGGGCCAGAGTGAAAGAAATAATTGTTCCTCGGATTTTTTGTAGCAAAAATCTCCCTCTATATAGTTACACTCTATTTACTGTAAGTTGGGTTGGAGATTTTACAAACTGTCGACAAATATAGAGGTTCTACACATACAGGCAGTGTTGACAGATTCTCAGCATTTCCACGTGCTCCCAGAAGAAAATAACAAAACTGTAAAAATATGCACAGCAAAAATGGCCCGATTCAATCTCCCGCGATTTAAAGGGAAATCCCAAATTGGCTAAAGTAGAAGTGACGGTTCCGAGAAACAATTTCATTATTCTTCCTGGCCTAAGCTAAATTCTTACAGTAGTCATTAATCACTGGTACTTAAAGTTCTGTTACACTACAAAGAATGGAACAAGGCCAACGAATTGACTGTAATTTTATGAGCTGAGAACAGTACCAATATGATTGACTTGATCTCTTTATTTGAAGCTTGTGTCATTATTGTGATGCAATTATTTGATTATTCTGTCGTTTTGTGTCACCCTTCGGTCAATTATACTTTGCCCATATTTGATTATTTGATATGACTTCATAATTCAGTAACCATTTTGTTATTTTGTTGTTACTATATTATCTCATTATTCATCACTGAAGACTTTATTTCCAAATTATGTCATGTCATCATTATGCCGTTATTTGGTTGTTTACTGTTATGTCGTTATTTGGTGATTCTTTTCCTCATGTATGGTTTTTATTGTTATTTTCTCATTATACAGTTTTTATGTAAATATTCAGTTATTATCCCTTTAGTATTGATGTCCTTTGAAACATGATGTCATCATTATGCCATTATTTGGCTATTTTGTTGTAATGTGTTGTTTCTATGTCATTATTCATTTATTATTTACTTATTTTTTTGCCTTTGCCGCATTTTATAGCATCGGTAACTTTATTGGTGACGTGTATTTCATAAGAAGTAAGTAACTTTTTGATTATTTCGTCGTTATTGTCATTATTATTTAGTCATTTCATTTTTGCTTGTTTTTACTTTATTATACAGTATTATTGGACCAAATTCTATCTTCAATGTTCTTTCTTAGCACCGTGTTTCTCAATTAAGAAAACTCGTCCACCGCGGTTTATTTATCGGCTAACCTTATTTTTTAACAGAGAAATAAAAGTAGAAATTACGAATTGGGTAAAATACCATATAGAAGTAAAGTGTTGGTATTCCCCAGTTAGGCATAACTGTGGTCCCTGTATGTTGACAGAATACTGAAATTAGAAATGTGATTCCAACTTAGGGAGTCTTCATCTTCGGGTGTCGGTGGAAATCAGGAAGGGGTTAGTTTCCCAACATGGCTCCGGTGGCGGTCAGAATTTACAAAAGGCGCTTGTATTGTGCGTAGACTTTTATGCTAACAGAATAAAACAACGTTTTATTTCTTTAATGTCATATACATCTCGTTCAATATTATTGACAAATAAATCTTATCATGTAAAATATGGCTCTCCCTTAAAGCATCTTGCACAAAATTTAACCTCCTTCAGAACCATCTAGCAAAACTAAACCCATTTCCCCCTCCATAAAAGTAGAGGCTTCCCAAGTTTAAATCATGCAGAGTCAATTTCTAATTTCAATTAACGTCGTTATTCGTCCTCAGGAAAACCGACGCCAATTAACATTTTACCAAATTCATAATTGCCATTGTCATTCATTGATTACAAATAAGATTGTCTTAAAACGATCCGCACACTGAATGTGTTATTATTAATTCAGAAATACAGTGCTAAGAAAGCCCATTTCAGATCAAATGTAAATTTAAATGTGAACCGATAAAATCATGATCTTTGCTCATATTTCTACTACCATTGTTTGATGGCAGTGTGAAAAAATGGTTGGCCGAATAATGTCATGGAGATACCCTGTTCACACTAAAACTGTATCCTTCTAAACTAGAAAAAGGCCTGGCCGAAAAATCTATCGCACACCTAGCGCAATTTAATAAATTCAAATTCGTTCGCCTCGATTTACGTAAAAATTGCTTTAAAACTCCATTTTCTCAACCTGGAGATCCGTAACAAAACGCAATTTCGGACATGGTTTTTCCGTATCTCTCTTTAATTTCCAGATGAAACTTTGATCGGCTTGAAAATGTCACGGATTTACGCTGCTTTCTGTACCGTTTGAAGCGTTGAAATAGAAAATACAAATTTTAAAAAATAAATTACAATTTGTGAATCATCCTGCGTATCAAGCTGAAGAAATTCCTGTAAGTATAATCGCCATATAAATTAGTATTTTCACCATATGTCAATGTACCATGTGCCATGGAAAAAACAGACATAAAATTCGTCTTCCATGTCATTCAAATCAAAAGAGGATCTTCTATTTGTGGATATCACGTTTTACAACGAGATTCTATCCTAAGGTAATATGATGATGATCTTCACCCACTCACAACTTACATATTATAGTCCTTTACTCTCTTTAACACGATTGCCATTTAGAAACTTGCTATCAGTAGCCCTGTCATGAAGTGGTGAAAAGTTCACCATAGCAGCTTGGAATTAATGATATATTGTGTTTTGTTTCGTGTTGCTTATCTCCGGACGGCCCTGGCAACCCCTCTCTCTTGTCTTCTTCCTAACACTATTCTTTTACTTCAGTGTTATAAGCAAAAACTCCATAACTTCAGTATTTCATGATTCAGGTCATCCATCTTGCTATCATCTTTATTTCATTCGGAAGTGGTCACCATGGTGTTGTCCTTCTACAGTATTCATGCATTATCACTTCTCAATTTCCATGTAAAACACCAGAGTTAGACAACTTGCTTTGCCCATAAGAATTTACAACCATTTTCAGCAATAGAGCGCGAAGCCACTGCAGTGAACTGCAATAAAACTGCTCACACTAATTAGTTTCAGCTGTAGCCAGCTGGCTAAGTCGACAACATTGTATGTCCCATGCAGACAGTTTGTCTGGGGAAGTTGAAATAAAAAAAATTGTACATGGACCAGTGCATGGTAATGTTACATTGTATCTTAATCTTGAACACAGGGTACCAATAGTAAACTCTCATTTACAACTCGAGCCTCAGACAGAACTAGTTTTGCCTTTGTACAAGCAGACTTTTTGGTCTTTATCAAGTAGCCTTGTTCAACATCAAAGTGGCCACGGCTACAGCTGAAACTAATTAGTGTAAGCAATTTTATTGCAGTTCACTGCAGTGGCTTCGCGCTCTATTACTGAAAATGGTTGTATTTTCGATCGTCTTGGATTAAAGTCCATATCTCCACAAGAGGCTACTACGGCCAGCTGCTCCTCTCGCTCTCGGTCCTCATATTGCACTGTTTCTCCTCCCTTTTGTTTATATATATATATATATATATATAATATATATATAATATATATATATATAATATATATATATATATATATATGTGTGTGTGTGTGTGTGTGTGTGTGTGTGTGTGTGTGTGTGTGTGTGTGTGTGTGTGTGTGTGGCGTAGTTGTTGGAAGCAGCGGATTCTGCCCCACTGATGTGCACTGACACTTGTATCTTCTCTTTAAACTTAGCGCACTCACGAAGTATTAATGTTTCTCCTCAGCCACATTTTTTGGGAAGAATTTCAAAGATCTGCGGTGAGATTTGAACCGATATTTTTAATGTAAAATTTATGTCTCCTTGGTATTTCCTTTATGGTTTTATTGTCCGTCTTTAAAGTGTTTTGAGTTAGTATTTTGTGTTGCGTTTTTTTGTGTGTGACGACAGCAAGACAATTTCCTAATGTATCATAAGCTTAATATGATGCCAATATAAAGTTATCGTATCGCATTTCACAACTTGGAATGTAAAGTCTTCGTAACTGTAGACATGTAAAACATTCTAATAAAAGTAAAGAGAATTAGTCCGAAGCAAACAAACATCAATTTATTTCAACAAAGTCGCCGCAAACACAGTCCCTCTTAGAGGGACTGTGCCGCAAATAAAACAAATCTACTATATTTTTTTTTTGAAAAAGATAAATTTATTTCCACATAGTCACAAATAAAACAAATCTACATAACTGTGAATGCATTAAAATTACAATGCATCTTGTCTGAAGACAAAAAACCAAATAATTAGCTGTTTAATTACAAAGATCATCATATGAATGCAAATCTACTATATTTTTTTTTTTGAAAAAGATAAATTTATTTCAACATAGTCACAAATAAAACAAATCTACATAACTGTGAATGCGTTAAAATTACAATGCGTCTTGTGTGAAAAAACAAATAATTAGCTGTTTGATTACAAAGATCATCATATGAATGCATTCAGGATGCATTCTTCTCCTTCCAGTTTTACAAGGCTTGAAAACTTTGTGATAAAATCCTCAGTTTTGTTCATAATCTTATAAATGAAATACAATGTATTCATCCATGAGGAGAGATGACATTTCAATTGCATGACATAGGATTGAAGGGAAACTTTAATCCCATCAAGAGTAACCGAATTTACTATATTACGAGGAATGTTCCTCGGAAGCGCCCTCTAGAGCCAACCACAAAGAACTAAATAACTTTCGAGCCGATATGTAAGGTTTCCGCATCGCATGGTGTACAATATTCAGTGTTACTGTTGGCAGATGAATTTTTATCAGTAATAAAATTCAGTTGTAAAAAAGTAAGACTTTAAAACTTCCGCAGGATTTTTGGAGTAGAATAAGAGCAATGTATTTCACAAACAAGACAAATTCCGAAATTGTGTATGTATGTATGTATGTATGTACAATGCCAAAGTTTTGTCTGCTCGATCTATCGATCGCATACTCGATCTGTCCTCCCCTGTAACCTAAATTTAGGTTGCAGTGGAGGGCAGATCGAGTATGCGATCGATACATCGAGCAGGCAATCGATCGATCGCCAGCAGACAACCCACCTAACGGGCGCCGTGCTTTCGTCGCATAGAGATAGAAAGGTACATGTAGGCTTTACGTAACAAATGCGTCTGAGCACATCGTATATCAGGTATATCAGACGATGTACGTGTTCTTGGAAACGACTGAAACGAAGATCGATGAAAGTCTTTTATTTGAATGCGGCTGTTTTAGCGGGTCGAATGCCTTCGTCCACGAAACTGTGCAGAGTCAGCGGTTCAGTACGGTGGTGAGATGAGAGAAGTCGGTGACATACAACTCACAGGTGCTAGGTGCATGGAGTAGTTGTCCAATGTATAGCAATGTAAAAGGGGAGTTGTTTCTTTGCATACATACCACCACAGTGGACTCTCCATGCACCTGTCATGCAGCACCGCCCTGCAATGCCGAGCTATTAAAGCTCTGTTTTAACATATCATACAGCTCTCTCAACAGTTGAAATTTGACCGTCTGCTGTTGAGTCGACTCTTTTTATAAGTTTCCATTTCCTTTAATCACGGGGAAAGAATGTTTGTAAAATTTCCTTCGCGGATGTTTGCAGTTTGGATTAAATAAAGTTCAGTCATTTGAGTTTGTTGCCCTCCTGTGGTACTGTGGATACCCTACTATCTATGTATTTGGAACTAGATAGCGCCACCAATGCCAGGGATTGGCCCAGGCGCAGGTCACCGGTCGTAGGCTGCCGGTCGGACGGGGATTTCTATCGTGCCATGCGTCATGCGTAAGGCTCTCCTGTGATAGGTGAAGTCGACCTTGCTTTCAATAATTGAGATCAATCTTTGTCAACAGAGGACAGTCTTAGGGCAGGAAATACGGCAAGACTGATGGTCAGTGGACACAAAAATGTTTTTGTTTAATTGTTAGTAACCTAAAGAGTCAACTCTTACTTCACTTATATTTAGAGCGCCCCCTTAAAATCCCTTTTATTTCGCCACCAAAGGCGTGGCGTAGCCACTATGAAATCTTTAGTCGTCCTAGAAATACTTATCTGGAAACATGGAGTGGAGGTCTCTATGTTACCCCGGTTTCCAGTGTAACCGTGGCTACTCGAAACGACCTAGGCCTAGGGTGCGGTGTTGAAAATTGTTTATCAAGTGTATTCATCGGCTTCCCTCTGAAAGTGTTTACATCTGTCTCAACCCAAATGTTGATAACAGTTTAGGCTTATTCTCACGCTAAAATTTTGATCGCGTGTGATGTTGACTATCTCCAGGACAGCAATGTTTATGGGTTAATCTAATTACCAATGAAACGTTGGGCCCAAAAAACCTGTTAATTTTTTCGGTAGTTTGTAAATGCTATGCCGAAACGCTGCCGCATTACCTGGACAGGTAGATATTTGCTGCAGGTGTCATTGACCTGGCCGATGAATAAGGTGTGGTCATGCCGTGGTGCGTTACTGCTTATAGTAAATCAAATTTCGAGGATTTAAGTTATCGTTCAGAGTTCATTTTCGATAGTCAGTAGAATGGATGTGTGTGCTCAGAGCGCGAAGTAGAGGGTCAATGACCGATTTTTTATCGACAGAAAGATTACTCGTCCTCAGGCAGCTTGTGACGTTAGATACAAAAAATGTCATTTCTGAAGTCCTTACTAGTACTGAACCAATAAACTTCAACATATGAAATCAACTCATGAATGTCTCAGTGTTTCACTCTGGTCTGAATAACCAAGGAAAACAACGCCAACCATCTGCAGTGAAGCCATGACTAAACTGTTTTTTGCAGTGAAGCCTAAACTGTTATTAGCTTCTTTATTATCATTCGAGCGAAATTTTCTAAAGGTATTATATTAAACGAAAAAGTCAATATTCCATAAAAAGTGAAAAGAAAGAAAAAATGTGGATTATACCACATATTTCAAAAAGTCAATATTTAAATTACACAATTATTTTATCGTTCTGAAGAGTTTTTTACACCTGTGTGAACTCATGAAAGGAATATGGCAGTAACTTTGCAGGGTATCAACAAATTCTGATGTCACAAATACACTAGTGGACAAGACACTGCAGCTTAACGATCTCAAATGTGAAATTCACCAAGCAGATTTGATATAACTACAAGTATACTACTGCGTTCTTAAATGAGTTTCAGACCCTGGTCATGGTCAACAAAGAGTTGAATACAAATTAATAGTTTTGTGATCAAAAGCAAAAGCAATGACAGTGGTAGTGTGAAGTGAATCACTTGAATCCGTAGACTTTATTTGTAATGATGGAAAAATGATACAGCTCGACAATTTCAAACTACTGGTATCACTCCTTTCTAGAAACAAAATGGTGAACACAATATCCACCAAAGTGCATAGTGACTTTCCGATTTGGAAAGAAAGTGCTAAAATGAATTCACAAAAAGGAGACATATCGTAGCCATAATGGATCGCAAAGCACATTAACGTGCACCTGTAATCCATTGTCCGCACAGTCATTCTGCCGACAATATGACGAACAGCACCAATGTTCGGAGCCTTATCTACAATTCTCCAAAACCTCGAACCTCCTTATTAAATGAGGCCTATTATTTAATTTTATATCGTTAATTTAAGTTGCGATTTTCGTTGCGTGACTCAGTGATTCGTGCATATAGTCATGTCGAGCAATACTCTGTTTTAAAATATTATTGAGTCTGTAAGCTTACGTTTGAAAAGTTTACGTTTAATTTGATACGGAATACTTTTTTTTCAAGTTTTCAATCCTTAAAAATGTTACGAGCAAACAAATTCTCTCTTTCACAGAAGGCGTGTCGAGGATGTCAGTAATAACTTGCAGTAGCAAATTCATGTTTGGCATAACATTACTCACGGGATATATGTATCTATTGTGTAGGTGTGTTAAACCTTTGTTGTGTATTGTTTACATCCCGCAAAGGCAGCGAGTCAAGCTGATATGATCATGGGAAGTGTAAATACTCAGTATAAGTACTTGATCGATCGCAGGAAAAGTTTGTATATATTTCACAGGGGGGCTATTCTAAATATGTCCACACATGTGCGCACAAGGATCACACAGTCTGTATGTACGGAAGTGACTGGCCTTCGCTCCGCAACAGCGTTCGGTCGCTAAGAAGCTAACGAGTATTTACTTAAAATCTTCGGCGCCCACCGATGAGTTATCACATGTGTAGCAATCAGTTGGGTCACAACTTCTTATTAGACCAAAGATAACAACCAAACTGCATTCGCTCAGTTTATTTTCACGGATAGTAGCTACGGAGAGACCAAACTTGAAACGTTCAACCATGATATGGCCGTGGTGGTGTCCATTACTTTTAACACTTTTAACTTGTGCTTGGACAGTTTACTCCGAAGAATTGGACCCGATTGTCTGGACTTCATCCAATCCTATGTAAGTACGAAAATGCTGTAGCGAGTGGCCTGTTGGAGAAGTTAAGAGGGAATGAAAACTGCAAACTTTGTTTCCTGGTTTCATTTTGTGCTGGAGACAATCTTACCAAACAGAAACAACAACGCAGTGAGAAACGAACGTCAAAATCGAAACAACGAGGACCAGGCAAACTAATGTTTACAAGAGAGCAAATCAAACTTTCTTTCCATACTACTTTTCTATCCTTAAGGATTGAGACTTCGAAAACTGTTTTGTTGCTTTCAATTTCGTTTATGTGATCGTGTACAGTAGACAGATTATATTCTGTCAATTTAAAGTGCAATATCATATTATGCATATATATACACAGGGGATGCATGAGACTACCGCTGTATATCCGACGACAAGAAGTATGGTGTCACTAATTTAATAACAACCAAATTATGTTTTTCGAAGCGTATTATCAAGTCCTGAAAATAATGTTTATGGGCATTGAGTTCCGCTTATCACATACTTGTAATCAATACTACCAGGAGAGGCCCTGCAAAGGTTGACCTTCTTTATTGAAACAATATGAGAAGTTGTTCCTCACTGTATACTACTGAATCTCTGGACAGGTGTATACAGGTGGAGAGTCTCCTCCTGTCTCTGATTAGTTAAAGGATTACATTAAAAAACGACACTGGTAATTTGTTAGTAACTAGTCTGCTAGGAAAGAACGTGATAAAGCCAAAATTGCAATGCACACTGGGAATGCATTATCTCCGATATGAGAAATCCATGCTGCTGGATACCATGAGGTGACGTCACAAATTAGATGCCAAACTGAACACAGTCATGACAGTTTGTAATAATTGGTTGTTGAAGTATTAATTTTCACTTTTGCTTTTATGAGCTTTGGAGAATAGATACACTTCATGAAATTGACAAGTTTTTTGTCCAACACAAGCAATGGCTAACTTGTTAAACCAAGGACGTATTTAAGTAATGTTGATGCCATCGTATGCCGCCTTTATTTATCTAAAGCTGCTTGTTTTTACAAGCCGATTCTTATCAAGATCAGATAGCTGACTTAGTTATCGGCTGGCATGCTGTTAATCAGAAAGTCAAAGAAAAGGCGTGATTAAAAAAATTGGGGACGATGACGTGAGTCAACTGACCTTGATCCCGTGCTAAAACAGACAAGCACTAGTAGCAGCTGTATTTGGTGATACGTATGGTTTGAAAACAATGTTGTCAGTATGTTGATATGGATGTATTTCTCTAAAAGGATGATACTTATACGTTATTAAAATTGTATTATTTTCATTTTGTCATGGAATACTAACTTTTTTGATAGAAAACATACTAGAAAAACATTGACGACTTTGACCCAATACGTCTTATCTCTTGTGTTGACGCACATTCAATGTCTGTGGTTAACGCCTTCAAATTTGGACACAGCGAACGAAATCGTGTATAGTACATGTGTTTTCTGGTAAAAAGCTGTTAATGATAGGCTGTTGGTTAAACTTTCAGATTTCGCCGGGGAATGCGTTTTATCGCTCAAGTTAGAATTGAAGATACAATTGACATTGTGTGTCCGCAAACTCCAAACACTTCGACACCAAAGCCAGACGACTATCACATATATCTGGTGGACAGAGAAGACTATGTCAAATGCGATTCCAGATCGGGTCAACGACTGCTTACTTGTGACGAACCTCATCTGGAAACAAAATTTACTTTCCTATTCGCCCAACTTAGTCCCATTCCAAATGACTTCGTCTTTGAACCCTGTCGTGACTATCATCTCATCTGTAAGTATGAATTTTATATTACATTCCTTCGAAGTTACATCAGTTGAATTCCATCAGCTGCACTTGTCATCTGTTTCAACCAACAGATCCCCTACAAAAACTTTCTTACTGTTTATGAGCTGGGGCAGCGATGTGTTTCTGTTCTGCCGTAGCCACTCTCTAGAGAGGCAGCGCTACCAATAGCCTACACGCAGGTTGAGGTCTGCACTTGTCTATGCAGAGTTACCTATATTATTACGTGAAACTCATTCAGAATAATAAAGGAAGTATGTTAGAGAGATTGTTACCGTGTAAAATTTTATAGACAGAATTGTTAAAGTACCAACACATTCCATCGTTGAGGGAGCTGTAACAATTTGACATGCAGGTGTTCGATCGGCTATGATATCGTATCGCCTCCGGTGGACATTTGTCGAGAAACTTGATGAAGTTGATGACACGCTGACACAGTCAGTTGTTAATCGTGTACATTTAGTTCAGGAGATAGGCATCACTGCGTTGCATCAACTCTTAACTCATCACCTATACTGTGTTCTGGTCAAGTGACTCGATGCATCTGTTGTTCAAGGTACAAAATTGAAAGAAAACACATACGTGTAGATGACATCACATTTTGATACGTTTGATCGTATCAGTTATAGTACGTTCCATCGTATCAATTATAGTTTTGATATTTTTAATATTTTTGACGTAGGCCCTAATGGTAAAGCGCCTCGTAGAACTTATAAATGTGCAACTCAATCGCTTACGCGACCCATGGCGACATGCATTTCCAAAACAGCAGCACAACTTTTAAATATATTTTCAACAAATTTTTTCTTCAAAGTCATCCGAACCTGTTAACATCACCATTTCGTCTTGACACATTCCTATAGTGTACACTCTTGTACGGTGGCATACAGTGGCAACAATGAAAGTTGGGACGAAGGATATTGACGAAGCTGTAAGCACAATCCCATAGTTCAATGCTGGACACACCATGACCCTTTCAAGAGAATTTGCTGTACTTTCACGACTAGAATATCGTAGGGCATATGACGTATTAAACATTGATCATTTGTGAACTTGATTTTGATTTCAGCTACTAACAACGTGACTGGAGATATCGACAACCGTGTTGGTGGAGTTTGTAAAACAAATAATATGAAACTCATAATTCGAGTTTCCTGTTCAGGTAAGTACAATTCAAAACGTTGACGACAACACGATTGCAATGCACAGTGCAGACTTTGAACAAAAAGCAGACATTTAAACGGCAACAAACGGGTGGCTGTTGGTCGCCCAACACCAGCGCAACATAAAACAGTGGTTTTGTTTGATTTAAATTCTCTCGGATCACAACACAAAGTAGTCTGAGTGAAACTTAGCCTCTAAGTCTTGATCCGGTCAAGGTCTTACAAGTAAAAGATGGTCCTTTCACGATTAAACATTTGATTACAAAGTCAGAGAATCAAATGTTTCACAGACGTGTCCAGGTATATAGAAACAATATTTGCAACAACTTAATAACATCGTTCATGGCTTTAGACGCTGAATTGACGACACTTGTATGACCCCGACTTTAATGGAAATGTGATTGAACGATGTGAAAGTGTACCTTTTAGCAATATATGAGACCCAAGCAACAGATTTGCTTACATTATTACAAAGTGTCGAAGTGTCAGGGGCCACACACTGTGTTGGCGGTATCGAAGAGCAAATCTGCGTGCGCCCTGTAAGTTTGTGTACAGAGGGTATCAGAGCACATATCAGTGTGTGAATAGCAGATACCATGGGATACTCTGAAGATAAAGTAACCTTGTAATGACCAAGACCAAAAATAAACACTGACAAAATATCAAACAGCCGCCGACCATGCCACGAAGTTAAGTAAATTGTGGCATCGAGAGAGTTGGTGGTTATTTTAGAAACGAGAGAAGGAACACTATTGCGAGTGTAGACAGAAAATTTAAGAAATGGTAGAGACTGTGAAATTTACTTCTTGTGTGCACTACTTTCATGGTTAATGCTTGGTTTATTATTCCTTTGTTCTTCAGTGCCGACGTATACTGTTGCCACTCCGGAGAAAACAACACCATTGCCGACAACGAGGAAAACCATTCAAAAAACAGAGACCATCAAAACAACAAAGCTTTCATATGCACACAAAACACCTTCAAGTATGAACAGCGCCTCAAGTATTGACCGTAACTCAATGCTTTTAATTCGAACAGTTTTGTTAGCACAAATGCTTTGGCTAATTCTCTGAAACCACTCCACGGTTTATAGCTTTCTGAGTTACAATAGTGAAACAGTTGACGACGAATGTGAAAAGATCAGAAGCCGGTAGACGACTGAAATACACACGATTGAGTCAGTGTCTTCTCTCAATGTCTGGACTCATCACGTGTGTCAGTTTTAGCTAGCACGTCCCTTAAAATGGGCAGGATATCCTTGCATGAGTGTACAAGATCTAAATATTACATTGGAAAAATTGTAACAATGATATTTCGCATTCCAATCATGACAATAGGAGGCCTATAGCGCGAATCTGAAGTACCAAGTAATATTCGATGGCGCTTTACAGAATCAGCGCTGAGTTGTTAGTAAAATTTACTATGCTCCAATAAAAGCTGTTGCAAGACACGGAAACATTTGCCATGTAATCTGGAGAGCGCTTTTTCTGGTACTTTTCAAGTACTGGCCCACATTCACAAAATAATTTGATATTCGGAATGTGTTGCCAAATGCTACGTTTTAAAAAATCATTCCAAAACGTGCTGTAATGGTAATTTGAGCAAAGTAGCCTGGAGCATAGTCCCTTCCACAGTGGTAGTATATCACCTAAAAATATGGATAAGAACCCGATGCAAATAGATGTGTGACCCTTGACCTCTGTTATGGATGCTTGAACGACATACTGGCTGTAGGTATCTTTGTCGTTTCTGCCAGACAAAAACTGTTGGGTATTGTGAATCATTCAGTTGGCTATTTACAGATACGTTGAAACACCAGTGCACTTTAAATGCCATATAGGGGGGCCTATATATTATTTATCACTTATAAAATTTCATGAATATTTATGAAAATCAAACTTTTTATGGCTTTGTTGATATATGTTGGTGATTGTCCCTAGTTATCAGTCTACCTTTTAAATTCTATGCGAATATGGTCACGTGGTGCACTTATTCGCCATTAAAGTACAACAGTTTATTCAGAGTGAAAATGAACTTATAACTAGTATGTAAATTGACTTTAACTTGATATAAATAAAATTTAGACATATAACTAAAATAAAAGCAAGTATAAGTTCTGTATGCGTGTTTTTGAAAGTCTTCAACATTGTGTAGTCGATGATGACAACGATGATGGTCGTTCAGAAGACAATGATAATTAATTCGGTGATGAGGTGGGAAAGCGAGATACAGCTATATAAATACAATTTTGTTAACTCCTAGGCAAGCCATATTTTCGTTGTCATTCCGTGTATCTTGTGTACATAGTAGCGTGAAAAACGCGCCTCGGGGACACAAATTTTGACTCTCAAACTTTTACAATTCTTTTCTGATCTACCACTTGTGGGGGTTCATTTTAAAGCTCTTGGCGTAGGAAAACTTTTCACCGGCTTAGTTTTTCGAAATTCGAAAATTTTATTTTTCTCCATAGAGTTAACACAGGAATGGCGGCCATTTTGAATTTTAAATATCGGTAAATCTTGAGCTCTTTGTTTCCCTAGTACCAAAATTTGCGCGGTGACCCCCGATTTTTATTCTTGATTTTGAAAGAAAGTTTGAGCAACAGTTTAAGTCTTTCACTTTCGAGGCGCGAACTACCTTAACTGTATGTTTTTTCATTACACGAACATCCGAATGTTAAAACTTGGCCAATCTCAGATAAGAAATTTGTGAGTACACCTTTGCTGTACTCTTAGTTAGTAGGGAAGCCATTTTAAATTAGATCGACGTTTAATTTACGGTGGTATCTATTATACAGTGGTTGCTTGGTTACGCCTGTCTACAGGGAACCTAGTCTCCTTTATACAAGTATCAACGAAATGAAAACTGGAACAATACATTTCATTCACTCATGAAATCTACCAAGGTTGCTTATTTCCTTCTGTTGAATTATAAATTTTCAATTAGCCAGACAACTCTACAGGATTACTGGGTAGTAACCCACTTTGCACTTTTTTAATTGATTGATTGATTGATTTAGCACTTTAAAAAACACATTAAATACAAACAAAAAAAGACAAACACGAAAGTGCTGGGATAACACAGAAAAGTTAAAATCTTATTTCCTCTGTGGTCCCACGAAAAACAAATTAACAAGCAAATCGGCAAGACAACAATTCATAAAAAACAAAATCATTTTTCTCACCATGATTCATTGCTTCATAAAAACACTTCTTTAACTTTCTTTTAAACAGAGAATTTGAAGTAATACTCTGTATATTTCTTGGAACTTTGTTCCATTCAACACTAGCTGTATATACAAAACTATTCTGATAAAACCGAGCCCCATCTGGAATAAAATAGAATAGGATCCGAATCTCGTACTATGTACATGGCTGTTAAAAACAATTATCTGACAAATATTTCGGTGCTAATCCTAATGTAACTCTATGAACATGATTGAGTTTCATATGTGCGACTCCGTGGTTAACAGGTAGCCATCCCATTTGTTTGTAGTGAACCGATTCAAGGTGTGCTGTTGCTGACATACCGAGGACAAACCGTATGACTTTATTTTGGGAAGTTTGAAGTTTTTGTTCGCTTTCAAGAGTCAGTGCACTGTACCACTGAGAGCTTGCATAATCAAAATTGTATTGCATCAAACAGCTAGCCAACAGTTTTCTCGTATGAAAATCTAAAAACTTCTTATTACGCTATAAAAAATTGAGACAAGAGCATGTCTTTTTAATAACATTGGATGCTACTGTTTCACCAGACAAGAATTGATCCAAGTCAGTACAAAGATATTGCACACACTGTTTTGCAGCGATGTTGACATCCCCACACAAAACCTGCATTTACGAACACTGTTTGAATTTGCGAATTTTACCGATGTAAAGAGATGATTTATTATCAATAAGCCATTCGTTGAGATACCCCAATGCCTTACTAAGTTTTATTTGAATATGTTCAACATCTCTGCCAGACACAAGAAGAGCTGAATCATCAGCATATAAGAGCAGTTTGCATGACAATGCTGATTGCATATAGTTTACATATATTGAAAAAAGTAAAGGCCTCATACGATCCTATATGGCCGGGCGGCCATTTTGATGGAATTTTTCATGTTTTTGAACCATAACTCAATTATCCCTGAACTGATTTCAATCAATGTTGGTACACAGATACACTACCAGGGCTCGAAATTAACTTTTTACCCTGGTAGTCCCATTGGGCTACCATTTTCTAAAGTTGGTAGCCCAGTGACAAGGTCTGGTAGCCCATGCATGAATGAAGAGTTTTTTTGGAAAGGATATTTTTATTTATGTCTAGACAATGAAAGGTTTATTTTCCATGGTTCTATCCAGGAAGTGAAGTTTCTAGTCATTTGACATCAATACCTGCAAACCATAGCCTTAGGAGAACGATATATCATGTGTAGTGGACAACGGTGACGCCTCAAAGTTTGACGACCTATTCATACATACGCAGAGTTTATGTGCAAATTTTGATCTTCGCCATGACAACGACATTTCACTCAGCGCGTGTAAACATAACATGGCTGAAAATAAGTTGGCTATGAATTTCAGGATGACAACTTGGTACAGTCATGTTCCAAATACTTTCGTGGCAATTTTGGCTATATTTCTCCACCATAGTACACCACCATGGGATGATCTCGTACACTTCGGAAAGTGTAATTTGTGGATGGCCCGACAGCTTTTTCTTTGCAGTTTGAATAATTTTGTGTTTAATTGTGATTGATACATTGTGATTAAATAACTATGAAAATGACTTTTCATTTGCCATCATTTCCCGAGCCTGTCATCCAAGTACATCGGTTCAGATAATGATATTTTATTGAAAGTTTGTCGCAACAAATTCGACTGCACTGTCGCCTTTCAATTTGCATTACAAAGTCATAGTCTGTCCTTTCTATGTTCAGGTGCGTTGACTGTATGAGTGTCGGTCATCTCACAAAGATCAACATCATGTCGCCCACTAAGTAATTTCGTGTCCCAGGCTTTGGTAGTCCGTGTGGGCTACCATTTCATGGGTTTTGGTAGCCCAAGGGAAAAGTTGGTAGTCTATGGACGCGGGACTACCGCTAATTTCGAGCCCTGACTACTATAGCATATTTATGCATGTCAATTTATTTTGCGATACGATCCAATATGGCCGCCGGGCGGACATTTTGTTGCGATTTTTTCATGTTTTGAACTATAACTCAACTATCCCTGAACATATTTCATTCAAATTTGGCACACAGATATTGTATTGTAGTGTGCATGTGCATGTCAATTATAATCCAGCGGGGACTGTGTCATCAGCGATGACTTTTTTGATGGAGTACCTAAGTTTCGTAGAGTTTTCCAGAGTTGTTTTGGGGAGCTAATGCATTTTTTTATCCTAAACTTATAAAAGTCTGATTTGGCTCTGCTAATCATTTCACACACATGATTTCTTTGCTTTTTAAATTCTTTATACAAAGTTTCTCAACCCGTTTTTGGAAATTGGGAAAGTGTTTTGTCTCTAAGCTTCATAGCCTCTAAAATTTCTGAATCAATCCATTCTTCCAACCTTTGCTTTATTCTAAACTCTTTTATAGGAGCAAATTTATCAACTACGGTCATAAATGATGTTTTAAATATTTCCAAATTGAAAACGAAATTATTATTGCCATTCACTCAACAGTAGAGGGTCACGGTTATCCGAACACGTGTAATCGTGAATTCTTTTGTACATTTACAGAAGGAACACGAAGTACTGAGATACGATCAGATACCATTTTTAAAACGATCTATTCTACAACGAAATCGATTTATAGAGGCAAAATTCATCGACAAGGGACATAGTTGATGGCGAGGAAAATTTGTCATACATAACGTTCTGGTTTTTTGAAAGCCTGCCATTGGTTACTTGTATTATTTTTATTTATGATTTCACAACAGAGTTCATGATGCGATAAGCTTTTATTTGTATCTTCATAGAAACAGTCGCGATGTGTATGTGTCATTATCACCAAGATTAGTGAACGTTAAATTAGTAATTTGAAATAGCAAACATTAGATATGCATGCCAACGTCACGATAGAAAATTGAGCGTTTGACAAATATTCCTCCTAGTCGGCTCACTGTTCATCATCATGGCGACATTTGAAGAAATGCCTCACTACATGTCATTAAATTGCTGTACACCTTTTGCCATTTGTTAGTCTCAGGGTAAACTAACAAAGCATGTTTACGTCAGATGAAGGAAGAACAGTCCAAGGAAATGCATGTTTGCTTACACTATGATCAAAATCTTTGTTGTGTTAGAGCGCAATTTTTTCGATCAAAGAAGAAAATTACTTCAAACGTATAAAACTAAGTTATCAAACAGCCGCCATTCTATATGTGGGAGAAAAATCAAATTTCTAATCATAAAAACTACAAGATGTGAGAACGGCATTTCACTGCTAGTTTCAAAACAAGTCTTGGCAAGTTGTAGACCAACAAAGAATGATAATAGCCCGAAAATCTGATTACGAGGTCCTGTCTGCTTCAACACTACTCTTGGTTTTTAAACTGCACTATCAATATGTAATTTCAGTCTGACAGCCTAGCCACGATGCCTCCAATCAAGGACAAGAACGCCAGTCGGGTTATAAGTTCATTATAAAACGCCTTTTTAAGATCGTTTATCCCGTCTAGACCTGTTCTGTGATGTTAAATTAAAAAGATGACAAACTGAAATTGCAGGTATAAAATACATGTAGCAGTGAAATACATTCAAAAATAAAATATTCGCCTGGCTATCTCGGAGTTATAACATTAAAAGCCTTCATTATTCCCACAATGTTGCACCTGTTTTTGTAAAACTGCCAATTAGTCTACAGTATGGTGACATATTGCCATCCAAATGCAACGATCCTGTGGTAGAGAGCGGTGGTAACTGTGAAAACAAACAAACCAAGCTTCAAGATCAGGCAGCTTGACCTCACTGATTTGGCCTTTCTCAGAGTGAGGTCGTTTGGGGTCAATTTATCAAACTGAACCTGTTCAAGGTTACTTATCATAGCATTGAATAATTGCCATCAAAGGATCAGTGGAATATATGATTCCTTGGAGAAACCAATATATTTAGCGCGAAAAGGCCACTAAACTAATACGGTTAACCAATAACAAACTAATAAGCTGGTATAGTTACGTGGTGCACGCTTATTTTAAGAAGAATAATTCGATTAAATCGTACAATAATAGATAATGTTAAATTATTACCACTTATTTCTGGGTTAGAAAAGTGCTGATCTATTTTCCTTCAATCCATACCATGTACCGGGCCTACCTGTTTGAAACTTATGATTATATACAAACATATCTTTTATGATAAATAAACGTAAATTTGCATTCAGAAGTATATTGGAAAAAACAGAACACATATTCCTAAGGACGTCTTCATTAAATATATTGCTCTTTGACTTCTAAACGTAAGAAAATTCCTAAAATTGGGTATGTACTGTATGTAACAATGTTTCTGGTTTCAATATTGACACTTTCTGTAAATGATTGCAACGGATGTCATATATGCGAGGCCCTGAATGTGAATTCCTTTCCCACAATGAAATGCTGGTCTCGGTCTCAGGCTGAGACATTTTTATAGGGCCGGACTCAGTTTACAAGAATAGTCAGAGTATGGAGATTTATATCACTTCAAAACTGTCATCGGAAACTAACAACGTTGTCTTTTTCTCAGTAATAAGCTTATAGGCTATAAATTTAATGTTTTTAATATTCAAGAATTAAAAAAAAACTTTCATTATCCAGATTGCCATCCAATCAATGGAACATTCCATGAAAGCATTCTGAACTATGACTATGACTATCTTAAACATTTGCGTCAAGACATGCAGTCCACCCGTGTCAATTGGTTCCTTAATGTTACTGAAGATGCCATGTTGGTGTCAATATGCGACGTCAGTATTACTGCCCCCATACTTACTGGTGTATTGGGTATGGATACTGACGCCGCATTTTGGTTGAATATATTGCAAGGTTTCAAAAGAATTTAACTAAACTCTTGCTGGGTCAAATTTTCTGAAACTTTCACTTTATGTACTTTAAATGCTTTATAACAAAACGACGATTTTTTTTGGCAATAAAGTTCTTACACTTTGAATAAGAGGCATTTTAATTTGGCTTAGCATGTTTTTAATCACTTTTATTAAGTGTCAGTCTTTCTACCCATGCCATTTTAGAATGAGGATGTATATCGCAAAATAAAAGTTATTTTTTTCTACTTATACTCTTGTTTTAAATGAAACATTACATTTCAGAAAATAGTATCAAGTTTTTGACTTAAATTAATTTTTATCATTAATACAAAATTTGAGGTTTTTTACCCCAAATATACAACCCCTTCATCCTTCGAGTTAACTATTGCTACCTTAATAAATTCAGATCCTCTGCTTTTTGAAAATATATAGTTTCATCTTATTCCTTTGAAAAAATACTGTTGGAAACGTGCAGCTCCATCTTAAAAAACTTCGGCAATCTTGGTGACTGACAAACAGTGATAAATTCAATCATCTTGATGATATCTTGGCAACACAAAGACTGGAAAAAAGTATTGAGTTTTTGGTAGACCTACATGCATATCTTGGACATTGGATCATATTTCATCTTAGAATCATTGCACCAAAAGTAGTGGCCCACTATGCCCAAATGTTTCCATAAATTGTTAAAACCCTTCCAAACACTTGCATGAAAAATAGTGACCCTATCCCAAATTGGACCAGCCCTCTCCCCCCCCCCCCTGTTAATTTTCTTCAGGCCCTTAGGTCGAGTCATTAACTTTTTGTCTTGGTCGGCGTTGGGACGCCAGAGGGCACTAGTTCATTAAATAGATATGCATTCTGGTTCATGACACCTAGTTTCACAGACAAGTGCACAGTCATGTGACCATGCTTCGTCTGCAACTTTGAAATGATGACGGCTGCAGCTGGTCGGAGCCCAAAGAGTTCACAAGGAAAAGGTCATAATATATAGGTGCGAGATTTTTCATTTCGTTGGCACAGGAAATTGAAGATCTTATCCGATCCCCTTACAACAAAGATCCAAGTCCAACCAACAAGTGCCAGAAGTGCACCCAACTGGTAAATTTAGCCAATTTTACAAAGTCATCATTAAAATGTGTCTTGAGCTGATATATTGATTTTGATTTAACGTAACTTTGACCTCGACCTTATAATTTGGAGGGGAAAGTGAAGCTGTTCGTAACTACCCTCCCACTAGCATGTGTGGCAAACCTGCCCTCCAACTGAATTTTTAATGCCAACTGTCCTCCAGTATGGTCTTTCTGCTCCCTACCCACAACAGCTCAAGCTGCTCACGTACTGTTCAGAGTCCCCACCACTACACTGACACTGCACCGTACCGCTTCTTAAAGTTCTAAAAGTTTTATTATTCCTCTCCCTTACCTATTTTCCAGATAAACCGAATAATCATATTTTCTCTTCTCAAAATCATGTCAAAATTAAGTTTGTGTTGTCTGCAAATTATCTGAACTGGAACACAGTGTCTGAAGTGCCACATAGTGGAAGATTTTGTGGATATTGTTGATAGAAAATTAGAAAAAGAAGTGGACTCAGGTCAAACCTTGAGGAACTCCACAAGGAATGTATTGATTATCTGAAGGACAATCTGTCACAAACTAAGGGACTGGTCAGTTTCTTCAGCCTGGGGGGGGGGCGGTGGATTCATGGGGGGGGGGTCACCCTGTTTTTGACTTTGGTGATAGGGGGGTCACCATGTTTTTGAAATGCCCAATAGGGGGGTCAGCCAAATCTGATGTGTACAGTGTCTGAGAGGACCTTTTCTTGTAACATTGAAACCATAGAAGCACAGCTAATAATGACAAAACTGCCTACGTTGGATTGCTACCGCACTTTAATAATGTGAATCCGGACAAAGAAGGCACGAGGGACTGTCGACAGTCTACGACAGTGAGTCCTAGCCGTCTTCACTAGCTATGTTTAGACCAGTGAAGGGCAGAGTCATAGATCCAATAATGGTGAAATTTAGATTATGATATCTTATGGTTCATGGTATTCAAAGCTTTTTCTCAAATCAAAAAAGATACCAAATGTGATACAATCATTGTCAATTTGATGGGCTTCCTATTTCATTAATTAGATCAGCTAAGGCAAGCTTTGTGCTGTGCCATTTTTGGAAGCCATATTGACAGTATCTATCAAAATCTGAAATTTTTCAAAAGAGGCACATAACTGTTAGACGAAGAAGTTTCCAAAAAGTTTGCTAATTATTATTAAAAGAGAAATCAGTCTGTAAATACGAACTTCAAAGTTTGTTTATATCTGTTAGAGACAATTGCACCTTCAGAAGCAAAGGTTTTAATTGTCAATGATTTGGAATGTGAACGTCTCCTGTTCATAGGAATGTGTTTTGCAGTGATGTCATGAAAAGTCTGGCAGAAAAGTCTTAAACCTTGTTTATGTCAGGTGAATTATAGACTGGTTGCTAAGATGTTATCAGCTTTATGATGAGATATCATACTCGTAATTGGGACTTCTTTTACTCAAACCATGAAGCCAGTTACTATATGATTGCATATGGGGGAAAATGGTGCTTAAAGTGCTTCATACAGTGGTTGATATTTATTTAATCAGTGATTCTAGGTGTGTTTCTATTTACCTGTATAATTATTGCATTTCAAAATGAGTGTATATGCAGTATATTGTTGATACAGTAGTACTGATGCTTACATCTATGGTTCTATGGTTTTCTCATCCATACCGGTCAATGGTCTGGAACCATCCAAAAGTTCCACGTTGGTCACAGGGGAATGAGTGTACACGTGTTAGGACAGACTGGTTGATGGACAGACTGACAGATCTATCAAGCCATGCTATTAAAGTCTGTTGTGTGTGGGACAAAAAGTGCTGCTTTCTGTTTGTTTGTTTGTAAGGAAACTAAATGCTATGCTGCAACTAAGCTCTGTAGAAACTTGTATTTTCATGTTTTTCACAGGTATGTTGTACATATACAGTATCCCTGTCACACTTCATGGTATTTCCTAACACATTGGTTTTCATTGTATGTAGCATTTACTGAAATGTTTAATATGCTCATATTTATAGTTAAATGTAGTATTTCAAAGTCTAGGAGGACAGTGTAGTGGGGTATGTACTTGACATTGTTGGATTGAAATGAGGGTATATGTCATTGAATCTGTGATAGTGTTAACAAAAGGCCTCGCACAGTATTTGATTGGTATAGCTGTACTGTAGTCATAAACATGTTAAAAATGCCTGTAAGAACTGAACTCCTGTCTAAACTGCACATTTCCAGTCCAAATAGTGTTTAGTTTTGGAAGTTTTTAATGTATTTGGTTAGAGACAGAATGTGACAGCCTGTGAGTTTGGTGAGAGTTGGCAACATGGCCTGTCCGAGTTTGGTGAGGGTGGGTTATCAATTGTCAGACTGGGTTGAGGGAAATGACATGGCCTGCAACTTTATTATAGCCTGCCACAGAATGTGGTTGGGCTAAGATATGTGACAGAGCTAAAGCTGTCACAGTTTTCGAGTACAGTGAGTACAATGATCTATCATGTTGCCAGGTGTTTGGGAACAGACGTGCAATACTCGTGTTTTCACAATTTTCAATGATATCGCTATTCTCTATCAAAAAGTCCAATACTCACTGCATATCAATTTACACTGTATGCTTTCATTATTGTAATTGCAATTTGTACACTTTGCTGTTTTAAGATACACTAATTTTCCTAAATTTTGATCTTTCTTGGATTTTAAGTATACAAATGCATGAATTCACTTCAACACACACTGCAATGGAAAAAGCAACACAGTAGAGTCAAAAATGATATCACTTTATTACCAGGTTTTCTTATAAAAAATGTATATACTGTAAACTATAGGAAAATATTGACTTTTGTCAAAGCAAGATGAGAAGTGACCATCTGTCTAGTGGCATTTCCCCTTTCTTGCTAAGATGCAACATATAGACATATAAAAATACATGTACTAGATATGCCATTTATAAGAAAGCTTTTGAGTCTCAGTACAATAAAGGTAGGAATTATTTGAAACAAAGCTTTTATGAACTAGTTTGTCTTGCAATGACCTTCAAGTTTTCAAACAAAGCACATTTGTGGGCAAAATTTGTATCAACGACTGAGTTTTACATGTTGGAGGATTATAGCAAATAAAATGGTAGGACCCTAGATGACTGTTATGGTTTTCCCAGCTTGGACCCTGGATTTTCTGATTTACCACTGTTCAACTTACACCAGATGTTTAATTGTCTCTCAGTGAAGCTTCTTTGAAAAAAAAATGACGATTGGGTCAGCACTATCAACATTTGAACCTTAAATGTAAATAAATGTTACTGTGTAAAGTTTGTAGTACCAAGCTTGTAATCATTATGAAGCTCTGTACAAACTTATACTTTCTTGTTTTTCACCAGTACATGTAGTATTCCTGGGTGGTCATTGGGTCTATTGTCATACAGCTACTTTTTCAAAGTTCAAACTGCTGACATCTTTCTGCCATTCTATTAATATTATCACACTTAAACATGTTCAGGATGATTTTAAACCAGTTTCACTGATAATCACATTCAAATATTCCTTTTACAAAGAAGCCATACTAGTTTCATTACTAGTTACTTCAATGACTTATATTCTGCTCTGACAGACAGTATACAGAGTTGTATTCTGAAAGATATGTATACAATGGGTTCCGTGGTGTAACCATAGACCGGGGTTAACATTTTACAAACTGAATTTCTTACAACTTGAAGTATAACTGCCAGTTGCAAGCACTAAGATAATCAGCAGCTTTACTGTTTTGCAGCTTCTACAAAATACTCATTCAGCAGACTTTATACATAAAACAACATCTCTCAGCTATCTCGCCTTTGAAATTCAATATATGTCTGTTGGCTGTTTACATTTCAATTCTGGCCATTACAAACATCACGATCTCCAAAGCTCAACAAACATCAGGCTTCTTTGACACAGCAAGGGAGTTTATCTCAAGTTACTCTGCCCCAGCAAATACTCTGTAAATTAATCAAGGTCTGAGTTGCCAGTTTTAAACAGTAGTTGAAGTTTTCCTTCCAGAATAACAGATGGCAAAGTTCATATTAAAACTATAGCTGCAGAAGTGAATTATTCTAAGTTGACAAAATTAGATTTTACATTAAATGAGAAATCTACATCTTGAGGAAAATTAAAATGAAACAACTTGACAAGGTGATGAAATGCTACATGCTGCTTAAATTATTCAATTTTTTAAGTTATCTACATGCTTACAACACTCTCTGTAAATGTAAAATACCATAAAAACTCTATTAATTGAGCATAAAAAATGTATGACGAATTTTTATCATATTCAAAATGTTTTGTGCATGTGAAACATAGACATTTCATTTTACTTGGCAATTTTCTATCAGAGCATTTTGACAGTTCATTTTGGTATATTGAATCAATGGATAGTAAACTTCTTGTTTTCATTTCAAATCTAAATTTGTGAATAACTGATTTCTTTATTTTGGAATGTTATGGTTTCATTGATATATGTCATTCATGAGAGACAATATTGGCCTAATTGTATTAATAGAGTTTGAATGGTATCATTATACTAAAACACATAACTCTATGTACAGTACACATTGTAACTCTTGAAATATGTTCTACTACAATCTGCCATAACTTACTAATTTTCCGATTATGAATTATATCATGATTACAGTACCAATTTAACAGAATTATCTTAAAAGTTGTCTTATTAAATGCCGTACAAAGAGAACATAACAAACATAACCGTAACAAAGACAGAGGTCCAAATACTCACATATTGCACATAAAAAGTCAAATCTCTATGTACATATACAAGATATCAATATTTACATTTTGCCTTAGGCAAAGGAAATAGTTTTTTGTAATTTTTTTCTTTTTTTGTCAAAAGTACTTCCTCAGTTTAGCCTGAAACATACTTATCAAGACAAAGGCATTGCATAAATAGTTGAAAAAGTTGAGAATACTCATAATTCCATGTGACAGTTTTCAATACAAAAACACTTATAAGATAAATTATGGGAGGTCCCATACTTTAGAAATGTCAATTTGCCCAATGCAAAGTTAACTACCAATATTCACTGATATTATTTTCGCTTCTCATGTTTCTCACATGTACTGAGTATTGTCTTCTCTATGTGACACAGTATCTAAGAATAAGTGTGGTGCTTTCACTAGCTTTCAGCCTGAACTCATTATCCACGAATCAGTGTGGTGCTTTCATTAGCATTCAGCCTGAACTCAGTATCCACGAATCAGTGTGGTGCTTTCATTAGCTTTCAGCCTGAACTCAGTATCCACGAATCAGTGTGGTGCTTTCATTAGCTTTCAGCCTGAACTCAGTATCCACGAATCAGTGTGGTGCTTTCATTAGCTTTCAGCCTGAACTCAGTATCCACGAATCAGTGTGGTGCTTTCATTAGCTTTCAGCCTGAACTCAGTATCTACGAATCAGTGTGGTGCTTTCATTAGCTTTCAGCCTGAACTCAGTATTCACGAATGAGTGTGGTGCTTTCATTAGCTTTCAGCCTGAACTCAGATTTTCTTGTAGACTTGAACATTATGACAGACATTTCAGCGTTACAATTTTGATATGTTTGTGAATTGATCAACTATTATTACATGGATGCCATTTCTAAAGTATGAGTGAACTTGATTTTGTGTAAATAGTATACATATGGAGAAATAACTTAATAATATTTACTGAGGGGTATAATTGATGACTTATGAGATCAGTGATGTGACAATGCTACTACAAGTTCTGTGTAACTAGCATCTGATAATATTCAGTTTATCAACAACAACACCAAACTAATTTACAAAACTAACCTCTACATTTCAATATCATCATTGAGATTTAGCTTCAATGCAAAGGCCATACATATTTAGAGATAATCTGTTCATATAATAAAATGGAAAGTTTTTGGCAGTTTTTCGAGTTTTACATGATTTAGGAACTTTTCTAATAAGTAACGAGTTGTCATGACTATGATAGGAGTTGAATACACAAAAGAATCAAATGTTGAAATCTGTTTGATCAATTTTTACAAGTAACGGTAGATGGGATGAAAGAATGACTAACGCAAGTCAAGGCTATGTACAGCAATAGTTCATTCCATATATGAGATGACACTAAACTTAGGAATATGTAAATGTACACCTAATGAAAGAAAATACATTCAACCTTTCAGCAAGCAAATCTGAAGGTTTCCTTAAGATTCTGTATTCCTCTGATACCATTTTACCAACAATCTATATAAATTATATCATTCTCATTTATCATTAATGTAAAACTATTTTAAAAAGTATCCGATGCACAGAAAAGATAACATAATTTTTGAAACCAATGAACACCAAGAGAAGGATAATTGTCCATTTTGTAAGTTCAAATCAACACTCAAGTAATGTTGTTTAAATCGATCTGTTCAAAGTGCTGATTGGTCCATCAACACTCAAGTAATGTTGCTTAAACCACATCTGTTGTGAGTGCTGATTGGTCCATTACCAATGCTGTAAGGTTTAAGTTCAGGAAAAAGCACATAAATTTTGTGTACCATTGTGATTGGACTGCACTTCATTATGGCAGTTGGCAATTCATCCTGGAAGACTGCAACATTCCGTAACTTGGCTATTCCTTATTGCTGAACAAAAAGGCACCATGAGCCACAGTGATACAATCAGCTACGGTAAATTACACTACTATACTTAGAAATATATGCATCACTACTATTAGCAGTCCATAAGCCAGAGTTTGATGTGCATTTCCTGTGGTTGAATAATCAGACTGTGGTTTCTTATTTCCAGATTCAGTTTTACTGGCTTCTGTTTTTCTATCCGGTGTATGATCTGAAATAAAGAAAAGGAAAGAAAACTCATCACAATGTTCATCAAGTGCAGAAGTCAAGCAAGCATTAAAGACAAAACAGTTGATTTGATACCCAATTTACATTTAAGGTGGTGTTGCACATTTTTGAGTAATTTGCAAACACAGATTCTCGTAAAGTTCACAGCACTTGAATAGAAAAGAAAGAATCTATAGAAAACTTGCGCTATGATGGATTTGGTTCTGTTTTGCAGATGCAACAAAGCAATTAGCTATTCCATGCCTAGAACAGCTATATGGTTCCTCCCTAGTATCTGGAAAATACTTGGGCTGAAGACTGAATGTGCAACCACAAGATGACTTTTCACCATATTTAAAAAAAAAAAAATCAATTGAATAATCTTTTTGAGAAATTCTGAAAATGCCAGGGAAGGACACCCTTTTCATTAACCTGTGATATTCTGAGATGTCTGGTACCGGTGTATGTGATGATGCTACACCATAGATTATTCCTCAATTCCATGGTGCACGCTGGGCACCATATCATTTATTTATTTTCAGTTTCACATAATTGAAAATATCTCACTATTAAAGTTCTTAAATTGAGAGAGTTCAATGTTTCAAAGTTAGGTTACTTAATGTTCAAATAATTATCATGTTTGACTGATTCAATGCACTTACCAATGATAGGGAAGTTAAAGGAAAGGTGTACAGTTCAGACTTTAATTATACATAACAAGTCATCATTGATGACACAGTCCCCACTTGTTAGGGGGTACTTTGATAAATTACTTTTCCTCAGAGAGGATAGAGTCCTCTTCATTAATTAGGTCTGTGATAAAAATACTTTGATACAGATGGCACTCAATGGCCAAGAATGAGTTCAATGGTGGTGAAAATATAAAACCAATGTAGGCTGTCATCCTAATTACAAAAGGTCATTAAATGAGTCAATTAGGAATTAATGGACAGGATGTTGCCAAACATTTTTGCATACTATCCGAACACTAACAGATTATCACCGGTACCATATTTCATAAAGTTTCATGCACTATTTACAACACTATGAGATCAACATCTGTATCAAGTTTCATCAAATTTGAAGCAGTATTTGTGGATATATCACTCTAATTAGGGAATTTCATTACATATGCAATGACAAATTAATTAAAATGACACTGATAAATGTCTTTTTCACTGTTAAAGCAATGTGAGCTTAACATCTGTACCAAGTTTCATGAAATTTGATGCAGCATTTCTTGACATATCAGCCTGATTATGAAACTTCAGTAATTGACATGATACTGCGACATGACGTGAAACAAATTAACGTGCATATGTATGACACAGGGCCTGGCGAGAATTATTAGTGTAGCAGTTATGAATATGATCAATAAATGTCTTGTATTAAACTTTTTTTCATTATACAAGCCTTACCTGTGTCCAGTGTGTGCCTATTACTTTACGCTAGCTATCCCTGTATAGTATTTCAAAGAAAACAGTCTATATCTGTTAATTGCCCTCCCTAATCCCCTTCATTAATTTGTTCTGCCGATCACTGACGCGAGGGCTTATCGCCCAGACCAAATAACTCGTTAGCAGCTCATAAGGTAGTAGACGGAAAGGGCTGAAACTCTCAGGGTCCGATTTCAAAAAATCTTCATTTTCGAAGGGTTAGGTGACGTAAATTTTCGAAAAAAGTCGGCATCAGCTTTGTACTTAAGCAAGCAAGAACACTGACTAGTTATTTTCAGGATTCCAATGGCCGAAGACGGAGCACAACGATCGACTGGTTCTACCAGTCGATGGCATGAGGATGGGAGTAACGCCGGAAGACGGAAGTTGCGACCTTTGACACTATGCTGGCTCATATCTTGTTTACGGGAGCCAGCAAATGGACAAGTTGTAAACAAAATTTGCATACTTCCACAAAAGCTTCGCTCAGTGTCAAGGTCGATTGATAAACTATCAGTTAGTCTCCCCACTGTGTTTTAGTGCATTAAAATACTCCGGCATCAAAGTTGGGATGTTAAGTTCGTTCAAATTTCCCAGGCTTTCATTAGGTAGACGCAACTAAAACACTAATAAGCCACAAACACTAAAAACACCGTGTGAAGTAATTGCAGTGTTTGCCCCGTGTGTGCAAAGTTGGGTTGATTAAATCATGATTAAATCTAGTGAACATTTCTAAAAAACACGAATGTTTCTCGGATCGAAATTAACTCGTCTGTCTGTTTATGATTTGACCAAAGACAGCGTAGTGGACGACCAGTTCCACTGCCAATGGCTTGACAATGACGCCGCGCCTACTCGTGTCTGATCCGCAAAACAGAAAGGATCGCGTTGAATTTTCTAGCTGCAGGCTCAAGTTGGTAACAAGTAAATTGCTTTGTAGAGATTTATCGTGAAGGAAAGCCAACGGGTGTGAGAATGAACACGAATAGAAAACCAATACTATCACTGGGAAAATTCTCATGTCAATGAAAGCAACTCGGATCTACAAGTTACGCATTTGACATGCCTTCTTTTCGTTGTCGATGTTATGAAACACAAAACTTTTTCTTTTGACTCTTTGCAAGTCCCCCACCCTTTCTAAAATGTCAACTGTCTGATGTGACCCAAGTAAAATTATTGTAGCTGGAGACATATTTTGGTGAAAATACATTGATTTGTTTGAGATTTTGCTGTGACATCATCGTGAAATAAATGATCGGCAGCGTTCTTTGTGGCGATGGAATAACCACAATTTCGTGGTTATATAGTGGCCACATTCAAACATTTTCCTAGTTTAAAGAATGTCTGAGAGAGAGAGAGAGAGAGAGAGGGGGGGGGGGAGAGAGATTGTATCCAAGAAGCCGACTATGCTTGTCTTTGTAGTGACTCTCTAGGTTCGTTTATTTTTTCGCCTGTTGTTTTTTGCTTTTCTTTGCAATTTCGCTGGTTAAATTGCTTGTGTTACAGATTCTTTGACGTTACTGGATCTTTGCGTTGTTCATTATGTTCCCTCCTTTGGATAAATGTAACGGAGATGGGTTTCGAATCAAGTATTACGCAAAGAAACGTAAGTGATGAACCTTTGAATAAAAAACGAGAATATTTTGATCCATTTTGACTTTCCCCATTGATCCGGCTCAAAAGTCAAGTAGTAAACCCAGCGATGACTCGTGGAATGATGGATGTTGATGTTTACTTCGGGAAGTGTTTTTGAAATGTTACGAAATTCTATCGGGAAATTAGTAGTTTATACTGAATGCTATATTTTTACGACCATGGTTTATTGTACAAAGGCAAAGGAAGGCATTACAAAACAGAATAGCAGCCTTAATTTCCGTACCGTTACCGTTTGCGCGACATCTCCGTCATAAGATCGTCATTGGTCTGTACGTGGTCTGTACACGGTCCTGCCGGCGAGACCGTTGTCTGTATACAGGGAGGTAGAAAGAAAGAGGGACCTCAATGGTCTGTACAATAACAGACGTAGAGAAAGGAGGTATAGCTACACTTGCCTAAGTCTGACGCATCTGTGGCATTTAGATATCAAAACAGAGTAGTAGAATTACAGGAATTGACTTCAGCAGACTGTCGCGTTAGTTGTGAGGTGGTCGAGAGATAGGAGCAACACGTACATGTCGCGTAGATCGTGGAGTGGCGTTAGGAAAGCCATGCTATAGTGTCCGCCCGATAAACTCCAAACGATCAGGGCCACCAGTCCATAATCTTGGAGGTAACATATCACACCTGTACGCTTCATAATCAGTTGATTTTCTCTCACAATGATAAGGAAAGTACTTAATTTGGCCTCAAATTTATTAGACATCAGGGGACAAAATATGTCATTCTGACTCCAATATGTCCGTATCCATTACTTTACACGAAAATTCAAAGCGGACGCCATCGCTGCTGAACTACATGTACTTAGAAGATTACGTAATGGCGTTCGCGCATACATGCATACCTAATTAGTATACGTTGTTTATTCCTGTTTATCTATGCATACATGCATAAATTAAGTGTCTAGGTACTTTACTCCCATCCTCTTGCCACGGACCCTGAGAGTTTCAGCCCTTTCCGTCTACTACCTTATGAGCTGCTAACGAGTTATTTGGTCAGGGCGATAAGCCCTCGCGTCAGTGATCGGCAGAACAAATTAATGAAGGGGATTAGGGAGGGCAATTAACAGATATAGACTGTTTTCTTTGAAATACTATACAGGGATAGCTAGCGTAAAGTAATAGGCACACACTGGACACAGGTAAGGCTTGTATAATGAAAAATAGTTTAATACAAGACATTTATTGATCATATTCATAACTGCTACACTAATAATTCTCGCCAGGCCCTGTGGTATGACACAGGTCAATGTCCTTATACCAACTTTGAATTATATTGGTGGAAATATGTCTGAGTTACAGCTCTGTACATCAAAAAATTGTAACAAAATCGCCGCCACGCAGCCGTATTTGATCTTACTGTCTAAAAAATCAAGATGCATATGTATGACATAAGTCAATGTCCTTGTACCAACTTTGAATAAAATCGGTTGAGATATGCCTGAGTTACGGCTCTGTACATGAAAAAATCGTAACAAAATGGCCGCACGGCAGCCATATTGGATCTTATCAAAAAACAAATTGACGTGCACATGCATGACATAGGTCAATGTCCTTGTACTAATTTTGAATAAAATCGGTTGAAACATGTCTGAGTTATGGCTCTGTACATGAAAAAATCGTAATAAAATGGCCGCATGGTGGTCATATTGGATCGTATCACAAAACAAATCGATGTGCATATGTATGACATATGAAGTAATCCTTGTACCAAGTTTGAATGAAATCGCTCCAGGCATCTCTGAGATATCTGCGTGAACGGACGGATGGACACACGCACAGACGGACGGACACACGGACATTACCAAACCTATTAGTCCCCCCGGACGGTGTCCGTGAGGACTAAAAATGTAGTTGTTTACACTTGAATTGGTAACTTATGATATCAGTGTTTAAGGCTGTTGTACTCCAGGAAACATGCAACAATTTACACCCACTAAATAAAATTTTATTATGCACAGTAACAATGCACTGAAAACAACCAACAAGAATGTTTACTTTCGGTCACATGACAGTTACCTTGAGAAAAATAACAATTTACTGAGGCATTCACCCAAAGTATTAACTGACCAGATTTGTACAAAGTCACTACGCCAATTTGCAGTAAAATTTCACAGGTCTGATGGATGAGACATGGGCCGTAAAGGACAATTACAAGCAGGAACATTGAAACGCTATCTGTGATGGGACATGATGATGTAATTACGAGGGAAATGATGTTGCTTTGGGGGGGGGGGAGGCAATGTCATGATATCAACAAGAGATAGGTAATCTTATTGAAGTGATATGTACATAAGGGAGTGACTCTGGCTTTTCTTAGGGTGAGAGAAACTGTGTATAAAGAAGGGAAATATACACCAGTCAGCCTTGTATATAGAGTTCATAACATCATCAGCAGTACATTACTATCCATATGAGGGGGTAAATTTCAAAAGTCATTTCAATAAATTAGCATTATCTGGAGTTTTGCAAAGCTGCAATCCATGAAACATTGATATATTGATATTAGGTCAGGGCAAAGGTCGTAGTAACTGTACTAGAGGTCACAGTTGATCTCTGAATGGTGAACACAACAACCTATTATAGTTAAATAGAACACCACATAAATGCTACTGTATACCACATTCTCTATACAACACAGACATGCACGGTACAATAATACAACATGCACTTAAAGGAGCTTGTGGGATATCACATATCCTACCACCATGACACATGAATATGCAACAAATTCCCACTTTAATTCAAAATCGCAATTGCTCATTCCTTCTCCGACACCAAATGTAATTGTTGAGTTTAAATGACGTGCAGGGAATGTCTACTGATGATTGAATTACATGAATAAATAGAGTGAAGTTTTTAATTAACATAGAATGTTGGCACAAGAAATGTTAAACACTTATAGATGAGACAGTGGCAAAAGGTGTATACAGGTCAGAGGTCATATTGGCTTCCACAGTAACGCACCTTTCGTTGTCGGTTTCTTTTCAGGACTCGTGTCGGTTTCTTTGGTTGGAGTAGTAGTAAATGCAATGGCTAGAATAAGTAAAAAGTGAAACAACCTATAGTTTATGCAAAAAGACATTAAACAGCAAAGATGATACAATTGCAATGAATTATTCAAATTCCAGTCAATGAAGATAAGTCTTATTCCCTTTCTTCATACCATTGAAATGGAACAGTCTTTCTTTACGTCCCTATGATTAGAATTAGCAAAATACATAACATATGTTTCCGATTACTACTTTTTATTGCTGAGATGCAGAAAGCTTGTTTCACCAATTTTACATATTTACAATGTGACTGAGTAAATTTTCTAAAGATTTCACTGACTTCAAAGTTTTGTGACTTGTATTTACTTAAAGATCCATTAGCTGTAACTTTCGTCATTTTTTAAATTTTGTTTGTTCTGTGTACCATTTGCAGTTTCTGGTTTGAATCCCTGAACCATGGAGAAATTCCTAATATTTAGCTCATAAATATACCCTATATGAGTATAATCTACATTGTTATTGTTTAAATTCTGTATTCAGGTCCGCACTAGAATACATTTATCAACAATAACAATGGTCATTTCACATACACAGGCTGTGTTGGCAAGCAGGACACCGGGCATTGGTCATGATGATCGGATTATAGTAAAATTCTGTAGTTGATACATTGAAATAGAGTAGTGAAAAATTAGTTAAAAGTTACAGCTAATGTCCCTTGAAGGTGTGATTTGACTCAAGGTAAATTAGACTGGGCAAAGCCATTGAAAAATTGGTTGACTGACAATTATACAGTGAATGTATTTTTATCTTGATGTCTTTATCAATGTTCACATAACAGTTATTTTTTGTCATGATATCTGCTTTTGGATTCTGCACTGAATATGCAGGCTTTCATTATATTTTGTAGTATCTGGTTCTCAGTCCTTTTCATAGTCAGTGATATTGTTTTTATTGTTGTTGGAATTCTGAAACTGATTGGCTGACCTCTTGTTGAACAGTTTTTTGCCAGTAGTCATTGACAACGAAACACATGTTAATGATTATCTTGAAGTCACTGCTTGCTGGCTTTAATGCTATATTGTTGAATTAACAAGTTTAAAAACTCGAAATATTTAAGCAAGAATATTTATTTTAGCTCTAGAAATATACAGCTTAAAACTGTATTGTGCAATTCTTCATGGAAAATCATCGGACATTATGAAAACCAAATCATTGAAAAATCATATGGCGCAGCTAACACAGTTGATTTTGGTTGCCTTGGCTTCAATCAGTATAGAAACGCTATTTAAAAACTTTACATGGAAGAAGTTGATTCACAAACGAAATCTTCAGAAAATCAGTCACATTACACAAAAATATCAATGTTTAATTACTGTAAATTTGAAATACATCATTTAATTTGTTGCAGGGAATTCAAGCATTATAAGGCTGGCATTATCAGTGAAAAATGTGTGAGTTGGTTTTGGCAATCAGCAGCCGTATTAAAAATACTAAAATGTTTACGTTATGCAATATTATAAGTAATTTTACTACTAAAGAACAGCTGATGGGAAAATTTTATGCCAGAGTGAATAAAAAGATGGAATAATAGCAGCAAGGAGTGGTGAACAAAAGAAAAGATCAAAGCAAACCAATTTGTGACGTGTTAATATAAGATGATAACAAAAGACAGGCAGATGACAAAAGACAAGAAGATCCCTCAATTTTTATGCAAACATTTCTATTCATGCGTACATGATTTTATTCTGTTCCTACTATGTTGAGCAGTTCACAGTGAGTACAATTACATAACAACCATGGATTATTCCTGTCAGACTAAATGGTTATCAATTAGTACTTTTTCCAGGTTTAATATAACTGTATTAAAAGAAAACAATGACATGAAATGAGTCACACACAATATAAAGCACAATCCAAAATGACATTAACAACTGAAAGATACTTCACTGCTGATATATGTCCATGCAAAATTTATGCGACAAAGACAATACTCACTTGGTGATGATGATGAAGGACTACCACAGCAAATTTTTATCGTGGCTTTCATGTCTTTTTCAAGGCAGTTGCCACCTTTTTTATTGTTCAAACCATTTCTTGTGTCATCACCGACAGCTGTAGTAGTAAGAAAAATATGTTTTGTCAGATAGCACTCTCAAGTTTCCATAACAACCATAATCATAGTGTCAGTTTGAAACCAAACTGTGGAACACAAACACCATGAACATGCAAACGTCATAAACCTTCAATACACATAACACTTCAGCTAGCAGTCAACCAATTCAAATTGACTTCTGCCCACAGTGAACTATCTATGCATGTAAATGATGCTGGTATTATTCTTAACAAAGCCAGAGAATTTTGCATTCAACTTTTTCTGAAATGCTAAAATGTAAAACAGTATGTTGATCAATTCCCTTATTTGTCCAAGACAAATTAATGAAGTACAATATAAACATTTAAGCAATCACTGTACAAGGATTGGTAGTAGTTTTTATACACACATACCATAGACAACATTCCTTTGGAAATGAATCAATTAGAGCACTTTGAATAATTGAATAGTAAGATCTTTGAAAATTTAATCAGAATTTCTACTCATATTTTTGATCTTGACTTATGAAATCTTGTTGAAAGCAAAGCAATCATTCCCAGAATGCATTGTCTGTCCCCACTTTTGCTCGGTCTGTTGATTCACTATTGACTAGATGTGCAAAACTAATTCGCCAAGACAAAAATAGATTTGCCCTTAGGCTCTAATGTTAACAAAACAAATACATGAAACATAAATTTGACTCAATAATTACAATTTGTGATTGTAACAATCACAGAGACTGTAACTATAGTCTTGCTCTCACTTTGAGTTTTTTGGGTGTTGCAGGGTCTGTGTTGAAGCTTTGCAAATACAGGGGATTAGCCCGAGAATACTGTGAGTGTCCACATGTGTAAGTTAGGCCTTTGTTTTTAAACTGACGCCGGCCTAAACACCCTCTATGGTCATATTGGACATCAACATCAACAAATTAAGATGGCAGACGTCGAGAACACAACTCTCCAGTTTCTACTCTTAAATATGCTTTCTAGACGACTTCGCCGTCGTCTTCATGACCATTTTGACGGTCTAGAAGTGTTGAATGTAAATCCACAAATCGAAAATGCATCGGCTTTTCACCGACATCACGTTTCATGAATTAGAACTGAAAATCATACGTGAACACACAACAAAAATATCTGTGGTGTAGATTCAGAGACGATATTTTTCTAATTTTTATTGGAACAGAACACAAACTCCACAAATTCATAACAATAATTAACAAAATGCATCCTACTTTCAAATTTTCATATGAAAGTTCTCCACACGAAATAACATATCTTGACCTAGTTATTTACAAAGGTCAACGATACAACAACAAAAACATACTAGACACTAGAATGCACACAAAACCAACAGATACATTCTAGTTCTTACACAGGGAATCATGTCATCCAAAATCAACCTTCAAGGGCCTTATCAAAGGCGAAACATTAAGGTACATAAGGACATGCAACAACAAAGAGGACTTTAGTCAAAACATTTAATGAAAAACTACAACAACGAGGATATTCACAACATGAAATATCGAACATCAATGCGGAAACAAATTAAGCAACACGAAGAACACATTCAAATCACAAACAAACACACAAAAACAACACTGATAAAGTGATATTTTCAACCACATATAGCCCACATATCAAAACAAAAGACATCAAACAAGCACTCCTGAAGAACTGGGAAGAAATAGAAAAAGACCAAACACTAAAGAATTTATTCACGATGAAACCGATCATTGCATACAAAAGAAATACAAACAATGGCGACACACTCATAAATGCACAAGTACATAATCTTACAGAAAAGACCGAACAAAATGAAACACAACAAACTGACCCAAATGAACAAAACACTGACAAGTTTTAAGCCACAAACAGTGAAACAAAAATCCAAGGAGAGCAAGTATCAAAAAGCGACTGATGAAGAGACCACACACTGGTTTCGAAACGTAGCATCAAAGGATCACGCTGTCATTCGACAGCCAGATTGCGGCTACGTCTCGCCGTGGCTTATATCTACACCAATAGCCAAACACAAAAAATCGAAAACGAACACCGAGAACGAAAAAAATAGTATAGGCGATGTGTGGAGCCTCTTTCCCTTTATCAGTTCGTGTACACTCTAAAAAAGGAGACATTTGCTGAAGTCATGACCTTTTGTATTCGCAAATCGCAGAAGGGTATTTTTCATGAATATTCAAATTTGTGAATACGGAAGTGAACGTACGATTTTGCAAGAATGAGCCCATTGGCAACTCTCGGCGGGTTTTTTTAACCCCGGTTGACAGATATTCGGTGTCTTTCGGATGAAAATATCTCCAAAATGGTCTACACTTTAAAATGGCAGCTTTGGAGGGTGGTAGGTGTGAGATTTTTCTCGTTACATCATTTTGAAATTAGTCATTGAAATACGCAAATCGCCATTACTTTTTCCCGCGATTTTAACGTTGACAGTTGACTCATTTTTGCGGGCGTTTTACGATCGTAGTTCTAGCTGACTTAGTTATTTCTTATATCATTCAAAGGGGCAGAAGACCAGCTTTCTAATGATGCCTAACACGTGGGTGCCACAGATAGGTGCATGCGCAACGGTGCATGGTTTTGAAAACGGGAAGCATTGTTGATGGCCGGTCGCCTGACTAGTAGTATATTGCAGCCGTAGCCCAACGTACATGTACAGGTCTGTGTGTTCCCGGCGCTATACGGCTCTGTGGTACGTACCCATGAAGTACGTGGATGTAAAAAATAGATGTATATATTCACTGATTGTCTCTATGCAATAAAGGGAAAGCAACTCCACAAATCCTATCTGAGTTGTTTGCGATTTTGTAATTGTGTATAATGTTGTGAATATCGTGTTTGGCTGTTTTATGTAGAGTGTTGATTAGCCATGAAGCGACGTGTCAGTCACCCGCTAGTGCTGTATGTGTCTTGCACTGGAGACGCCGAGCGTAGGGACTATCTGTGATCCTTTGACTCTACGTTTCGTAAACAGAGTATTCTTCATCAGTTGCTAACATTCATTTTTGATAGGTGGGACGTGTAGAATGATTGATTATTGTATGTGTTCATAGGTTGTTCTACTGAGAATGTCCATGGTTCGGTCGAGGTCTTGTTGTGTTTGTGTATGCTTGTGTGAATCGGAGTTCGAGTATGGCATTTATGAGTGTATCGCCTATATTTCTGTTCTTTTTCATGGTTGTGGAGGGACCGTGTTCTGTTGTATGCAATTAGATTAGACTACAGTATTGTCGGTGGTGGTTTTTTGGTTTTCGTTCAAGTTGTCCCCTTATGTTCTGTATCTACGATGATGCGTTCTTTTTCATTTTTGGTCGCGATAGTCGCGATATGCGCATGTGCCAGACCTCAGACGTACATTTCAACATTGGCGGCAGTGTTCTGCATGACGTTATTGACACGGTGATTGGTTCATTTTAGTCACATGGGAGTTTATGGGATATATTTTAAACGTCTCCTATTTTAGAGTGTACACGAACTGTTTATTATATGATTGAACTCACAGCGGCAACTGAAAAAGGTTGTAGGTCACATCCAAAATGTGCCAAAAAGTCGCCATGTGGGGGCTTTTTTCGCCGTTGTTAATTTTCGATGCGTTCACACGGACTCAAGCACCGAAGTTAAGTCCAAGCTCGGACTCAGGTCCATCCCTGCACTCCGTCCTAAATTAACAGTGGCCTAGGGGCGTTGGGAACTGTTCTCATTTACTTTTCTGACTTGGACTTGGATTAGGGGTGGTGCTGGGCCACCGAAAACGTTGCAGGGAGAACGCCACTTAGGTCCTTGTCTAGGCCATTCTTTGACCCTAGTGGGTGTTGCCTGGATGATCTATTCAACCAAATGTAAACAAACTTTAAAATTTGGCTTGACTCATCGGTCCATCTGATAAACAAAGGAAACAGATCTCCTGGGAACCAGCACAATCGTGTCCAAATTTATGAAGAAAGGGTTTTACTTTTGGTAGGTTGCATAATTGCTGGGAAGTACAGTTTCATGTATAAGAGCAATCTAAGACGATGCAAATCTAACACTGCTGTGTGGATTAGCACATTGTCAATGGATTTACTAATGAACACCTCATCTTTATATAATTGAATGTTCTTTGTTTCATCGGTACTTTGAAGATTATCAGCAAGAAATACAATACTCACTTATAAAATGATATTCTCGGCCACTTTCAAAGATTAAGTCTCCTGGGATTGGACTGAAATATGTAAAGAAGAAGGAATACTTGTTTTCTTCGAAGGGGTCATCACAGACATGTAAAATGCGAGATCCTTCCACAGTTGCATCACATTCTTCAAGTCCTTTCTTGGGTACTTCATAGATAACATTGTACTGAGCTCTGTCTCGTTCCATGCTATTGTTAGCAACTCTTGGACAAACAAAATCTAATTGGTCAAAAAGATTGGCTTCTATGTACCATCCTCCTTCTGGGACTCTACAAGGCAAAAGAAATGGAGAGTTTAATTTACTGAACATTTTAACTGGTTGATTAGTTGTAGTCATTCTGTAATGATGTGAATCTGAATGACCATACTGCCCTCTAACAATGATGTTTGTATGCTGGGAGTGTCATCACAACTATTAAACGAGGTCCATATCTCATGCAATAATTAAGTAAATTCTGCAATGACACTGGTTGAATACTGTTTCCTATATTTTTAATGTGTGAATAATCCTATGGATAAATATCACTGATGCAATGATGTTTCTTATGAACTATAAGAGATGAATTCTAATTAGTCTGTCATATAGAAAGCTTGGACTATGCTATTACAGAGCGTATTCAAACAGACAAGATATTTGACATAGTTCAGATGACAAAGGCAATCATCAGGATTTGCCACTTGACTCAGTAAATGCCTGTGTAAGGCTTTCTGCTGAAAATCAAGTGCATTTCATGGTAATATAAAGTACAAAACCTCACACACACAAAACACTTCCTGTGGGTTCACCATGTTGTTTCTTTGCTCAATATGACACCTTTCTCTATGAGTCATCATTTAAAAATGCTGTACAAGGTCATCACAATAGTGTGTATTTTAATGACCTACACCAGAAAGACCTGCAAAATATCTCTGCCATGTGTTACATGTCATACTAACATAAAACCTATTTCTGATTCTTATGTAAAACTTCTGTGGTCAATTGAAATGAATTTCATTAACATATAGGCTGATAGAAATGTGTAGCTTTGCACAGTATTTAATTGTTGATGAATTATTTCAAGATGTGTAACTGCACTACACAGGAAGTAGTATTTTAGAACTGTAATGACTGCCAACATCTGAATCAGATAAACTATTGATAATTCTTGTGAATTAAAAGCCATTGTATGTATGCCTTAGTGTAGGCTTGGTGAAAAGATATATTTTTTTCATTTTATGTAAAAATACAAGTTACCAACAAGCTAATTATCTCCAAGCGGTATGTGTATATTCAACTAAATGCTGCAACATAATTTGAAAGTCATAAAAAGACAATGATATGACTTTATCATCTAGCTAACTATTACTGTGTAGTTACTGAAAACGTAAATCAAACCATTTTTTCTTCATGTTTTGCATGTTAAAAGTAGAGAATGAAATTTGGTTATTTCTGTGCTTTGTTATATTTGATATTAAAGGTACAGGTATTTTAGTATACTGAAAGTCTGTACCGTACTTTGCATTTCTTTCTTTCTTGATTTCTCATGAAGCCATCATGCATATTTGGCCATTTATAGATCTAAAATTAAAATGTCGTCACCATCCTCCTTCCATGAGATCAGAGTTTCACTGCTATCTGATTGACTGTATTCCGAATGTCTATACCGGGAACATTCTCATTAGACTTGCAGATACACTTTAATCACATATCTACTTTGACTTCTTGTAGTCTACACAAGAGAACAACACTCACTACATCATCCATTTTGTTACTGTTAGATACGCTGTTATCAAATACACATTTCATATTTTGCCTCCCTGGGCAATGAATTAAATTGTCGAGTTTTGTTATGGTGTGTCTATTTTAATCCTAGTTGTAAATCATCTTCCTAGAAGACTAAAATGACATACCCATAATCCAGTGAGTTGTATGTAGAACAGCCTACGGAAACGTAAACTTTACTTTTATTGGTATATGCATCAATAAAATGTTCCTGAGCATTCACTAACACAAATTACTGGCAAAAAATCAATACATTCTTATTAACATGCCGCAACAAAAGACTGCATGAAATTGACATTTTAAAGCTGGTAAGTATTATTACATTTTAATATTTTGTTCCTAAAATGAAAAGAGGACTAAATAGTAATTCCTGATTCTCATATTTCAGTCACTGCATGAGCAAAATGTGCCAATGTAAGTCACATATTTGAAATTCAGAATACCTTGTTTCTATGGTTACGTGTTAATGCTCTTATCTACAAATGCTAAAGTTGATTTGAAAATTGTAGCGGCAACTTGAAAGCAGCCACTGAGATGATAACACAGCTGAAAATTGACCCTGCAGTGAGCAGTGCATTTCAAATGAATTCCAGTAAAACTGCCCTCCAGGATCAACTATGTTTAATATGAATCTGATGAACACATCACGCCGTTTCTGTCAGGGCTATCCATTAATGAACTCCCTAGCACCACATCGTGTGCTGTGATCTGCTGCAGAGATTCCATCTCGTGTGTAGTATGTGCCACTATATTTCATATAGTATAAAAATATCGACTCTGACCTTTGCTGTAATCAATTCAATACTACTGTACATGTACACAGCTTTGACAAGGTGGAATGTGTACAGCTAGCGTAGAACAAGGCTGAATGTGTACAGTTAGAACAAGGCTGAATGTAATAAAAAATATGTACTTCATTGCATAGTCGGTTCATGACCCCCTAAATCATTTGCATCATTCCTTGAAGCATGCGTATTAAAAAGAAATGATGATAAATTCTGACATTTGGCCTGCTAATCAGACTTTTGACCTAATTTTCATTTCTTGTAACTACTACCACTGTTCAGCCATATTTTATTCTTTAAATCAGTCATTGCTTTTTCATACTATATTCATAACAAGTCATTTACAATGACATAGTCCCCACTTCTCATAGGAGTATTAGTCTTGATGGGGCAGGGAAATGTGGTCATTAAGAAGTATCACTGGAGTGTATATGTTCAGATCTATGGAAACATAGGTCTATGTCATTGTTCCCAATTTGAAACAAGAGGCATGTCTAAGTTATGGTTTTAAATCAGGAAAAAAATCAGACCTCTAGCTATATTGGCCCGCCAAGAAAAACATATGTGCATAATAAATGAAGTACAAAATTATCTTAAGGTCTATTATCCTATCAAAATTGAAACGTAAAGAACTTGTGGTTACTGAGTTATGCATATATATGCATAATCGAGGTCAAAGGTCATCAAGGTCACGTGACATTTTTGAAAAAAAAATTGTATTGCTAATTAATCCATATATGCCAAAATTCAGACCTCTAGCTCTATTGGCTAGCCCACAATTATATATGTGCATAATTAATGAGGTAAAGCATGTGTTGTCATTAGGTCTCCCATCCTACTAAATATAAAGGACATAGCACTTGTGGTTACTTATTTATTGACATAATCGTGTATTTTAGGTAAAAGGCTATATAGGTCACATGACATTTTGTCAAAAAATTTCTATCCTATAGTCTATCCCTATATACCAAAAGTCAGACATCTAGCTCTATTGACTCACTCAAAATTAGATATGCACATAATTAATGAGGTACAATATGTGGCGTCATCAGGTGTCCCATCATACCATATATGAAGGGTGTAGCACTTGTGGCTGACTTGCAGCGTGTTTGCAAGGTTATATCTGATTGGTCGATTGTCATTATTCACAGCAACTTAGGGAGTTTATTTTCATTATTCAATTATAATGGTGAGATTCTGCCAACCAATTGGATAAAAGCTTTCAAATCGCTGCAAGTCGCCCCAGCACTTGTGGTTACTGAGTTATGCACAAATATGTATATTTGAGGTCAAAGGTCATTGAGGTCACAAGACATTTTGTCAAAAAAATTGTGTTGCTAAGTTGTCCCTATATACCAAAAATCAGACCTCTAGCTCTATTGGTTCAGTCAAAATTAGATATGTGCATAATTAATGAGGTACAATATGTGGCGTCATAAGGTGTCCAATCATACAAAATATGAAGGGTGTAGCACTTATGGTTACTGAGTTATGGACACATATGTATATTTGAGGTCAAAGGTCATTGAGGTCACATGACATTTTGTCAAAAAAAATTGTATTGTTAAGTTATCCCTATATACTAAAAATCAGACCTCTAGCTCTATTGGCTCGCTCAAAATTAGATATGTGCATAATTAATGAGGTACAATATGTGGCGTCATAGGGTGTCCCATCATACCATATATGAAAGGTTTAGCACTTGTGGTTACTGAGTTATGGACAAATATGTATATTTGAGGTCAAAGGTCACCAAGGTCACGTGATATTTTGTCAAAGTGTCTGAGATATCTGCATGAACGGATGGACTCATTGACGGACATGACCCAATCTATAAGCCCCCTGGACTTTATCTGTGGGGACTAAAAACTGTGTCACTGCTTCCTTTTTGCAATATGAATATGATGAGAAACTAAATTTTTATTTTTTTTGGCCTTATACATGGGCGTCTATACATGGGAGTCTATGGAGGTGAAAACTAAAAAGTCCTTTAACACAGCCAAATTTGATCGCATTGTGAAACAAATCGACGTGCATCTGTATGAGGTAGGGTACTATCCTTGTACCAAGTTTGAACGAAATCGCCCCAGGCCTCTCTGAGATATCTGCGTGAACGGACGGACGGACGGACGGACGGACGGACGGACGGACGGACATGACGTCCGTCCGGGGGGACTAACAATAAATTCTTGATACCATTATCATTTTTTAACGTCCTGTGATCAAACATTTCACAGTAAAAATATTAATTTCATTACACTATATGAGAGTTACCCCTCATAGGCAATGACTACATTTGGTGACGTGCCATCTGACACTGTTCACCTACTAACAATTCAGTAAATGATAGACATTCTTACTGATTTTCCTGTTCTATTTATACAGATTCAATACCCTAGTGTCATCTTATCAGTTATTGGTCATCCTCACTCAGATGTGGTTTCAAAGGTTACACAAGTCATCTTAATGAACATTCTTTTAACATTATTACAAAGATCTGACTTCCATTACATTCTTGAAGTGTGTTAATATCAGGACATTAATGCTAACATGATTTCAAGTTTTGCAAGTTGATTGAACTGATGTATATTTATACACATAAGGACAGACCACAACAAGTTTTTCCAACTGTGCAATGCACAGTACAAAATTGTTCAAACACATAAACAATCTTAGGATATTATTGATATATTAAACTTATAAATACAAAATTATAGCATTGCATGAGTTTTCGCAAAATCCCTTTTATACTGTATACTACAGAAATAACGGGCGACGCGCTGACCATTAACGTTTATTTGTGGGCAAGGGCTAGAGGAAAGCCAAAAATTAACGGGCGAGGCTTGCCGAGCCCGTTAATTTTTGGCTTTCCTCCATTATAATATCAGCGAACCCAAGAAAACCGTCAAAATTTGCGAAAATTTCCGGAGCGAATAACAACTGGGCCCTAGAAACTGAGCAATACGCGACGCACTGTCACGCACGCTGTAAAAAATGGGCAAATCCGGAGATGTTTTCAGAAAAAAGTATCTCAACTTGACCTGCAAGTGCTCATTTATTTTGTGATTGATTATGATTTACGTTTTGAGCTGTAAAGTTACGATACTTTGAGTTGTAAATCTTATTATTCATATTCACGGGCATGTAAAGATCAGTGTACATGAGGTGATCTCAAACTTTTGTACAAAATATCATGTTCTGTAATGATGCTACTTCATACAGCTTTTTCAAACCTAGTTATGTGTAATATTTATCAAAAAGAAGACAAGGCACGATATGATCTCTTGAGATCGTGTTTTATTCCTTGTAGTTTTATTCCCAAATCCAGTCCCCTTTTCATGAACCTACATGAAAATGGGACATCCAAGTTATCAGATCACCATTGCTGGCGTTAAAATCTCATTAATTGCTGTGTTTGTTTAGATCTCATCTTGCTGCTCCAGATAGGAAAACAGAATTTGGCTTGGGAAGTTTGTATATGGCTGGCTAAATTGGTAGGTAATTACCAACTTGCCCCACCGAAGAATGATGGCCTCAACTGTTAAAATGCAATGGACAGGGCATGGTAATATAATTCAGTTTAAATTCATGCAATACAACTACAAGTATTATATTTCATATGAAAATTATAGCAGTGCCTATGACCACTATCCTACCTAAGGCATTGTGCCTTTCTGAACATTTTAGGTCCATGTGTTATTGCATCAGAAAATGGAAATATGTCTCAAAATTTTGCAATTCTGCTGTGTTACCAACACAGGCTGTGTGTAGTAATTTGCATTGAATATGGTAGAGCCTTTATCTTGGTCCTGACAAACAACGTACAATGCGTCCTGTGAACAGAGTAAACACAATAAGTGGGCTTTATCACAGGACTGTGGCTGTATTTGGCATGGCTAATGCATTTCCTCCTCTGTAGGTCTACAAAAACTTTCCTTTACTTTTATCACAGAGGGGAGGTTCAAGGTGTGAATGACTTTTTCTTTACGGCTACACGGCAACACTTCGGAAAACAAAAAATGTCAAAAAAGGTTGAGAGTTTCAACTTGGATGTACAGATTTTCTCTGTTCTAGATCTTTTACTAGCATGAATTTCTCATCAACCATGTGCTACTGTAAGAATATGTGATTTTTTTAAGTTCTACAATATGGGTCTGTGTGGACAGTTTTGTTGCAAACAAGAGCCAGCTTTCACATTTTTCATTTCTTTCATGTACATACATAGCTTCAGAATCTGTCTTTCAGCTCTACTTTATAATTGTTTGAAAATCTCTCTTGTCTGCTGAGTATCAACAAAATATATTTACTTGACCCAACGCTACCAAGCTAACCTAGTGACCCTGGATAAATTGAAAATTCACTCATCTTGAAAACCAAGCCATATACAGCAAGATTTCTATGCTACATTTCCACTTCATTTCACCAAGAGATGAGAAATTCCTCTCTAAATACCTTCTTTCAGAGTTACTCTGTCAAGTAACATTCTTTATGGAACAGCTTTTGTCCTTATAATAATTCCACATGATGCATTGTGCAAATTATTGTGCATTTATTTACATGACTGAGTTGCACACTTTGTCCACAAAATTCACAACACAAAGCCTTTGTTCATTAGGGCATACCAGACCGTTAAAAATGTAGAATTATGAAACACATTCTTTATGTAGATTTAATGCTGGTTTCTACAAGTTTTTGAGATTTTCTCTTATTAGTCGTTAGTCCATCTACATAGGTAATAGGACAATATTTACTGCTTCAACGCACCAAACTAAGCAAGCCAGGTCTGAATCCTAATCACTGTACCCATCACACATACACAAACATCCTAGATATTATACTCCACTAGCACATCAAAGGCAGCTCAATTTTATATAAATTGCAAACAAAGCTACAATAATGTTTTTCCATCATTTGAATTGAAGAAAACACCAGCTGTGTGGCGCAATGCAACTGCAAGTCCTATGGTCATATTTTCTCTCCTCATTTTGTTTGGACAAAATATATTCCTATCTTCAGATATCATCACTACCTTCAAACAAAAAGATTTTGACAGTAAAATTGTAATGCAGCGGGTCGTATAGGTGTGATGGGAGCAAGAGCTAATAAATGAATACAGAGACAGTTTTATTAGGATTAGGGCTAAAGCTGTCTTGACCTTGAAAGAAAGCAGTTCCCCCTGTGTGTTCTATACACAGAAATCCAACACAAAGAACACACAAACCAGGCCATGAAAACAGTCTTCCTCTTTAATTCAACAGTCATAAATTGGTGACAACTTGACAATGGTAGACACTGCTCATCACTCACTGTCAATCTTTTGTTCTGCATTGCCAATTAAGTCAGAGCTGACTTATACAAATTCACACATAGAGTTTTTCATTTCACCCTATTTTAATAAAGTATTTTTAATGTTTTTCATTGATTTACATTCATGATTTTCAAAACTGTAAAGTTTGAATGCAATATAGTACTTCACTTGATTTTTGTACATCCTCTACAATTTTTGATTTGCACTATCATTACCATAATGGAATATTCACTTCTATAAATTCTTAACGATTTCATTGGTTTCACACTGAAATTTCACATTGATATCACCATAGATTTGCTTCCTGTTCATTATTGACATCACACAAAAAATCCCGAAGTCAATGATACTGAGTTTTTTTATGTGCTGTAAGTGTTCTTCACAGTACTAACATTGCCTGCAAAATAGTGACGACTACCAAGGGAGGGCCCACCTGTATGTAATTAAATACACTTTGTTAAAGTCAATAAAACCAACAAAAGTTTCTTTACTTGGTTTGGACAATGGGTTGGTCAAAGGTGCTATCCATTGTCGCTGTCACCATTGCATGAAAGGGGCGGTTAGCTGTCTGGGTTGAGTCTTTCATGGCAACTTGACACCATCACAAATTATGCTGAGGTGAGACATCGTCATTACATGATCAATAGCATATGCTTGACAATAAAATCAAAGACTATAGTAATTATCTCAGCACGCTTGGTCCCTGTCTCTTCTCACTCTCTCTCCTCTTCAACTATTTTATTCCCAGCAATTTATGCTTACACTGTGAGCTGTGGCTTGTTTAGAGTCTGAGCAAACAGAGTTTCAAACCAACAGCACTGGAAGCACCATCCAAACATAGCTGAATGAGTTTAGTGGTCAGGCCTAACTCCACAATCTGTCAAGAGTACAATTAATTTTCTCCACCATTGTTAGAAAACAAGAACTGGTCCTAGCCTGTTTACACTCCCTAGACTAAACACACTAAATTTGTTTATAGCATACTCCTTCTCGGTAACTTTCAGAAAGTGGAAACACGAAATGTTTGAGTTGGTGATTAGTGAATCACTAACAAGAACCTCTTAGCACCTTTACATCAAATTTACTTTTGATACACTTTCATTTCAATGACCAATTTGAAACTAGACAACCCTGGAATGCAGGTCAATAAGGGGATAAGCTAGGGGCTTAGGTTTTCATAGACTAGACAAATCCTAATATAGAGCGGCAACACTTTGCCACAATCCACCATGGAGGCCAATCATATGTCTGTGCAAAGCACCTTTCTTGTTATATTTGTAGCGATTATTAAAGGCACTGCTCGTGATCCCTGGGATCGCCTTTGTTCTAGTCTGTAAGAGGATTACAGAGGTGTGATAGCCATTTGTTTTCCATTGAAATTGTGATAAGGTTGGTAAATTTTCTGGTGAGACAATCTGGTGCCAACACATGCCTTTAAATTACTGCTACCATGTCCATGAAGATTGCCCAACAGACATAAAGATTAATTCACAGTCCCTCTATCCAATAGAGGGACTGTGATTAATTCTAAGATCAATCTTCATGCTGACTTCTGTTTTAACTTTTTACCAGGCTATGCCTGGTCCTTATTCATACTATGAAGTATGAAAGCACACATTTTGTATTATCAGTTGGCATAAATGCAGGGAACACAATTTACAGTAAATTCCTACTTACCGCTGAAAGACATTTCCTGTATATCACATTTTTCAAACCACATCAAACTTCATACAATTGACCTGAGTTCAAATATGAATAGTCATTCAAATTTACCACACAGTCTAGTATTTGTAAGTCTCTTCAGAACTCGAGAAACTACCACTGGTAGTTTTGTTTTGAAGTCTACAGAGCATGACATAAATGATATAGAGAGACTAAACTAATTGACATATTGGTGAATACTGATACCATACACAGAACATATTAGGATAAAAAACATTCTATAGCTGTCAACACTCTGATGAAATCATGCACCGCAGTGATTATGGTACTTTGACAATGTTACTATTCCTAAATCTAGACATGTGGGTTACGTTCCACAGGAATCAGATCTGTAGGCTTGCTAGTGACTTGCCTGCATGCATGCAGACATGCATGATTTCCGGCCAGCAATTTGTGTCAGTACCCAACAAACTATCATTAAATCTGTAAATTATCACCCTGAAGAAACTGGCATGTATTCAAGGACTTGTTTTTAATAGGTCACCAAGCTTTGCCTCTGAACAACCACACACACACACACACATCGGTAATTACATTCACAACACAGATGACATCATAATGTTGTGTCAGTCTGTTTAAAAAAAGTCTTGACAATTCTGAAAGGAAATATACATCTAAAATGTCTGTACGTCTTCACTACAAAATTGATGATAATATCCTGTCTTTAAACTATTAAATCATAAACCATTATGGAAAGTCATTGACCTCAAACCGTGCAGATGAATGATGCATTATGGTATGAAGATTTCCCTGATAGGTTGATGAATAACAACCAATTTATAGTTTGATATTCAACAGTTCTGACCAGCAGATCAATTTTGAATCAATGTACGTGCCTGTGTGATTATAACAAACATCTAGAATCCAAAAATCACTTAATGGCATCAATACATTAAAATGTTAATGACGAATTTTATCAACATCATTAGATTACCTAGTTATTGTTCTTCCATCCAAAATGCCTAGGACCAGACAATTATGTTAATATAAATAATCTCTAAATATTCAAAAAGTCTTGGAAGAGACAGAATAGAATATTATTTGAAGTTTTAATGATGACTGTTAAAGATGACAGTCTCTGATATACTGTTTATTTTGAAACTGACACTAGAAAAACCAAAGGTGCAATTCCTTGAACCTAATTACTAGAAGGCAATATCATCATGCTGGGAAATTCTATCCCTTGACTTGTGCATGCTGGGAAATTGTATCCCTTGACTTGAAATGAACTATGACCTCACAGATAACTCAATGCAGCATTTCAACACATGCTGTGAACTTTACGAAATCCTACTGACTGTAAAAAGAGGAATACTCATGGATTTTATCATTCAACTCCATGTATTCTTTTTTCAAAGCTATACCTTATGGCAATTTACATCAGTAAATATGTGCCAAAATTCATTTATTGATAAATCAGATTGAATTTTTTGTGCAGACTAATACTGAAATCATCCATGGATCGTGTCAGGCCATGTGTATAGAGATTTACATCAACCTTGCTCCTATGATATAAGAAAGTTGCTAAACTGCACACTCTTCATAGCAGGATTGTTTGAATCATATAAAGTGAGTGTGAGGAGTCAAACATATTTCAAAAGGATGACTTGTTCTCGCTTGTTATATAACTTTTGACAGTCCCCTCCCTGCCCATTTGTATTCCTCTATCTCCATTTAGGAAACTTCAAGCTGACCCTCTTTCCACTACAAAACCTCCTAATGCCTTCTTCCAACCCTCCAACCACATGATTTTGCTCTCCCCATCAGCAAATAAACCTTAATTTACAAAGACAGAATCATGTTCTCCTGGCCACCCAAAGGGTTTTTCAAAGTTGCTGTTCAGCAGACCAGTAAAATTTTCCCACTTTATAGCAGCTTTAGTTGGCTGTCCCTGCTTATTTTTCACATACAAACACTTGGTAGGGTAAATTAATTATCCATTGCAAATTTCAAACAAAATGGACAACTAACTATAAAGTGAAACACTATATTTAGCATTTTTATGATAAGACACCAGATTACATAGATATGTCATCTTCCTGAAGGCTGAATTCTTTAGGTCAAAAAATTGCTATCCAGCCCTTTTTGATCACAAAACTACAGTTTGAATTTATAATGAAGACTGAACAAACCTAACAATGGCTGCAACACATCAGTATGGTGACAATCTACATGTACCAGCTGGGATAATTACATCCTGGCGTTTACTATAGCTAAAACTCAACTCCTCAACTTCATTCAAGTGGATAGAAGTGTACAACATGTGAACACCTTGATCAGTTCATTTGCTGTGATGGCATTTTCAGTAACCATACACTGTAACAAAGTTGTAAATATAAACCTTGCTTGGGGATATAGTGTTATACTTCTCACAGTTCTTTGGTGTAGTTTCATTCTGTGCAACCTTCAATCTCTGATATACTTTACACTGCTTAGGCTTTCACACCTACAAACAAAAAGTTTTAAGAAATCTCTTAAAATCATTCATGTTTATTGCCTTGAGTCCCGATTGGTTGAAAAACATCACATGACTGTCGGTGTTGTTACATATATTGCCATGAGACAAAACTGGCATTAAATCAATGAAATGACTTTCCCTTGACATTGAAAGGTGTAAGCCATACCAATATTGGTAAAAAGAGACTGATTTGCATAGGTTGTATGCCAGCCAGGATGATGGGGTGAAAATTGTTTTATGATTAAAAGTGAGTGAAATCAAAGACAGTCTTAGAAATGATGCACAGAAGCAGACTCTCAGTGAGAAGTGAAAAATAATTTGAGAAATCCACCTTGATGTCTGAGAATTGAATTCATATCATTGTGAAAAGGAGAGTGAGTTCCAATATCTAGGACAATTCACTGTTTTTCCAAAACCTTCCATGCACCCAGCAATTACACTTCCAGATACATCCAAAGTCCCTGGAAAGAAAGACTATATGCATGTATTAAATAAATGCACGGTTTACTAACTCTGAAAGAATCTCAGCTTTGGAAATCACTTGCCTTTAATCTTCCAATAAAGCCATTCTTTAGCCTTGTTTGTATGCTAATTACGAAGCCACAATCTCCCTTTTCATTCAGGTTTTGAACAAAACAAGTAAAACAATGGATTGAATACCATTAAAGACAGCTTTTGCACACTTCACTACATACAGCTCCAGGTTGTTTTTGTCTTGGGCTCACAGGAAGAGAATGCCATTAGGAAAGATTTAAATAAGTGACGTACTTTAATACAAATGACGTATAACAATCAAAATAATGTCTTACAGTTCTTTTTTGAGGGAAAAGCAATGATAAACAAAAATACACCCTTTCAACAGGAAAAGTTTCAATTTCTTGCACAAAACATGACATATAAAAGTCTGTTCTGGGGATTATTTCTGTTGTTAACCATGCGGTTGAAATAGCATTTACAGCCCACACTGGTTGTTTTCAAAGTCACCATTGTTTTTGGAAAGAAAATCCTTGCTGACGACAGTGGTGAGGCTGCTTGTCAACTGAATGCTTTATTTGACATACAAATTCAATGACTAAGCTGATTAAGTTTAATTCTTTATAATACTGTCTTTATTTTAACAGTGGCTGGGCTTTCACCAAAGAGACCTTCAAGTCAAAACCAGCTGCTTTCAACACAGCAGTCAACCATAGAGCCACAGATACTTCTTAAATCTGGCATATGTTGGGTCTGATGTATTGTTAGTCTCAGTGGTGGCATCTGTAAAGACCGAATAAGTGCCGCTGGTTCCTGCTAATGAAATATATGACCACTTAAAACATTTAATAGGTTTTCTATTTCTCATGAGAGACAATACAGTTTTGTACCAGTGAACCAATAGATGAATTAACATGACTTTTATTTCTTGGCTTGTCAAGCCTTATTAGAATTAGAAATCCAATTGTATTCAGTCTTAGCAATTAGACGAGTGGCAACCATTCCTTTGGATTCATTCAGCTCCTGATTTCTAATTCCACAATGCATCCTATTTTTTCATCACTTTCCATCACAAAACCATTAATGAAAATGTTCATGTATTGGTAAATAGCCCAATTGCAAGACAGCTACCAGAGTAGAGGATTAGATGCTTGTGAGTGCTTTAAAATTACCCCCACAGGGTGAACTGGAGTGTAACAAGGTGCAGGCCATGCTGTCTTTCCGGTCTTAGACTTAAGGCAAGATCACTCAAGTGTAAACATTACAAAACTATCTTAGGTGTATTTCACCCTGACATGGCTATGGGATGAAATATAAAGGTGTTAACTGCACAGAAAGTGCAAAATCGTAGTACACTTTCGGTTAAATTCCGATTAATTTACACAATTTGGTGTAAAATCTACCAACCTGAACAGATGGTATGGTCATCTGCCACTTCAAGATTGGATTGACAAGTGCAAATGGACACAACTCACTCAATGCGTAACTTTCACTGGTGTGTTACCCAGGTGTGTTACCCAGGTGTGTTACCATCAGTTGCAAATGGCTCCAGCATTGAAAGTGGTTGCTATTTCCAACGTATAATGAAAATTTATCACATCAGACTTATAGTACATCATCAAATCCTCAAGAAATGCTGATGTCTTTTCTTCCTTATAAAGAAGAAAGTCCATTTAGCAGAATGGTAATCCATGGAGTCTTTATAGTTTACATCATGTCTGTTGGGTTGAAATGAGGACGATATCAAATTCTGTCTGTTAGAACAATTCTATCAATATGACACACTCTACACTGGTACTGTCTACACACTGGTACTGTCTACACACTGGTACTGTCTATACACTGGTACTGTCTATGTACAGGTATCTATCTACATGCACAGGTAGCCTATCTATGCATTGGTACTGTCTATGTACCAATACTGTCTATAGATGGTACTTGTCAATGCATTGGTACAGTCTATACAAGTGTTATGATGGTAAAGATGTACACAACTTCATTATTATTGTACATAGAATGATGTAGTTATCTAGGGCAATATGATTGATGATGAAAGACTGCATCATTATTTAGGGATTATTTTCCATGAAAACCTAATATATGACTCAGAAACCAAATGTATCATGACACTACAAAGATACAGTGATCAGAATAGGTAACAGCTTTTCAATGGTGCATCACTTGGTCCAATAACATGTACACTATTTATGACATTTAGATAACTACTGTATGCCTTTAACACTATTCAGCTGTAGCTGGTATACTACTGCAGCCTGTGTATTGAAAACAGTCAATACAGTTTAAGAATGTGCATAGAAACAGTCCTACTGAAACCATATATATGTACTCAGTCTTGCCTTCATATATTGTAACTATATGCTGTGTGTCAGTGTAAATATTAAACTGTAATTCATGATATAGCATAATTTCAAGGCATTGGTATAAATCTAATTTTACTATTTGAATAGCATATGTACAATTTCAAAGGAAACTGACAGTTGAGTTGGCATGTACTTTCACTAGCTACTGAAAGTTGATAAATAATGCCTACTTCCTTAACATCTAACAAAGTGAAATAAAAAACCAAGATATATCCTTAAGTACCTCCAAACATTATGGGGCAGTGCATTGGTATTATATTGATGCGGTAATTTTTGATATAGCACCCTGATGATATTTGCCCGGACAAGGTCAGGCCATGAAATCAATGAACCACTTTTCTCTCCGGTTACTGTGTCTCTTCCCATCTGTGTTCATTTTACATGTAAACAAATCAGTATGAGATTCAAAATTTGTTGTCAAATTGCCAGGTGATATGCATTTCACTTTTGAAAATTTGTCCGGAAAATGGAAATACATTTCAATTTCTGATCTGATGTTTCCTCCAGAAATATGTAAACTATTATTTCCTATAAAGAACCACAGTCATCAGCGTTGTTCATGTATTTGTCATACATGCATTGCACTGGGTAAGACATACTGCTGAGTTTTCAGATGGATAGCAAAGTTCACTACATAGGATATACTACAGATTATAACTTGAGTAAGATAGTCCTGCACACATAAGCCTGATGACTGTGGCACTATAAAACTGCATGTACATGATATACGTTGGGTTTCACAGTACACTGTGGGTCTGTGAAAGCTATACATGGTAAATAGACTGAGTCTTTGCTATATGGTGAGGCAGCCACAGCATGTGTACACATGCACAGTTCAAGACCTACTTTGACATTTACAGCTTGTCTGATATAATTGCTTTGGTAAACAAAGGAAAGAATGATAAAATGGCCTAGGAACCCTCAGAACATTTACCATCTGAATACATTGATGAAGTAACCAACAGTCTAGCTAGTTCATTTCTTTTAAAAAGACAAAAGACCTTAGGTTCATAGGACTCCAAAAGTGAAAATGAGAAACCATTTCTTGTCAATCACAATGGTCGCATAATCATTTCTAAACAATTCTTGAGAATTACTACATCCAGTGTAGCAGTTTTGGCACTACCCAATTTTCCTATCATTCAAAATGCTGTCTTCTCTTCAACAGGGTTGGTAATGATGTTAATTTCTTACAACCAGCTACTTTAGGAGTTTATAATTGCTTGATTTTTGGCATTTCTGAATGAAATGAACTGCTACAGGCAACTAATTCTATGTCTTAGGGCATGCATTGATGTATTCAATGATAGAGTTCCTTATTTCAAAATGAATTTTCAAAAAAAAGGAAAAAGAATAAAGGCGGCTTGCTGTGATCTGATGCCATTGGCAATAGATAATAGTGTCTCCCCTCAAGTCTTACAAGACAACGCTGAATGTGCTTTAGAATATTATACATCATAGAGTTTAATTTTGCCAGGAGAATAGCTACTGTTTCATTTTCCACACCCACTCTTTCATTGGTGTGGCCTCCAAAACTACCTTATTTAACACCATTTAATACAGCCTTTATTGTAATGTGTTCAAGCATATATCTAATAGCTGACTCAGATTGAACCAAACTCAATGGTATTTCCCTTTGATAGTTTCTTCCTTTCTTGTCAATGTGTCTTTTACTTGCAAGATACAACTGGCTGGCTGCTTTCAAACAGGTTATTGTACAGCTTTGCCTTGCAATAAATTCTGCTTCAGCAGTTTCTGACTTGCTGTGAGAGTATCTGAGACATTACTAACAGCATTTCATATACATGTATCTATCATCGTGCTACACAAATAACTATGCCCACAATAATAGTACATTGTATGATCAGGTGTTTTTTAATTCAAAAACAGCCCTACTGAATAGGCACAGACTAATATTTTTGAAATATCAAAGAAGAAATACCAAGGCCGATAAAGAGAAATGCATACAAACAAAACTTGTAGAACAGATTAAGGACACCTTTTCATGAAGGAAAGTGGCGATCATTACAAATCAATACTATAGCCCACTTTGTATAGAAATTTTTGAGCCGCATAAAACAATGAAAGAATTCGCTATCGACACTTGCATACTTTGAAGAAATAGGATGTTATTTGTGGAATGTTTCTTAATCTTCATTCTAATCCTGTCTAACATGTGAGAAATGACTACTGTGTAAGAAAGACATGAAAAATGCCTACAATGATATCACAACTATCAAATTAGCAAGATTGTACTAAGTACACTCACTTGACTCTATTGACATAATTTGTAGAACAATAGCATGGTGTGCCAGACATAAACTGGACAAGAAAAGAATGTAGGAAATGTCTAAAGTCTCTCTTGTAATGGATTTTAAAGTTGTGTGGTCGTAATACAATTGGTGCTGTTCCTAAATGTACAAAGTGTGCATCTATTTCAGCCAGAATGCGTCAAGCAGTATATTTATGCATCATAGCCACTGCATAGCTATTCTCAAGACATGCTTCAATTCATTTTGCAGATAAAGTTCAGTAAACACATGAAAATATTACCATGAACATTAAAAACAGCTTGTCACACTTAGAAAAATAGCCTAACATTGTGCATATAGAAATATCAGTGAACTGAACTGTGAAGATAAATTTTAGACCAGTCAGCAATAAATCAACAATTCCTATGAAACGGCATTTCCTGTATATGACAGTGACATCATTGCCATCAATTATGAAATAAAAATAGAACATTATCTTCAATTTAAGACGTAATAGGATGTAAAATTCTCTGCCATATTGAAAAGCCACATTTCAAAGTAAATATGAAAAGTCATCGTTGATGACACAGTCCCCACTTGTTAATGGGTGCTTTGATTACAGGTCCTCAGAGAGGATAGAGTCCTCTTCATTAGGTCTGTGATAAAAATACTTTTGAATAAATTCGCTTGATACATGTCTGAGTTGTAGTTCAGGAGATGAAAAAATCGTAATAAAATGGCCACATGGTGGCCATATTGGATCGAATCACAAACAAATCAATGTGCATATGTATGACATAGGTCAATATCCTTGTACCAAGTTTGAATAAAATGGTTGAGATATGCCTGAGTTATGACTCTGTACATGAAAAAATCGTAATAAAATGGCCGCCTGCTGGCTGAGTTATGGCTCTGTACATGAAAAAATCGTAACAAAATGGCCGCATGGCGGCCATATTGGATCGTATCACAAAACAAATTGATGTGTATAGCTATGACATTGGTCAATGTCCTTGTACCAACTTTGAATAAAATCTGTAGAAACATGCCTGAGTTATGACTCTGTACATGAAAAAATCGTAATAAAATGGCCGCCTGCTGGCGGCCATATTGGATTGTATCACAAAACAAATCAATGCGCATATGTATGACATAGGTCAATGTCCTTGTACCAATTTTGAATGAAATTGGTTGAGATATGCCTGAGTTATGGCTCTGTACATGAAACAATCATAACAAAATGGCCGCCTGGCGGCCATATTGGATCGTATCACAAAACAAATTGATGTGCATAGCTATGACATTGGTCAATGTCCTTGTACCAACTTTGAATAAAATCTGTAGAAACATGCCTGAGTTAAGGCTCTGTACATGAAAAAATCATAATAAAATGGCCGCCTGGCGGCCATATTGGATCGTATCAAAAAACAAATTGACATGCATATGTATGACATAGGTCAATGTCCTTGTACCAATTTTGAATGAAATTGGTTGAGATATGCCTGAGTTATGACTCTGTACATGAAAAAATCGTAACAAAATGGCCGCACGGCGGCCATATTGGATCGTATCACAAAACAAATCGACGTGCATATCTATGACATTGGTCAATGTCCTTGTACCAACTTTGAATAAAATCAGTTGAAACATGCCTGAATTATGGCTCTGTACATGAAAAAATCGTAATAAAATGGCCGCCTGGCAGCCATATTGGATCGTATCACAAAACAAATCGACGTGCATCTGTATGACATATGAAGTAATCCTTGTACCAAGTTTGAATGAAATCGCTTCAGGCATCTCTGAGATATCTGCGTGAACGGACGGACGGACGGACGCACACACGCACGCATGCACGCACGGACGCACGCACACACGCACGGACATGACCAAACCTATAAGTCCCCCCGGACGGTGTCCGTGGGGACTAAAAAACACTTATTAAGAATTTGAACACAAATTAGTAGATTACATAATACACACGGGATAAAAATATAGTCAATGTTTTTTTCATAAAATTTGTGTTCCTATACCATTAGACTGGACTATGTCAAGTTAGAATATAATACGCAAATAATGAATGAACTGTAAAGTTGGCTGATATTATGAGAAATCTCGCTTTTAAAGAAAATTTGATGTCTAGAATTAGAGAAGGAATGATGGTTGTATGACTCTGTATGTTAGGATATTGACTGACTGTGTCATCATAGAAATAATTGAATCAATTTACCCAATTAACTCATTAAAATTAATTAGTCAATACATTTCAGGGGTGTTTGTCAGTGCCTAGGCTATCCTCTTCTCAAATTTCAGGGTATTAAAATACATGTCATATTATCTAATTACCAATTACCTTCTATATGACTAGTTTTTATGACTCAGTTAATTAATTTGAAAAAAAATTAAACTGAGCAGATGATAGCAAAGATGCATCTAATTAATGGTAATTTTTTTCATGAAATGACCTATTATGTCTTCTTTACTTGAGAGAAAATTCCATGATAACAAACGTTAGTAGAAATTCCCATACAGATATTCTGTATCAGGGTCAAAAATTCATCACATGAAAGGCATTATTGTTTAACAGTTATGTCTTTTTTTTTTGGTTTTTCCATAGTACAAATACATCAATGCTATGGATAAAAACATATAAGAAATTGCATAAAATATTTTGCTGGTTCATGCTTTCATTTTTTATTGTCCAGTGAAAATCCTGTTCCATGGTGTACTATTCTTTCAGAATAGTAATATTTGAAATCAATACAACATTGACAGGAAATGAAAATACTGCTCAAGTAAGCTACTCCTTGCAAGAACCAGCAACACCTTGCGGTTCATTGCATGTTGCTGGCAATTTTTTATCTAAAAGCATCACTTCTTATCAACATGACATGACAACACCCTTTATGCTATACATTTGGTAGCCAAAGTTTACACCAGGCAGGAAAGGGTACATATTTTGTCTATAAACCTCAATTTCGGTATTACAAGGTAAAAATAAAATAAATTTAAGTCATTAACTCTGACTGTAAGTACTTTATTGCCAAACAAAAAAAGAGCTTTATTGTATAGTATCTCAAGAATAAAGTGTGAAAATTTAATTTGACCTTGCCAGAAAGGAATTATTTGTTTTTGAAATGTTCAAAATGGATGCCAAGAATTATGATGATTTGCATACATTTGCAAAATATTACACATCTTTCTCATCTAACTTATGACTATCACACAAAAAGTAAATACCACCAATATATCAATTTGGGGATAACATTAATATTTGCAAAAAAGTGATATTGTGCAAGAGGGATTGTGTCATGCACAACCCTTTAAAAGTCACTGAAGATGTTGTAGATTATCATAGGTCTGTATTGCATGAGTGTATCAAGTCTTCAATATGGATTTCACTATCATTATATTCATAAAATAAAATAATTTGGCAAAATCTGCCTGAACTAATATGATTTTAATTCACTTTAAACCTTACAGTGTACGCAAATGGCCTGTTTTATTTGGTCAACTTTGACTGTGCAATTTTGGACAGACTCAGAAAAGCTTGAGAAGAAAGAAGTGTTTGTGAAAGGAAGGATACACTGACATGCAGTTCTGTAGCTCTGATGTTAGGTTATAGATTTATTGTGACCTACTAAATCATTGCACTGAGTAAAACTTTCCAATTATCTTCATTTTTTTAATGTCATATACTAATTTAATACAGCAAAGCTTTCTCTAAGCCCTTATGCATCCATTTCCATTCTCATTAAAAAACAGCTTGTTTCACTGCACAAAACTCTGTATGTTTTGATGAATATTGTGTGAGAAAAGCAGTTTCACAAAAATCTGACTAAATCTGTCATGGTAGATTTCATGTTCTCCTGTACTGGTTTTTTGAAAGATGTGATATGCAGGTAGTGAACAGCAAACTGGGTCATAAACATTGTAAAATAAAACTGCAAAGCATTTGAACAGTGACCAGTGCAGTATTGGACAAAGTAAACGCAAAATTACACAACAATGATATCATTAACACACTGCCATATCTTACTTTTTCTTTTCCAAAATTAGTTGAAAAATTAAACTTCAATGTTGTCCAACATTTACATGTAATTGAGGCTGAAACTAATTAGTTTGTGGCTGTTGAACAATGTAGAAAGAGTAGGTGTGTATGTTTGTATATTAACAGTGAAAGTAGAAATCTGTGTGATGAATGTTGATTTTAAAATTCCACAACAACACCTAGTGATAACATAGCAACCAGAGATGTGTGAAAGTCAAAGACAATTTTGTTTGTTGCATCAGACCTAGTGATAAATTTCTCCTCTATGGCTTGACTATAATGACTTCCTTGCTTCACATTTACAGAACTTGTGCGTGAATGAACACTATTATTAACCTACACTAAAATGTGTGACAGAGAAGGGCTCCTTTCAGTGTCTATACTCTTGTTCACTTCCAAAACCGCTACATGCAAAAGATGACACAAAGAGTTGAAGCTATTTGAATTAGATGAAATACAACCAAGCTTTGCAGAAGGTGAAATTATTATCCTCTATAGCATTTTAGTTGTTTACAAGCATAAGCCAAGGACTTACTGCACACTGAAGATTTTATGAAATGAAATACCTTACAGTAAGACACTAAAATGATTAATCTCTTCACAGACTGTATAACAGTAACAAAACACATAGGAACATATATGGTCCATGGCTTTAGAGCAACTTACACTGGGTTGATGGTTGGTGAGTTTCAAATTGACTGTTGTATTATGTATTTACCAAAACTGCAGGTGTGGGCACAGTACAGTCCCCATCTTAAAGACACTATTCATGTCTATTGTTATGGTTGGAATTGCTTAAACTACCTCAAATGCATGCCATGAATATACTTCAATGCTTTCCATCCCTTTCACTGGCCGTAAATATAAACATTTGTATTCTTGAAATCCCTCAAAGCTTGCGCATCAGAGTACCGTCTTTTTGCAAACTGACCAAGAACTGAATGGAAAAGAAGTGACTGGAATAATCAGCTAAAGCTAGGTGTGTATGGTAGAGCAAAGAGCTGCTAGTAATTGGACAAACATTGAAAGTACTCTAGCACTTTAGTCAGTTTGGTGGTCAAAATGGAAGAGCTTTGTAATTATATGCAAAACTTCAGAGAATTTTCAAAGATGGCTGTGTTGTACAGAATTATAGCTATGCGTGCACTAACCACCATGAAAGAAATGTCACTACAGACAAAAATATAGTTACATGTACTTAATTTTTGTTGTGATGAAGGGCAAAAATGCATCCATGGCGTCATACAAACAAAGTTACACAAAGCTAGGAAATAGTTGTTCTTTGCAGTACATGTATTTCTTTACAGTACCGGTACATATATTACATGTAATTCTTGATCTGTGATCTTGACTTCAATGTAACTTCAGATACATCAAGACATGTAGACATATGGTTTACATCAAACTGAACAGAGAGCTGATTTTCCACTAAGCCCTCCTATAGTAGCACCAACTCACTACACACAGCACAAAACAAGTTAGAGCCTCACAATTCCCAGTAGAAAGTAAGAACAAACAATGGAACACTACGTTGAACCATAGACAGTAGAGAATACTGTCTATGGTTGTACTGTTACAATTATAGTCTATGTTAGTCTGACAACACTAACACATGGTTCCTATGTGACATCTTGAATTTTAAAATACAAATGAATGTCTTGTAGCAACACTATTATGTTTCATAACCAAACTGCCTCCCTCAGCTTACTTATGAAACAATTACAATGTACAGTTTGTGAATTTTGATGTAAAGCTAGGCATCTCTCAAAAACACAAAGTACAACTGTACTAATTTGAATGCTTCAAATCAAAGTGTACACCAATGTCTGCAAATAACCCAGTGAAAAAAACAGACTTGATAGTTCATTTGCAAGATACATGCAATGTAATATTTCTGACAGAGTGACAGATTGTACATGTACACGATGTTACAAGTCCATGCATAGTTTTGTATTCAAGATGATGAATGCACTTCAACTGAAAAAAGGTTTGACTTGGCTGTAAAATTTAATCACCAGCCGCACCGGGCAACTTCTCCTGAAAGAAGCTTTATGTAGTGAATTCAGGGTCGTACGAATAACCTTAGTAGCAATGTTTCAAAGGATAGGTACATCTGAAAGAATAACTGTGTTAGGATTCTAGAAATGAAAGGCTAAAAAATCAGTTGAGACTGCACAGTAACATGAAGTGTTCCACACAGTAGTCGACTGTGACTGTCATGAATTAACAGCACCATGCACTGATTTGGGCGTCTCTATACCCCTTGATAGTGTATAGTGACTGGAGTAGGCTATAATTGCACCTATTCATGGTTTATGTCTCTCCAATAGTCAACCATAAAGAATGCTTTAGTTGAGGTTTGCAATAGCCATATAAACATCAAGTTGAAAGAATACTTTGCAGACACTAAAGAAAACACACTGATTATTCCCTTGCTAATGTTATATTAGTGCGTATAGGTGAATGAAAGCTGCAAAAAGAGCACCTTCACAAAAATGTAGGTACTTTTTCACACAAGGTGGATTTGTTTTATTCTACTAAGAAACCAACCTAGACAATGTATTGAAAAAGTCTGATAAACAAAACCCACGATGAAACCAGACTGAAATTCAAGCTAACAAAACAACATTTGTATTATTGCCTTCTGCTCAAGTGTTTTGCACATGACTAATAGCTAGAAATTTGCACCGGTAAATTGCCTAGCCTGACCACTACATAATGCTGACTGGGTCAACAATAGAAAGTATGTGGGTACTGATGACAGTACATTCTACCAGGCACTGGTTTGTGATATCATATGAAAAGACACCTTTCAAAAAGTCAACTGTTGACATGCTTCAGTACAGATCTTTTCACTTGACTTATGACTTGAGAATTCATTTTATTGTGTATTTCCATGTATATTGCTTTCAGAATAACCACCTCTATCATCTTATCAGCAATACCCTGCCGTACCACTTTAATTCAGCCATACATCTAAATATTAACCACTGCCTTCAGAATCATTTCAAGTAAACATCAATTCAAAAAAAGGAAACACTGAATTGAAGACTAATTGCCCTTTTGATTTCTACATAGTCTTGACTCATGTTACACTTGCCAGCTTTACTCCACTGACCATGCCCTGATGTGCTGGCTGAAATTTTCCCTGAAAGATGGCTTTCATTGATAATTTGTCATAATTTAAACATACATCTACACATACATCTACACATACATACATACATACATACATACATACATACATACATACATAAATACATACACACAGATACATACAGACGCCACTGACTCACCATATAGGCTCTTTTTGGTATTTATAGGCATACCAAACACGAGCTAAAAACCCTTTTGTAATTTTCTGATTTAAAGCTGACATATAGGCTACCTCACAATTAATTTTAGACTGACTTGTTCATTTATTTAAATCAGTAAATATCCATTCCTTTTTTGTAATAGGGACAGACTGTATGAGGCCTCAATGGGGTAGTTTGAAGTAAATCAATTGACATAGCCACCTTCTGGATGCAGAAGACACATACTGCATCTCAAAATGTTTTTGCTGATGCTTAACAACAAAACCAAATGAGTATTAATATGCTAGATATTCAATGATTAAAAGAGACAGTGACATGTTATTATTGCATAAAGTTGTTTATAATCAATTTCACCTGTTGTTTCTATTGCTAATTATTCATGCATGTGTTGATTTACTGGAGATAAACTGTTATGCAGAATCAGCAAACATCAAACAAAGCTTTAGCACTCTCTAGTCTGCATTTGGTTCTTCCAGATTTCTCTGAAGGTGTAACGGAATATACAAGAGAGAATGAGTCATATGATCTGCAGGCTACAGTCTCTACCCTGGCTGGCACTTCAACTCATGCATTTATGGATGGATTCATTAGCAGTCCTTGCAGCTACATCACAACACTGTCTTATATTCTGATTTGTAAGAGAGTTGTATCAAAATTAATGATTTCAAAGCCTGACAATGATTAGACTGATTCATCACAATTAGTAAATTCAAAATGATGTTGAATGACTTACTTTTCCTGATTGTACCCTTCACCTATATTGATTTGTCACCGGAGACGCTGACACCAGTACAGCTATTTCTGAAAGTTTATCTATCTGTTTACACATTTGTAGGTATATTATTTTCAAAAACGTCCTTTTCAATAAAAGTTAGTTTTGTTGTGTATATGTGTTTGGAAATGAAAACTAGGTGAAGTGAAGCAAAACACGTTGCTAAGATTTTACAGAATAACAAGTACGCTAGTATGTTTGTCATCTGTTTAAAGTCAGTCTTGCATATCCACTTTGAAGGTCTACTGATGTTAGTAATATGTAGCTGAGGTGTTCAGTGTCACACTTTACAAAATATAAACATTAACCAGGTGGGAGTTCTTCCTTAATACACAGAAAACTGATCTGGGTTTTAGAACATTTTGTGCTGCAAGCCAAAGACGGCTTGGTCTGTGTGAGTGCCTGACACTGAAAGTCAGGACTTTGTTCAATGATACAAACTCACCGGATATATAATCTAGAACTGTTTAGTTGCTCATCTTTGACTGTACTGTCTCTACAGAAAGAAATATCCAATACCTCACAATAATATCTACTGTATGCTTAAGCTAGTGGAAATATTTCATGATGACAGGGTCCAGCAGTACTTGTCAGAGAGCATGTTGACCGGAACATTGATTATTCCTTGTATAGTGTATTTCTGTTTACAGACTTTGTGTCTGGACATCCACATGGAAATCACACATGGTCATCCCCTGGGTCATCCATACACCATACCTATTTATCTAATTGAAAATTGATGCACAAAATGTTACTTCTAGCACTAAAGGTAGTCAAATGTTTAAATCATTGAACTCTAGAAATCCATGACAAAAACAATATTATATCATGTGTAACATACTAAATTCCATGTTTCTGATGAACACATAGCAGAATTATTTGTTCCAGGAATGTGACATATTACACTAAGTCAGGTCCAGAAACTGATCAACAGAGTTACATGCAAAATTGTCACAAACATTCTTCCAAATACAATGGTTTTATACGTGTAATTGACATGCTAACACAACTGTATGGTATTTCACAAGACTGTCGGATTTGCATTTGTTAAGTAGTATCAGACTTTCATGTGAATATCCAAATCTTGTGAGTCATTACAGATTATAACTTGCAGGATAGAGCAAATGTTTTGTCTTTTCTTAAGATGCAAATCACAGTCATCTCTATACCTAGCTGCATTTCAGAGTAACAAAGAAAATCTGCATAATCCAAATCTCAGCTTTGAACAAAGTCTAGCCACAATGCCTTCATTACTTTCTTTGCCGCCGAAAAAACACACCAGACAAGAAACATTGCTGATAGGACCTAGCATGTAAATCTTCCTTGCATGATGTTTTTTCAAGGTTGTATATTCTGGGTTGGCTAGAATCAACATTCTTGAAAATGGCCTCCAAGCCAAGCAGAATGAAATTGAAAGACTGAATTTACACCATCAGCAGACTAAAACTTATGGTGAAATGTGAGAATCATTCATGAAATCTGACAACAGAAAATAATCAGTTGGCATTGAGAATCACGGCGGTTGTGTCTTCCACAATATTGTTCCGCCATAATGACTTTCAAGTGTTAAAAATTACACAGTGATTCACAAGCCAAAAAGTCTAACCAACATACAATTTCCTGGCAGAAAGTTACAGTACCGAGACAGGATATAAACAGTAGGAACTGCCAAGTAGATCAGATTTCTTCAAATGACAGGAAATTACTGCCATGCATTAGTTACTCATATTGAGGTGTCTATCACACAATATCCTATCAAATACATTACAGCACATCTATCTGATGCATGGAAAGTTATAAATTTTTCATACAATGTTCAATATTTGTGATTTTATATGTGAAAAACAGCAGTAAAATTCCATTCTCATTTTATTGTCCTATTCTGTAGTGATAGCAAAGTTCAACTACAATCATTGTAATAGTTAAAATTCTTTCAAATTCAGCAAGTTAATGATGAAATTCTCTATTTTTTCCTTACAAAAATGCTTTCCAAATAGTGTTTATCCAATAAAACATTTCATAAGTTTCTGTCCTTAATTCCACACTGAAACAATCCAAAATAGTCTGCAATCACTTGTCTGGAAATGCCCAACACATGTTGAACACATCCGTCTGGTCAATATTTAATGAATTTCCGTAGTACAGTTTCATCATTTGAGAATTAATCTATTTCATAAAATGACAATGTGTTTGTGACGGTCTAGATGATATTTAGCTCTTTTAAGGTTGAGGTCCAAATAGAACTTATAACAGTCAGCTAAAGGTATCTAAGGACCAATGAACTTTAGGTTTGGTTTTATAATGATCATTTCATTGCCATGATGTTTAGTTGTGTTTGTGTGCAGTGTAGAGAGATGATGTAGTGATATTTGTACCCAATGGAATAATTGGAATAGAATAATTTCAAAAAGTGTAAATTTTGATAAGAGAGACATTGCTTTGGTGAGGAACTAAAAATCATCACAATAGAAAAATGTATGAAGAGTTATTACTGTTTTGAAACAGTTGTAAAACCTACAGTTATCTTAATTGTATATCCATGTTCTTGCTGTTGGAAAAAGTTGAAAGATACTTTCAAAAAGTAGCTGTAAATTGTTAAGAAGTCAAAAATTAAAACCAACTTTTTACTCTTTAACTGGTTAACCTTGCATTGAATTAATGACTAATCGCAACTACACAATGAAAACATCAACTGGTAAAGTCTTGTGCAATTGATCCTATCAATATTACACGTGTCATGTTCTACTTCAAGTTCAAAATTTGGTGGTTAACAATGTCTCACTTCCTTCCTTCTAGCAAAGAATTAAACATTAAACTTGGTGTATATTTGGACACATTTCACATATTACTGTTAAAAAACATTTCCGGGGGAAAAAGTCAGTATGTCCGGATGTCATAAAACTATATAATTTGGCCTACGTTAATCATCAGTTCTGCCTTGGAACGTTTTAGAAAAGTAAATTTTGAATGGGTCGATTTCGCCGCTATTTAGACACGGTCATTTCTGTGCAAAATTGTATGAACAAACGTTTACGCTTGTAAGAGAGCGGAGATATGTTATATATGTAGGTTGTATTTGTTTCGACATGGCCGTCTAGTTTGAGAAATGTCAGTATCTTTAGATTATTTTTTCAAAGATAGGCCTATTCTATATACATTTTTTTTCTGGCGGAAGACTTACGAACGTAGATCACTCACAACCAATGACTCTGCGTCAGTATCATGAACAAAATTGAAATGAATAAATGTTAGTTTGATATTCCGATATAATCATGTTCTTGTCATATCTTCGTAAATTATCTACAGTAACCTTTCTACAGGTTGATTAGTGTATACAGTTCTACGATACGAAAGAATAGAAATTTTAGTAATACGATGTATATACCCAATATATTTAGATCTACGATGGTGGGTTGTCTAAACCAGTGTACTTTCTGTGACATTACGGCGCTGGGGAAGTCCGACCAGATACCGAATGCTACGACTATACCGCAAAGCAAGGACATAAAATTCGTGAATATTCCGAGGCGTCATCTCTCTCCGTATGAAGTCCTATATTGTCATATTATTGAACAACTCAAGCAAAGTCACATCGGTACTTTCACTGCAGTGTTAGTGAACACATATCCGCGCGTCTTGCACCACAAATGCACAATATTCAGAATATTCTGAAATTTGTGTCCACTAACTCGCCAATTGAAATCTTAAAACATTGCATACAGTTATCTACCGTTAACTGTTTCACGCTTTTAAATAGTGTGAACAGTAGTGTAAATCATTATCTTTAAACAAGGTCTCAAAGTACATAGACAATATATTAAATAAAATAATGTTTGGGTTATTAGATGGTATAATCGCAATCGGTTTCCCGTTTTCGGCAATGCCGAAGTTTATCGGTAAAATAAATAACATAAAACGCAAGCCGGTGCGAAAATATGGGAGGCTATCATTTTTATGTGGAGCGTCTACTTGACAGACACAGCTCGTGTGTTATTTTTAATTAATGCGCCCGGTGTGACCTTAAACACTCTGAGAAAATGGTCTGAAAATCGAAACCAGTAGAATGGTGTGAGCAAACACAATGGTATGGTGTATTGTGAAGACTCGATCCAGTCTACTCTGTACTCACAACACTTACTTGGACGAATCCCATGGTATCGGGTCAAGTCGCACCGAACACACGTATTGCGCACATATGGCGAGCAAAAGCAATATCACCGGTACCAACATCATAAATCCACAACACTTCTATATGAATTCTGGTAGTGCTCGGATGAAACAGGAGTCCGCAGCAGCAGACAAATTCGATCCGCGAAGGCTTCACTCGGGAACGACTCTTGTACCGTGAGACTATAACCGACAATGCCCTCTTCAATGTATCATTTCTTCCAGTCAATTAACAAAATAGTCACGCCCACTTGAACGCGAGGGATGCCGGGTACTTTCAAGGCTTGGTCCTCGGCGCCAGTCCTATATTAATATCACAAGTGTCGTTAACACACCAGCTACTGGAGTCCTTGTCATCCTTAGCGGCGATATTTTCTTTAGTTGAGGAAGATATCGCCTGTCGATTGATAGCGATTGATATCTATCTATCACGGAGAGAACTGGCACGCCGAAAGTAGGCTTGCAGGGACTGTGGCTAACCGTCTATGTCTAGATGTCTCGTTCTGTTGCGAACTTGACTTGAGCTTACTGCCTCGTAGTGATCTAATCTAACTTCAGAGATAATTCCCAGTTTTCCTCTACACGGCCTCCAGCTCCACCGTCAAGGATGAAATTGAAATAAAATTTGTTGAACAGCTGTGTTGCCTCTTTCACTCACTCGTTCACCACTCAGAAGGTCTGGTCTCTGGACAGGTAAAGTCTTAGCAGGTCAGCCGAGAAGACAGTATTCTTGGGGTGACGTAAAGGATGATATCGCCCTCACCAATCATCGCATTGAGATGTATATCCACACTTCATCTTTATGACTACCACGGAGGTTCAAAGATACATGCAACATGAGTTACGTCAATTATCTGCCATCCTTGTGCATTTGATCGTGTCAATTTTCACATTTCACTATTTCCTTCAATCAATTTCAATCCTGCGTACGATGCTGTGTGTTCCGCTACAGCTAATAGCCCCGCTCACTGTGGTGAGCGGGGCTATTAGCTGTAGCGGAACACACAGCATCGTACGCAGGGCACTATTTCCTTCAATCAATTTTTGAACAGAACCTGCCCCGTCTTTATACGGAAGAATAAAACACTGATGCATACTCCAAATCTATAATTTGCAGGAATTTCACACACTACCGTTAAAATGAAACAATTTATCGCGGGAACAGTAATTTCTATAGGATGAAGTAATAGTGTAAATCATTTTGCATCATTTGCTTTACAACGAAGGCAAGTCCTGCTATATCGAAGATGAGTGTCAACTCTCAATGCATGAGGAATTTTTACCCCTGTTTTTCAGGGTCTACGCATACACCTAGGTACATCTCACAGGTGGGACGCGTGCTGTTAGATCTAGCATCTGTTTATGAAATGTCAAATTTATATATTTATGTGATTTTTGCCATATCAAAATTTTCATGTAATTTCACATAATCGTCAAGCAGAATTCGAAGGAGGTGACATAATTGGGCAACTGAATCTCATCATAAGCGTAGGGCCTATAGCAAATGTTGTAAAGCAGAAATGACGACATGCTACTAAAAGGTATCAGCAAAGAAAATTTAGTGAGGAATATTTCCTAGACAATTACTACTATGACCCAATGACATCATCCAGGATTTTTGTTGTTTCGTAGAAATAAAAAATTGCCAAAGTTTGTACGTTCTAAATGGCGATAAATTCTTGGAACATGCAACCTTTACGATCATGCAATTCAAGACATCCTCTCTCACTGCCTCCGCACGCAATTGTTTTACCATAAACTCAACAGCTGCAACATTTTAATTCGGATAAGTTTTTACATTTTGCTATACCGGTTATACATACATTTACTTTGAAATTCTTGTAAAATCTTTGTCCCATGTGTATCACTAACATTCCTAAAATCAATATGGAAATATAATTTAGGCAGAAATGACTTGGGGGACTAAGTTTAATGAAAATTTCAATGAAAATATTAATTACGCATTTCCATTTTAAGCGGTACCGGGAAATATAGTCGGTTTCCCCCAAATCATATTGAATTTTGAATTCTGGCGAGAGCACGTAAAATAAAGAGATTTTAACTGAGAACGCGGTATACTGTCGTCGTACTATAGCCTCTGGTGTCGGAGGACACAGTTGATGAGAAAACTGATACCCAGCAAACCCTCCCCGTCGTTTCTTTTTTTCATAAAAGGATTTCAAGCACCACGCCATTTAAGATATCGTATCACATCTTTCAGACTCTATCAAATGTGCTATTTTGATCCCCTTTTATGAAACACAAAGTACGTTATCACATTTTCTATTCTGAGTTGCTAGTCTATTAAAATTAAAATTTGATCTCAAATTGTCAATTCCTAAAAAACCCATCTACAATCCGTTATACTATTTTTCAGGTTTTTTTTCCTACAACGACAAATAAACTTCAAGAGATTATTGAAATCCTCTTTAACCGACTTGTCAGGAAATACTGGTAAGGTTTGGTATAGTTTTTCCTGGATATAATGGCATGCAGTTGAACAAGTTTATTTGGTCCTTTTCGAGGCGGAAGACATACCGCAGGCTATGAGTCACTGGTGCGTATGCGTTTTACAGTAAAGTGCTCAACGTTGGTGGCGCTTTACTGACGCAGGCCAACATTTTAGGGACTGCACGTCGGTGCTCTTTGTGATCATTGAGGTAGCTCAGTCTCCAATATTTCAGTCTTGTTTGTTTATGAATACATACATGGATTAAATTACAACTGAAACATGAAGATATATGTTTGTTATTTACTCTATGTAGGCCCCTATGTATTCATAGACACCCCCCAAAAAAACAAAACAAAAACTTTGTAAGAAAAAAGTTATATTGTTTCCACTATGACACATACTTTTACATTTACTTTTCGTCCTATTCATCCACTTGCCCTGTCAGTTGCACCACAACAGTCCCTACAAATTTTGATTTTCTCCCGGATGGTTCACCAAATCATTGCTTTAATAGTTATTCAAAATGGTAAAATTTTATTCTATTTTCATATTAAATGGCTTCGAAAATTGAATTCATTTTGGTTTTTACTTTTTGTTTTCAAAATTAAGATTATTTTCGTTATGATTTTCATTTGATTTTGTCGTCTGAAATGTAAATCATTTTCATTTTGATTTCATTTTAATTTTCGTTTTGATTTCAACTTTTGTTTGCATTTTGAGTTTATTTTTTCATCTTAAAATCAAATTTACTTCAATTTCCATTTTCAGGCTTTTGGCTTATCTCGTTGGCCATACTACAAAACCGTTGTTGTTGATATACTTTGTATGTATTCTTAAACAAACAAACAAACAAACAAACAACAAGAAAACATCGGAGATCGATTTCCCGGTGCTCACACTTCTGAGCTCAGCTATTCTCGATCACGCATCATTGGTCTGAAGATGTCGTGTAACAATCGAAAAGTTGAAAAAAAACCTGCAAAATAATAATGATTTTATGGTCAATTTGAATTCGAAAATGATGTACTCATTGCGTAAAAGAAATACATGTAATCTTAAGGGTGATCGAGTCACTAAATTTTTTACCAACAATTTTCGTTATTTTTCTCTAACAGTAAGACTTATATGTGAGGATAAGATTATGATAAAAATTCAGTATGTCACCAGACTAATTTAGCAGCTAGAAGGATTTGAAATACACCCACTTTATCCCATTCGAATGATATAAATTATGAATCTCCCGTAAGTGTTGCCCAACCCGATATATTTACTTTCAGCTCCTTTCTTGAAATGCTGCACTTATTTTATTTACATGTGAACCACATTGAATAATAATGAAATAAATGAAAGTTTTAGCTTTTTTCGCTGAAAATGTGCATAAGAATTTAAATTATCACTTCTCAGACCTTCCAAAACAACAGTTAAAGCTATTGTAAACTTAAAAGTAATGACAAAAACGCCTCATCCATACTTTGTAGAATTATTCATTTCCAATCCAACAATTTTGTTTATTTTCACATAAATTATTGTTCAGATATTGCACATTATATGCATGAAATAAAAATATGGGGTCACCAGCCTATTTACAATGCTACATCGCTTAACATCACATATGTGAAATGGGAAAAATCACAATTTGATGAGAAATAAGCTTAAGCTTATGTCCTTTTCAAATTATTTTGTTGGGATTTTTAGATACTTAGATAGGCCTACTGTAAGTATATCGACATTCAAACATTTAAAACTTACAACTCGAAGATAATATGATGTTCATTCAATCATCACTAACAACGTCCGCTTTCATGCTAAAAGCTCTTGCAATAAGTTATATGAAGATAGGTCTCCATCAAAACCACTGTGTAATTTTTACTGTGAGCACGGCCGGTCCCGTACAGTGGACGCGCGCGTAGTAGAGTGCGCGTTTTGTTGTTTGCAGCTATGATCCCCAAGTGACTCGACATTGAAAGCCGGGCACACACAGACCGAATTGTTCAGAAGGGGTGACAAGAACAGCTGTTATATTTGCTTTCTGAAAACAACCGTTACATTTGCAATTGATATAAACATAAATATGACAGCTAGAAATGATTTCATGTGCCTCCTCGGTTGCGTCACCTATCACGTGCTTATCAGACACTGTCAGTCGAATCCGAAATCCATGCCGAATTCAAAGCTTGGTTAAATGAAATATAACAGTCGACATGACGGTACGATCATGGAGGTAGTAGAGATGGTACGATGATGCACATGTCGCTCCTGAAATTCTCCCAACTGTGATATCTGCGGTATTTGGAAACCATGACGGCGGTTCAAGACTTTACAGAAAAGACTCTGAAGCTTCTTGAGCTTGAGAGAAATGAAGACATTGAGGAAACCAGGTGCGATATCTATTTACCACAGGCGCTCCGTAGCTGGGTGGCCGGTGGTCTGCTTAATAGATCGGTTTTCGGCTCGATCTATCGATCCCGTAGTCGATATGCCCGCCAGTGAGTATTTAGGTTGCAGTGGCGGACATATCGACTACGGGATCGACAGATTGAGCCGAAAATCGATCTATATAGCAGACTACCCAGCTAAGGAGCGCCTGTGCTCTTTACGCCCGTCCCTATTGACAATACAATAACTTTGAGCTTGTTCCCAATGTTCTGCTTTTCACACTTTGCAGGAAATTGTGGATTTCAAGTTCGGCAAAGGAACTTCAAAAGAGAGGGTTATGTCTTCTTAAACTGCAAATAACCAGCATGCGTACTGGTTTATATGGCCGGACCTTGGTTGTAATGGAGTTAGCAAGACATTTCACTGACAGAAAACTTCCATGCCATTCAATGACATCAGGTAACATTTGTTCACACATTTTTCGATTGCTATGTGTATTCTTAGTCAAAATATTCTTTGTTACGAAATTACCTAAGGATAATAACATTTCAAGTCGACGCTCACTGTGTCACTACATGCAATTATGTAACGCTGTATTTAATATCCTCCATCACTCTCCGTCCTCAGACGCCTATCGTCGTGCTCTCAAGACACATTTATTGAAACACTCAATACCTTTCACTTTTTTGTTTCCCACAGTTATTATATTCCTGTGCCTACAGCTCAACTAGATTTAGATGCATTGTAAATTCCATTATTATTATTATATTATTATTATTATTATTATTATAATGGTCTTTACCTAGTGCTGGATATTCACTATGTTTATTTATTAAAGGGAAACAGTCATCGGAACTGCGCCTGTGTGAGTTTCTTGTTGACAAACAATGTATTTCGTGCACGATATTATCTAGATGCACCTCATCATCATAGCTGCAACATTTAAATTATACGACGTAGATTACGTCAGACCTGTTTTAACTTTCATCAATCACCATCGTACCTTGGATACAGTGTTTACATTGGTGGTATGGGTCTCATACGACCTTCTAGCGCCATCGTACCTTGGATACAATGTTTACATTGGTGGTATGGGTCTCATACGACCTTCTAGCGCAGTTCCGACGACTGTGTTCCTTTAATATTTTTGTTGTTATTGCTGTTTTGTTGTTGTAAAGGTAACATCCTTACATCTCATAACAACATTTTTGTTAACTACCAAGTAGGAATACAAATAGGTTGAAATCCAGATGAAACTATTCCTTGTCAATGGCCTCTTCCGTTGGATTTTATGCTAATTCCAAAATCTGGCTGGAAGATTCATTGTTCATTCATATAAGGAAGTCAGTTCAAGCTTTTTCATAACATTGATGGATTGGAGTGTTTCAACCTTCCAGCACAGTTTCTTTTGCTGTGCACATTAATTAGAGATAACATCAAAATTGTTAATAATCTCACATCACAGCAGATATACAACCATGAGGATAAGTAGATGAATATATTTCTAGAATGGAAAAACATTAATTACATTACTTGCCATCTAAATTCTTTTCTCCAGCCCACTTTATATCATTATATTTTTTCTTAGATTGCTTTCAACCGTGACATTTATTGCATCTCAGTGATAGAGAGAAATCTAGTTTAAGGGAATATGACTATAGTTCTGTCATAAGACCCAATGATAGTTGTTGATACTGTGATCAAGGTTGCTTTGATCTGAATGGAATTTGTTCAAATGCAGAAATAGATGAAAAAGAGATAGGTGATCTATCTCTGCAAAAGTATAAGTATCATTTGTGACAAAGTTGTGCCAGAGAATGAAATTGAGCTTGATTTTTAGATCCCATTTTGTCTTGTGTATATGACGATCAAAGATTATCTGCTCGTATAAGTGGAATAATCCAGTGATTATACATATATAAAGTCTGTAAGTATGTGTGTATGTGGCCACTTCAAATGTTCTACCATATATTCAAATCATAATGAAAGTGCATCATTGTAATTTTGAAAATATTATTTTTAAATTAAAATTTTCAGATAACACTTGCCTTTGTGCTTTGAAATTTGTATGAAGGTTCCTCTGAATGATTGTAATGAAATTTAAAAGTTTATCAAAGTTTGTAAGAGAGGAATTTACACTTTTTACAATAATATTCAGAACTTTCAATTTGATTACGAAACACAGCATCAACAACATATGAAACGCATCTCTTTCAATGAACTTGTATTTCATTACAAAACATTTTCTTCATGAGAAATCCTGTAAGTTGTATGTCCTCAATGAAGATTTCTGTGAGTACAGTTGTCTCTTACATTAACTTGGAAAGATAAATTTTCACACATTAGTTGATTACTGTGACTGATATTATTTTGTAGGTGATATAATTGGTTTATCCTTGTCTCAAAGCCATCATTGCGGAGATATGATTGCATCTGGAATTCTAACAAAAGTGAGAGAAGTTTCTGTGACTGTAGCATTTGATGAGTCTTATGACTCCTTGTCGCTGAGTGAACAAGATCTGTACACCATCACTAAGTTGGCTAATGACGTCACTTACAAAAGAATCAAAAAGTAAGGTGATCACTTCTTACACTTCTGTGATGATGTATGTTTGGCTTTTTCATATTTTTCAGGTAGATTACAACCCATACATTATGCAGTGTCAGCCAATTCCAATGACATGGAATGGTAAATCCAAGAAACACCTGAATGTAATATTGCAGTTTCATGAGACTTTCATAAAGGGATTTAGTAAGAGTAACCATTTTCAAAATGTGTTCAAAAAATGATGCCACCATGTTATATTTCAAGAAGAGTCTAGATAGAAATATTTAACCATTGTGTAGTCATCTACCTTAAAGTCCCAATAGCTGTTAATGTGTAATGAACTGATGTCAAAATATCCTCAGTTTTCCAAGAGTTTTCTTTGAATAAGACCCATTAAAGACTGAAAAAGAGTATAACACTGTCATGTGTTGAAATGGCATGTCAATTCAAGTGTTTTAACATGATTTTAGATTTCCTGCCATTTTCGAAAACTAGTCATGTGACAGAGAAAGTAAAGATTACAACAACAAAATGTTAGCCATCATGTGTTGTGCATCATCTTTGTTTCCTTTATGATCAGGATGTGTATTTGCAGGAAATACTGCATTTTGTGTACTTTTCCGTGGGGCACCATTTTATGAGTGCGGCACCCCTTTATTATTTAACCTGTACAAACGTGTAGGCATGGTCCAACTTAGGAGCAGTGATACTTCTAAACATGTCCTTCAGTTACCACATTTACACGAACCAACTTTGGTTTAAAAATAAAATCATGAAAATAATGCATAAAATTCACAGCAATTGGGGCTTTAACCCTTTCACCACCATGGTTTGTTCCAAATCCATTGTTTTCTATGGTAAAGTTGGACCTGTACACAGGGAACTGGGGGTGAAAGGATTAAAGCTATTACATCTAAGATAAGAATTTCAATGCATACTAACTTTACAGTGTTACTTTATTTGTTTTCAGAGCTCTTAATGACATGGATGGAAGGCACACTGTAAGATCATATCATCTTATGGATGTGTTGTTTGGCATTGCACCTCCTCAAGTAACTACAATGAACCAGACACAAGGTTTGTTCAAACATTTCAAATCTCCATTCAAATACTGTATCAGGAAGTGTAATTTTTTCATCAAAGTTGACTTTGACAATACTGTCAGGCTGCGTATTTGTATCATCAAAGGTGACTTTGACAATACTGTCAGGCTGTGTATTTGTTTCATCAAAGTTGACTTTGACAATACTGTCAGGCTGAGTATTTGTTTCATCATAGTTGACTTTGACAATACTGTCAGGCTGCGTATTTGTTTCATCAAAGTTGACTTTGACAATACTGTCAGGCTGCATATTTGTTTCATCATAGTTGACTTTGACAATACTGTCAGGCTGCGTATTTGTTTCATCAAAGTTGACTTTGACAATACTGTCAGGCTGTGTATTTGTTTCATCAAAGTTGACTTTGACAATACTGTCAGGCTGTGTATTTGTTTCATCAAAGTTGACTTTGACAATACTGTCAGGCTGCGTATTTGTATCATCAAAGGTGACTTTGACAATACTGTCAGGCTGTGTATTTGTTTCATCAAAGTTGACTTTGACAATACTCCTGTCAGGCTGAGTATTTGTATCATCATAGTTGACTTTGACAATACTGTCAGGCTGCGTATTTGTTTCATCATAGTTGACTTTGACAATACTGTCAGGCTGCGTATTTGTTTCATCATAGTTGACTTTGACAATACTGTCAGGCTGCGTATTTGTTTCATCAAAGTTGACTTTGACAATACTGTCAGGCTGCGTATTTGTTTCATCAAGGTAACTTTGACAATACTGTCAGGCTGCGTATTTGTTTCATCAAAGTTGACTTTGACAATACTGTCAGGCTGCATATTTGTATCATCATAGTTGACTTTGACAATACTGTCAGGCTGCGTATTTGTTTCATCATAGTTGACTTTGACAATACTGTCAGGCTGTGTATTTGTTTCATCATAGTTGACTTTGACAATACTGTCAGGCTGCGTATTTGTTTCATCAAAGTGACTTTGACAATACTGTCAGGCTGTGTATTTGTTTCATCAAAGGTAACTTTGACAATACTGTCAGGCTGCGTATTTGTTTCATCATAGTTGACTTTGACAATACTGTCAGGCTGCATATTTGTTTCATCATAGTTGACTTTGACAATACTGTCAGGCTGCGTATTTGTTTCATCATAGTTGACTTTGACAATACTGTCAGGCTGCGTATTTGTATCATCATAGTTGACTTTGACAATACTGTCAGGCTGCGTATTTGTTTCATCATAGTTGACTTTGACAATACTGTCAGGCTGCGTATTTGTTAGTCCCCACGGACACCACTTATAGGTTTGGTCATGTCCGTGCGTCTGTCCGTGCATCCGTGTGTGCGTGTGTGCGTCCGTGCATCCGTCTGTTCACGCAAATATCTCAGAGATGCCTGGAGCGATTTTGTTCAAACTTGGTACAAGGATAGTACCTTACCTCATACAGATGCACGTCGATTTGTTTCACAATGCGATCAAATTGGCCGTGTTAGAGGACTTTTTAGTTTTCACCTCCATAGACTCCCATGTATAAGGCAGTCCATAGACTCCCATGTATAAGGCAGTCCATAGACTCCCATGTATAAGGCAGTCCATAGACTCCCATGTATAAGGAAGTCCATAGACTCCCATGTATAAGGCAGTCCATAGACTCCCATGTATAAGGCAGTCCATAGACTCCCATGTATAAGGCCAAGAAAAATAAAATTTAGTTTCTCATCGTATTCATATTGCAAAAAGGATGCAGTGACACAGTTTTTAGTCCCCACAGATAAAGTCCAGGGGCTTATAGATTGGGTCATGTCCGTCCATGAGTCCATCCGTTCACGCAGATATCTCAGACACTTTGACAAAATGTCACGTGACCTTGGTGACCTTTGACCTCAAATATACATATTTGTCCATAACTCAGTAACCACAAGTGCTACACCCTTCATATATGGTATGATGGGACAGCTTATGACGCCACATATTGCACCTCATTAATTATGCACATATCTAATTTTGAGCGAGCCAATAGAGCTAGAGGTCTGATTTTTGGTATATAGGGATAACTTAGCAATACAATTTTTTTGACAAAATGTCACGTGACCTTGGTGACCTTTGACCTTAAATATACATATTTGTCCATAACTCAGTAACCACAAGTGCTATCATATATGGTATGATGGGACCCTTATGACGCCTTATATTGTACCTTATTAATTATGCACATATCTTAATTTGAGCGAGCCAATAGAGCTAGATGTCTGAATTTAGGTATATAGGGATAACTTAGCAATACAATTTTTTGGACAAATGTCATGTGACCTTGGTGACCTTTGACCTCAAATATACATATTTGTGCATAACTCAGTTACCACAAGTGCTATCATATATGGTATGATGGGATCCTTATGACGCCTTATATTGTACCTCATTAATTATGCACATATCTAATTTTGAGCGAGCCAATAGAGCTAGATGTCTGATTTTAGGTATATAGGGATAACTTAGCAATACAATTTTTTGGACAAAATGTCATGTGACCTTGGTGACCTTTGACCTCAATATACATATTTGTGCATAACTCATTACAACAAGTGCTACACCCTTCATATATGGTATGATGGGACACCTTATGACGCCACATATTTTACCTCATTAATTATGTGCATATCTAATTTTGAGCAAGCCAATAGAGCTAGATGTATGATTTTTGGTATATAGGGATAACTTATCAAGACAATTTTTTTTACAAAATGTCACGTGACTTCGGTGACCTTTGACCTCAAATATACATATTTGTCCATAACGCAGGAACCACAAGTGGTACACCCTTCATATTTGGTATGATGGGACACCTTATGACGCCACATATTGTACCTCATTAATTATGTGCATATCTAATTTTGAGCAAGCCAATAGAGCTAGATGTATGATTTTTGGTATATAGGGATAGACTATAGGAGAGAAATTATTTGACAAAATGTCATGTGACCTCGATAACCTTTTACCTAGAATACACGATTATGTCATTAAATAAGTAACCACAAGTGCTATGTCCTTTATATTTAATAGGATGGGAGACCTTATGACAACACATGCTTTACCTCATTAATTATGCACATATATAATTGTGGGCAAGCCAATAGAGCTTTAGGTCTGAATTTTGGCATATATGGATTAATTAGCAATACAATTTTTTTTCTTCAAAATGTCACGTGACCTTTATGACCTTTGACTTGATTATGCATATATATGCATAACTCAGTAACCACAAGTTCTTTACGCTTCAATTTTGATAGGATAATAGACCTTAAGATGTCACATCTTGTAACTCATTTATTATGCCACTATGTATTTCTTGGCTGGCCAATACAGCTATAGGTCTGATCTTTTTTTCCCAATTTAGAACCATAACTTAGACATGCCTCTTGTTTCAAATTGGGAACAATGACATAGACCTATGTGTCCATAGATCTGAACATATACACTACAGTGATACTTCTTAATGACCACATTTCCCTGCCCCATCAAGACTAATACTCCTATTACAAGTGGGGACTATGTCATTGTCAATGACTTGTTTCATCAAAGTTGACTTTGACAATACTGTCAGGCTGCACATTTGTTTCATCAAAGTTGACTTTGACAATACTGTCAGGCTGCATATTTGTTTCATCATACATGTAGTTGACTTTGACAATACTGTCAGGCTGCGTATTTATTTCATCATAGTTGACTTTGACAATACTGTCAGGCTGTGTATTTGTTTCATCTTGACTTTGACAATACTGTCAGGCTGTGTATTTGTTTCATCAAAGTTGACTTTGACAATACTGTCAGGCTGTATTTGTTTCATCAAAGTTGACTTTGACAATACTGTCAGGCTGTGTATTTGTTTCATCAAAGTTGACTTTGACAATACTGTCAGGCTGTGTATTTGTTTCATCAAAGTTGACTTTGACAATACTGTCAGGCTGTGTATTTGTTTCATCAAAGTTGACTTTGACAATACTGTCAGGCTGTGTATTTGTTTCATCAAAGGTGACTTTGACAATACTGTCAGGCTGTGTATTTGTTTCATCAAAGTTGACTTTGACAATACTGTCAGGCTGCGTATTTGTTTCATCAAAGTTGACTTTGACAATACTGTCAGGCTGTGTATTTGTTTCATCAAAGTTGACTTTGACAATACTGTCAGGCTGTATTGTTTCATCAAAGTTGACTTTGACAATACTGTCAGGCTGAGTATTTGTTTCATCAAAGTTGACTTTGACAATACTGTCAGGCTGTGTATTTGTTTCATCAAAGTTGACTTTGACAATACTGTCAGGCTGTGTATTTGTTTCATCAAAGTTGACTTTGACAATACTGTCAGGCTGTGTATTTGTTTCATCAAAGGTGACTTTGACAATACTGTCAGGCTGTGTATTTGTTTCATCAAAGTTGACTTTGACAATACTGTCAGGCTGCGTATTTGTTTCATCAAAGCTGACTTTTACAATACTGTCAGGCTGCATATTTGTATCATCATACCGGTAGTTGACTTTGACAATACTGTCAGGCTGCGTATTTGTTTCATCATAGTTGACTTTGACAATACTGTCAGGCTGCGTATTTGTTTCATCATAGTTGACTTTGACAATACTGTCAGGCTGTGTATTTGTTTCATCAAAGTTGACTTTGACAATACTGTCAGGCTGTGTATTTGTTTCATCAAAGTTGACTTTGACAATACTGTCAGGCTGTGTATTTGTTTCATCAAAGTTGACTTTGACAATACTGTCAGGCTGTGTATTTGTTTCATCAAAGTTGACTGACAATACTGTCAGGGAATGTATTTGTTTCATCAAAGTTGACTCTGACAATACTGTCAGGCTGCACATTTGTTTCATCATACATGTAGTTGACTTTGACAATACTGTCAGGCTGCGTATTTGTTTCATCAAAGCTGACTTTGCTTGAAGACTTGTAACTTCACAACTTCAGTGATGCATGTGTTCAAATTATTGATTGTAGTGTAGTCAGCATTAGAACACTTCTGGTATCTAGATAGTCTGTCAAGCACCATTAGGGTGCAAATTTCATTAGGATTTGTATGTCTGTGTGTATGAGTGCATTTGTGTGTTTGTGAGATATATATGTAAGTAATTTGTACCTTATTTAATTGAAAAGTTTATTCTTATAAAACTCATAATGGAAAGATCAAAAGTGATCTTTTTACAGGCTTTACATCAAACATAAAAACAAGAAACAAAAGGAATCATAACATTCTTGCAAATAACCCTTCTCAGGTTCTGTTTGGTTAACACAGAAAACAACTCTTAATACTAATTATTAAAGTTTTTCAAATGAAGCAAACAAACTGGAAAGTATTTTTCTATTGCATTTTCAATCATGTCTGTTCATATTCAATGTATTCTATTTCAAAGTATTATGATAAATTGTCTGTGACTCTACATGTGCAGTGTTGCCGCCCTTGCGACAATGTCCCCAAAAAGAACCCGTTGTCCCACACTCTTGCGTACTGCCGGTCACCTTGGGCGCACTCGTGAGTCAACTGTGATGGGTGTAGTCTATAAGTAATATCTGTTACTGATGATGATCTTTGTTTTGCATAATTATTGGGAGGCTAACACAATGTACTTTCGGAGCTAGCTCTATGATTAAAAGTAATTAAAATGCTGCACTTGATATCATAATTTGCTTGAATCAAGTCCGTCTGAGCTCTGATTTGTGACAGATATGGTATACTGCTTCAATTGCCTGAAATTCAAGCTCAGCGACGCGGTCCCTGTAGCTTGAATTTTGTTCAGTGAAACTAATGTGTTACGAAATAATGCAAAATTTGATTGACAACTGCTTGTTGTCCCCAAAATGTACAAAATGTCCCCAAAAATAAATTGTAGTGGGACACAGTGTCCCCTGATCTAAAATTCCTGGCAGCAACACTGCATGTGTATACATGTAGGTGTATTTCAAGACAGGATTTGTTTTATTTACAAAATGTATAATCATTAATTTTCACAGGGATATCACTCTTTTAAGTTTGATATATACAGTTTGATATACGGAGATATATGGCTAGGCTGCCATTTTGTTTGTTTACTTTGACAAGCACATGAAAGATCAATGCTAAAAAGTTCCAACCACGGTCCCATGTGTTCAGACGCACCAAAATTGATGACATAGACATGGGTTGTTGTGACGTAGAATGATTAGAGAATAAATCCCAAATTTTCTGTTCAGAGACGACAAACTTGGCCAGCGCATGTGATATATATATATATATTTATCACATGAAATTGGCCCGTATTACCACCTGTGTGACATACACCAGCACAGATAAGAATTCATATCATACCCTGTTGTCCGTCATCAGCCAGAACTTTGTTCCTGCGTGGTACTGTTCATACATGTATGATGTCCTCCTTTGGTTCAATAAACAGTTACATTGTTAATGATGGTGACGATGACATAAAAAAGAGGGCCAAATATCTCTATCACTATGTCAGATGATCTCTTATGTTACTTTCCATTGATCTTCACAGAACTGACTCAAAATGCGACATTTTACAACCAAAGTCTTGATGATTCTCAGAAGGAAGCTGTCAATTTTGCCATCAAACAGAAAGAGGTTGCTGTCATCCATGGCCCCCCAGGTACAGGCAAAACAACAACTCTTGTAGAAATCATATTACAGTCTGTTAAACTTCAAATGAAGGTAAGCAAACTACTATATCACTGTAGTTTGAACAATTTGACGTTTGCATGTATTTTCCTTGGTGTACAGGGTAAAGTGTGCCAAGTATGGCTAGTAGATTCTGTCTATCTGGACACAGAATCTGTATAGTGAAACTTGTATTGCTATATCATTATCCTAATATTTTACCCCTTTTAACACCTTTATTTCAGTCTTCTCCAACCAGTTGTCTTTCTCCCCTAAGACAATCCCTACAGAACAAACACACCTAGGCATTATGATGTTAATTGTTTTACCTGCAGCAGACACTGGTCAAAATCTACCATCATTTTCTCTCATTGCTATCTTCCCCTCTGACACACATGGTTTAATTTTTCTTTCTCATTCTCTCAGGTACTGGCCTGTGCTCCATCAAACATAGCTGTTGATAACCTTGTAGAAAAGTTAGGAGATCATGTGAAAATTGTGAGACTTGGTCACCCTGCAAGAATCTCACATGGAATTCATAAGTATTCATTGGATGCAGTGTTGTCAAGAAGTGATGCAGCCCAGATAGTTGAAGATGTGAGAAAGGATATCGACAAAACTCAAGTATGTGTATTCGCCTTTAGAAATTAAACTATTCAGCATAACTGAAGACTTCTTGGCCAACAATGAAGTTTTACAATCGATGAAATTTTAGGGGGTCAATTAACCCTTTGATTGCTGTAATTGTTCCCATCAAAATTTTAGTACAACATTTTCAACAATTTTTATGAATTTTTCTGTAATTTTTTGATAATTTTGGACCAAATGGACATCACATTCCATTGGCTACAGTTTGTTATAAAAATTTTGACAAAAATCTGAAAAATATTCACTAGAGTATACTGTATTCCTCCGATTCTAAGAGCCCCTTTCCAAAACCAAAAATGACGAAAAACATGTTGGGGGTCTAATAACGGATGTCACCGCGAAATTGAACGTGGTAGTTAATTTATGCTAATGTATGCAATGTTATGCAAATAATATGCCAATAATTTTTTTTTATTCACGCTACAGACAACTCATACTTTGTGATATTGAATCATGCCATGCTGCGTAGATACTGGCAGTCGAATCTTTACAAGTATAAATTAAAGGAGATCCAAAAGTTTTGAAATATAGCGTATTTGCCATACCTTCTTTTACTAAACAATACAATAGCAATAAATCTTCGTATTTCGTGAATAGATGATCACCATTAAACTTTGTACAGCAAGGACGTTCCCCAGCAGCAGCTAGCTCCCCATAGCATGGCCACAAAGGTCAGACAATGAGTAAAGGGAAAGTCCCTAAAGTTCTGCTGGCTGTGATTGGTCAATTTACTTACACATTGCAATAGGTCAAAGGTGTCAGTGCATGAGGTCAAGGTAAAACTCTGTTCACTGGGATTGTGTCCGTCCGATGTTTTCTATGTACGATTTTCATTTACGGTACTCCTTAAAATAAAATATCAATTACACGCCGTGAGTTGTATTATTTTGCTCCTAGTTTCAAAAAGTCTAATCATATCTCGAAACGAAATGTGATCTTACGAACAGGCAGGCTCGAACAGGTAAAGTGTTGAAGCATTGGCTGGCCGAGACGAAAGATGCTGCCCCAATCTGGTTATTTGATGCATTGAATTTTTGGGAATAAACCCTGAAGTTTTTTTATTACTTGTATCGATGACCGAAATGTGGAATTCAGTCATCTATGATCAACTGTTCGGAATATGGTATGAACATGCACGTTTTTCTTCTAACTATAAGTGTATAGGGCCATTTATGAAGTTGGGTATTTTTCCCTTGCAAGACTTCGAAAGCATGCATAATCTTGAAATCTGTTACACTATCGTTCTACTCATTGCTGGGACTAGTTCAGAAAAAGAACACACACTAGCATGAAATGCCGTTCAAACCATATATACCTTCATTACATGAGAAAAACTACTAAATTGATGAAACATGTTAACGGAAGAAATTCATAGAATTTTCAGTTCATGCGCGGAAGAAACTTTGGATATCACATTTCGTTTGTCGATACAATTGCCCTCTTCATCGGGGTCAAACCTGTCGAAGTCGATATCGTCATCTAGTCTTTTTGAAAGATTTTACAATACCAATGATATTTCCATTTTCACTGGTTGCTCATACAGTAAAGTTGAACGTAAGAGAAAACGTGCAGCTATTCACAATGATCACAAAAGATACCCTACCTGATAGAAAACTGTTGAAAAAATCTTTAAAAGCACACCATTTAATGTGCCTCATTAGTATGAAAACAAAAGTGTAAAAGTTGAGCGAAGCAAGTTCATGGCTCGTGTCATTCACACGTCCCAAATTTTCTATTGATAATGGCGACAAAAGGATTTCCTGACATCGTCACATGATCCTGTAAAAATGCGTCGATTTAAGAATAAGAATAATAATTAAGAAAGAATATTTATAATGCACCTAATCTCAAAAGGGAGCTCTAGGCGCAGGACAAAATACACTATTCCTTAAAAAAATATGTCTTGAGGGCATGGCGGAATGAAATATGTGAATCCATATGGCGTAGGTGACAGGCAGACTGTTCCAAGTTTTCGGTCCTGAGTGGGAAAAAGAGCTTTCACCAAAGGATTTTGTGGCAACACGCGGCATTCTAAAAAGACATGTGTCAGATGAAGAACGTAGGTGTCTGGAGGGAGTATACATTTGCAAAAGGTCAGAGAGATATTGTGGTCCAGTCCCTGAAACCAAGTCGAAAAATCTATAGAAAGTTTGTACTGTGTACGACTAGCAATGGGCAACCAGTGCAGCGATTTCAAAATAGGTTGTATGTCGTGTGATCTTTTTGCTTTGTAGACAAGTCTAGCAGATGCATTTTGAACATGTTGCAATTTGTCAATGAGGTGTTTCGGGCAGCCAGAAAGAAGGCTGTTGCAGTAGTCTAAACAAGATAGAACAAAAGCAATAACAAGAGTCTGAGTGGCTTGAACAGTGAGTAGATGACGAATAGAACTGATCTGCCTCAGCTGAACATTGGCAGCTCTGCATACATTATGTACGTGCTCTGACATGGTTCAATGGCGATCTAAAGTGACACCAAGATTTTTCACAGATGAGGAAAACTTAATAACTGCATCACCAACTAACGTCGAGTCAGGAAGAGACAATCTGTCTTGCAGTCTGGGTGATATGACAAGCATGGCTTCAGTTTTACTGTCGTTTAACTGGAGTTTGTTGTACTTCATCCATGTTTTGACCTCATTAATGCAATCTCGTAAGGAATCTATGGCAGAGTGGATCTCAGCAATTTTGGTTGCTTTGTAGAGTTGATTGTCATCTGCAAATGCATGGTGACTAACAGAATGTGACCTACCGATATTAAAAAGGGGTTCTGTGTACAATACAAACAAAATTATCGTAGATTTATCGTAGACTTTATTTTCTGACAAGTCATAAGACAGTGCACGATCATCATGGGCAAGAAAGAAGTAATTATTAAAAACATTCTTGCTGTCGACATGCCTAACTACCCTCGCAATCAGCTAGAAATTGGTTTGCCGTATGAACTTCGCCAAGATGCAGACAACATACATGATCGAAATGCTGTAGCCGTTGTTCAAGATGGTTGCTAAGTTGAAAGTTTGAAGCGAGATGCAGCACGGATACCGGGCACGGTTACTTTTGAATATCATCCATCATGACTTATCAGTCATCAAAAAATACTACTTGAAGGCAAAGAAGAAAGCATTCATCCATTTCCCAAGAGTTGGCATGGCACAGAAATGTCACGTCGGTTTTTGGCAAATGATGTGGCTGTACCTCTGCAAAAGCAATCTGTCCAAGGTACTGTTTTCACCGTACATATTCAGTAAAACTGACCAAATCATGCCGCTGACCAAAAAAAATGAAACGGCCACAACAGTCTCCAAAAAGTGAACTACTGATACCCAACTTTTTTGTGTTTGTATGAGTGTAAATTGTGTTTGTTTGATCGTGATGAAATGAGCGAATCGTACTTGATTGACAAGTCCAAAAACCCGATTATAATCAGGTGAAGTTTCCTAAATGTTAATTTTATGGTAGCCATCAGATCAGATGTTGAGCTGCTTATTTTGATGGTAGCAAAATGACAGTAACAAAAAGACGACACTGTACTAGATCGAGACGCTAAAAAATCCAACTCTTTTAACGTTTATTTAGGTAGCGAAGTCCAAGTGTAGTTTTATTGCCAGAAAATGATAGAACCGTTCCCGATTGACATGTTCCAAACCCCGACAATAGTGTGCGTGTTTTGAGGTGTGATACTTCATTTTGACACTTGTTTGTTACTTTGATAAGCTGCGTAGGTGTCGCGGATATCCTTGTCTCATTATATGACAATAGCTCTATTGTTCCAGTCAGAATTGGGGTGTACCCCCTTGGGGTCTTATAAAAAAAACTACCGTACTCGTCCGAGTATAAGCCCCCGGTTCGGCAAGACTAAACAGCAGTAAAACTAGGGGAGGGGCTTATACTCGAGCAACCCCATGTTATCTGGCATGGACGCTTAATTTATGCTAATTTTATGCACGATTTTTTTCAACACCACTCGATCTTTCTGTCGCGTTCAAAATCGACTTACACATCCAAAGAAATTGATTGTACAATCTCTGAATACAGAAGTGACATTTTGGTGAAATTTCAGGGTCGAAAAAAACCCAAAACTTGAAACAAAGACGTCATGTATGCTGCTGATCAACACAGGGTCAGTAAACATGTGAACACAGAACAGGCATGCATTGCCTACACGGAAAGGCAACTCAATATTCCAGTATCAAACTGTCTACATCTTGTGAAAACAACAACATAGCAGTGAAAACTGTAATAGTCACCAGGAAAAGTCTTCACAAATGAAAGGATAGTTGCTTCAAACAAAAGAAATTGCATGTTTCAAGCATGAAAACATCGTGGCCGTGAATGAAAATAAACAATGGCGGACGTGAGTGAGACTATTCTATTTAGGCGACGGGGGTGAGCAGCGTCAAAGAATCAAGATAGTACTGGGAAAACGTGTCATTTTTAGTCCCCACGGACACCGTCCGGGGGGACTTATAGGTTTGGTCATGTCCGTGCGTGCGTGCGTGCGTGCGTGCGTGCGTGCGTGCGTGTGTGCGTCCGTTCACACAGATATCTCAGAGATGCAAGAAGCGATTTCATTCAAACTTGGTACAAGGATTACTTCATATGTCATACAGATGCACGTCGATTTGTTTTGGGATACGATCCAATATGGCCGCCAGGCGGCCATTTTATTACGATTTTTTCATGTACAGAGCCATAACTCAGACATGTTTCAACCAATTTTATTCAAAGTTGGTACAAGGACATTGACCAATGTCATAGATATGCACGTCAATTTTCTTTGTGATACGATCCAATATGGCCGCCAGGCGGCCATTTTATTACGATTTTTTCATGTACAGAGCCATAACTCAGACATGTTTCAACTGATTTTATTCAAAGTTGGTACAAAGACATTGACCAATGTCATAGATATGCACGTCAATTTTTTTTGTGATACGATCCAATATGGCCGCCAGGCGGCCATTTTATTATGATTTTTTCATGTACAGAGCCACAACTCAGACATGTTTAAACCAATTTTATTCAACATTGCTACAAGGACATTGACCAATTTCATAGATATGCACGTCGATTTGTTTTGTGATACAATCCAATATGGCCGCTAGGCGGCCATTTTATTACAATTTTTTCATATACAGAGGCATAACTCAGGGATATCTCAACCGATTTTATTCAAAGTTGGTACAAGGACATTGACCAATGTCATAGATATGCACGTCGATTTGTTTTGTGATACAATCCAATATGGCTGCTGTGTGGTCATTTTGTTAAGATTTTTTTATATACAGAGGCATAACTCAGGCATATCTCAACTGATTTTATTCAAAGTTGGTACAAGGACATTGACCTATGTCATACATATGTACGTCGATTTTTTATGTGATACGATCCAATATGGTTGCTAGGCAGCCATTTTATTACGATGTTTTCATGTACAGAGCCATAACTCAGACATATTTCCACCAGTATCATTCAAGTTGACATTGACCTATTTCATACATATGCTCGTCAATTTGTTTCACGTCATGTAGCAGTAACATGTCAATTATTGAAGTTTCGTAAGTAGGCTGATATGTCAAGAAATATGTACTGCATCAAATTCATGAAACTTTATACAGATGTTAACCGATGTTAAGCTCACATTGCTTTAACATTGAAAAAGACATTTATCAGTGTCATTTTAATTAATTTGTAATTGCATAAGTAATGAACTTTCCTAATTAGGGTGATATAGCCACAAATTAAATGTGATGAAACTTGTTGTTGATCTCATAGTGTTGTAAATACTGCATCAAACTTTATGAAATATGGTACCAGTGATAATCTGTTAAGTGTTAGAATTGTATGCAAAAATGTTTTGCAACATCCTGTTGATTAATTCCTAGTTGACTCATTTTATGAACTTTAGGATGGTGGCCTACATTGGTTTTATGTTTTCATCACCATGGAACTCATTCTTGGCCATTGAGCGCCATCTGTATCAAAGTATTTTTATCACAGACCTAATTAATGAAGAGGACTCTATCCTCTCTGAGGACATGTAATCAAAGTACCCATTATTAACAAGTGGGGACTGTGTCATCAACGATGACTTGTCCTTACGATATTGTCAAGGGAACTCCAGTTTCCCATTGTTTTAACATCTTTTAATAGTTTCTTCATTATCTAAAAGTAATTTTACCAAGTTTAATGACCAAATATACTCTCCTAACCTTTCTGTATTTTAGTTACACTAGGGTAGGGGCTTATACACGGATGTAATGCATTTTCTAAAATCAGTAGGGGGGCTTATACACGAGCAGGGGCTTATACTCGGACGAGTACGGTAACAGCTAATTACGAATTGATAAAATAATCATGGGGGTCTTATAAACAGGCGGGGTCTTATAATCAGAGGAATACGGTATTTTAAGGAGACGAAAGTTGACTTTGGCGCTCAAAGGGTTAAGTTGCTTCATATAAGCTGAAGAAGCCTGATCCTTAGAAAACCTGATAGTAATAATCTAATTTCTGAAAAAAATATCCTAAGCCTACCTGCCCAGCATTGTGTAGGTCTGTCAGCTATTCTATAACATGTTCACATGTTATTATCTGAAATCATATCAATAGCATATAGTGAGCAATCATAATTTAGTCTATGACTCGTTTATGTGTATTGCTTAACAACTGTAAAAAGTAATATGATCAACCTGGTACTCCATATTTTTCAAGAGGACAAAGACATTTTGCAAGTACATATCATGATTCAGATTAGCTGTGGAAACGCAGCTATCTGTTGGCGGGGTAGCGGGGATCGCTATGCGGGTCAAAGGTCAACCCCGCCACGGATTGCTGCGGGCCAACTGCCATCTAAAGTGGGTCTATTACGACGACACAACATGTATCGGAACTTTGAACGGCAAAATAAACCAAAGTGAGCGTAATTCAATAAAATGACCTATACCTGCCTGAACTCTGATTATTGCTCATTCCCTAACTCCTTTTGTGAACACAATTTCTGGTTCGTTTGCGTAATTCGGCCGATTTTCAAAGGAGTACTCAAGATTTTCACTCCAGCATGGAACTTTGACTTCTATTGATATGCTAATAAGGATGTCGCTTGTTCGAACGTGAATAGCGTGACGGTCGGTCAGATCCTGTTAGTGGAACTGTTTACACTGATATGGGGGTGAACAGATCGAAACCTGCAACATACCTTCTTATCAAACAAAATACGACCTTCTAAATTTATGTTTTATGAAATTTTTATTACATATCATGTTAAAATGTATCACCAAATGTTGAAATAACTGTTTAATATAAAAGTTTATTCCATAGATTTTCAAGAAATGTTTTCGTAAGTAAAACCTAAACTTTAAGTGCAGGTGTTCTGATTGGAATCTGTTGGTGTAACATGATCCGGAGGGAGCGGAGTACCGGTACGTTGCCCAGGGTCTATATGAATATGTCAACGATGGTATAACTGATACCACACGGTGACTGATACCAGCCGTCTCCCTGACATGCCATGGACCAAACGGCAAGATCGACAGTGCAAATATATATAAAAAAAATGCGGCTAGATTTCCGAGATTGTTTAATTCCAACACTTAACTTTATGACTGAGCTGTCGAGAGTGTTTCAAATGTAAAACCACAAATAACGGTAGGCCGTTTTTCTACAGCTTACCATGTGATGTTTAAAGTTGTACAAATTCAAGTTTTATTTCACGTGTGATGGTGTGAAACCAAGTAACTGATTCAGAAACGATCTTTTGTAAAGATTACGAAGTGATGTGTAAAGTTGTACAGGTTCATGTTTTATTTCTTGATTGTTCATTTAGAAAAAGTTTGATCGATGTAAAATATCGTTTGGCAATACTTTCCCTCAACCTTTGAAGTAATAACTCGAGTTTCAGTCTCGAAATTCGAGATATCTGGATATAACTCTATGCTGGTGCACAGCATTCTGTTAAAAGAGGACAATTTGTCTGGAATTTATCGCCCGGCACCATATCAGCGCCGAGTCGGATACCATATCAGCGTTCAACCGTCGTGTTGTTTTTCCCTGATTGAAAATTGAGTGAAACAAATCGGCGAAAGTCTGATGCCAGTGACGATTCGAGACAACAAAATTTCTGGTTCGTTTACGTAATTCGGCCGATTTTCCAAGGAGTACTCAAGATTTTCACTCCAGCAGCGAACTTTGACTTCTATTGATATGCTAATAAGGATGTCGCTCGTTCGAACGTGAATAGCGTGACGGTCGGTCAGATCTTATTAGCATATCAATAGAAGTCAAAGTTCCATGCTGGAGTGAAAATCTTGAGTACTCCTTTGAAAATCGGCCGAATTACGCAAACGAACCGGAAATTTTGTTCACAAAAGGAGTTAGGGAATGAGCAATAATCAGAGTTCAGGCAGGTATAGGTCATTTTATTGAATTACGCTCACTTTGGTTTATTTTGCCGTTCAAAGATCCGATACATGTTGTGTCGTCGTAATAGACCCACTTTCGATGGCAGTTGGCCCGCAGCTATCCGTGGCGGGGGTGACCTTTGACCCGCATAGCGATCCCCGCTACCCCGCCAACAGATAGCTGCATTTCCACAGCTAGATTCAGATGTACTTGAATCTACCATCAAATCAAATTGTGGCATGAACAATATATAAGCATGATCTCAGAAATTTAATGCTATAAAACAAACTAAATTATACAGTACATTGTAATCGTGTGTGACTTCTATAGCTTGTGATGATGTACTGTGTTATGTAGCATTATCTGGTCTTGTAATTTGGAAATTATCTCTTGCCTCAATGTGATATTATAATACTGCTTATTCTTAAACTGAACACCTATTACAATGTACCTGGTCATAAGGGCTATACCCCCCCCACCCCCCCCCCCGATAACCCCTCATGGTTGTGTTATACCAGAAAAGCATCGCTTTATCCCCAAGCCTACCGCATAGGGGAATAGCGATGCATTTCTGTTACGCACGGCGATGAGTGATAATGAATTGGTGCTAAAGCCCAAATAAAGACCATATTATAGAAATTTTATAACACATCACAGGCTCATGTTGTTTCATGTTATTGTTATTAATGTGCTTTGATATATATGCACTGCAATAATCCATTATGACAAGTTTACTTGCCGATCTCTCCACAGCAGTAACAGTAGTACCAATTTCAAAAGCATACCCAGCAACATCCTTGGTTGCACTTGGTTGGTGTCATCAATGAGCTATTCAAGTTCCTACACCATTGGAATGGAAAACCTTATTGTCGTTGTTGGAGGCTAATCACTCATCATTTTGGTCACTTGCCATTGTTTCAAAGCTGTAGATGACACTATGCATTTGACCGGGCACTTTTCCAAAGACTACTTCCCTAGAGAAGTAATCTTTCAAAAACACCTTCTGACATCACTTTTTCCATTCTGTGAGGACTAGACGTCTCTATTTTCTTGTCACATGCTGTATGAAATGAGAGCAAATAGGTGATGTATATACAGTATCTGTTTGTCACAGTTTTATAAGACTCTGGTTGGCAAAGATCTAATACTAAAATCTACCATTGAGCATAATATCAAGTAGTAGGGTACTTTTGATTTTTGCAGATCAAAATGCTGAAACTCCAAGACAAATCAGAGAAACACAAATTGAGACAAGAAACTAAACAGTTGAGGAAAGAACTAAAACAAAGAGAAAATAAAGCCATCAGAGAGATCCTGTCAGCTGCTGATGTTGTCTTGGCAACCAATATCAGTGCGTCGTTGGATGGGCCATTGAAACATTTGAAAGAAGATCACTTTGATATGGTCATCATTGATGAATGTGCTCAGGTAGGTGAATAATAGTACTATTATCATATACCCATGCCTCATCCTAGTGACGTTTACCATAAAATATCAGTCGTGATATTTCACTGTAAACGTTGAGATATGCACGATAAACGTCATTGGTTTTGGAGTGTTCCAGAAGTACATTTCAATGGTAAACAACGTAAACAAACAAAATGGCTGCCACTCTCCGCCTGTGAAGCGATGTTGCCGACATAAAAATTTGAAGGGCTTTATGGAACACGGACGTTTCGGGTTGCTAAATATACAGAAATAATATGTTGAGTCTAATTATGTTGTCCCATGGTTTTTCTGTTAAAGTTCTTGTATTTTTTTAGACAAGCTCTAGCAAACTTTCTGCCATTCGCATGGCACGGTCTACCTCTGAACAGGTAGCGAGCATGTGGCGTGACAACGCTGTCACGTGTGCGACGTACACCTGTTGACATGGTAACTCTCAGTGTAAACAGACAAAATGGCAGTTCCTCTCCGTGCCGTACAAGGATCGAGTGCGATCGAAATCAGGAGAGATTTAAAGCAAAGGACAGTTTTTAGCTCCGCTGTCAGCGACGCGGAGCTTATCAAATAGGTTGATTTTCCGTCGTCGTCTGTCGTCGTCCGTCGTCGTCGTCGTCCGTCGTCCGTCGTCGTCTCCGTCGTCGTCCGTCAACAATTGCCTTCTCCTCTGAAACCGCAAGTCCAATTGCTTTGAAATTTTACATGCAGTTGACTTAAGGTGACCTCACTTCAGTTTGTTCAAATCGTGGTGAAATTTGCATATTTGTATTTTTGGGGCATTTTTTGGTGTTTTTGGTAAAAAAATCTTCTTCTCTGAAACCGCTTGTCCAATTGCTTTGAAATTTGATATGCAGTTTGCTTAGGGTGACTTCAGTCAGATTTGTTCAAATCGTGGCAAAATTTGCATATTTGTATTTTTAAGGCAATTTTTGTCATTTCTGGTAAAAAAATCTTTAAAAATCTTCTTCTTCAAAACTGCCTGTCAGATAGCTTTGATATTTGGTACATAGGTCCCTAGGGATGATCTATTTCAGATTTGTTCAAATTGTGCAGAAATATGCAAATTTGCATTTTTAAGGTAATTTTTGCCATTTTTGGTCAAAAAATTTATTTCTCAAAAAGTACTGGTCTGATAGTTTTGAAATTTGGTATACAGCTTTCTATCGATGAACTAAGTAATATGTATTGAATTTCTGATGAAATCTGAAATTTTGTATTTTTGGGGCAATTTTTGCCATTTTTGGTCAAAAATGTGTATTTCCAAAACTACTCATCCGATAATGTGTATTTCCAAAACTACTCATCCGATAGCTTTGAAATTTGGTATACAGGTTCCTACAGATTAACTAAATGATAGTTATTGAAATTATGATGAAATCTACAATTTTGTAATTTTAGGGCAATTTTTACCAGTTTTGGTCAAAAAATGTGTATTTCCAAAAGTACTCATTGCATAGCTTTGAAATTTAGTGTACAGGTTCCTACAGATGAACTAAATGATAATTATTGAAATTATGATGAAATCTGCAATTTTGTAATTTTGGGGCAATTTTTGCCATTTTTGGTCAAAACATGTGTTTCTCAAAAAGTACTGGTCTGATAGCTTTGAAGTTTAGTATACAGGTTTCTACAGATGAGCTAAGTAATATATATTGAATATCTGATGAAATCTGCAATTTCGTATTTTTGGGGCAATTTTTGCCATTTTTGGTCAAAAAATGTGTATAATCAAAACTACTCATCTGATAGCTTTGAAATTTGGTATACAGGTTTCCATAGATGAACTAAATGATATTTATTGAAATTATGATGAAATCTGCAATTTGAATTTTTGGGGCAATTTTTCCTATTTTTGGTCAAAAAATGCGTTTCTCAAAAAGTACTTGTCTAACAGCTTTGAAATTTGGTATACAGGTTTCTATAGTGAACTAAATTTGATCTTTTGAAATTATGATGAAATCTGCAATTTTTACTTTTGGGGGCAATTGTTGCCATTTTAGGTCAAAAAATTTATTCTCAAAAACTACTCATCAGATAGCTTTGGTTGACATGTTCTTAGGGATGATCCTATGTGATACATTCAAAGTATGATTAAATCTTCAATTGCGTATTTTTGCAGCTTATTTTAGCCACTTTTTTCTGGCCACTGCATCGAGCTATCAAAGATTTCCACCCTTCTTCATCAACATGTGTCAAAAATAGTTATTCAGTACATAAACACAGCGGAGCTATATCGGCCGCTAGGGCGTTTTTGATCGGTTGCAATTGTAATAGCATATTGTTCCGCCTGTATGACGATTTTGAATTCCGGTGTCTTTCATCTTGAGGTTCATTGAGATATTGAGAACTTGTAGCGATGTCGTGCGTGACTTTGTGGTAAGCTTATAGTTGATGAATGAAACCTGTTCACACATCAAGTATTTCTATATTTATGCCCAAGGCGTAATAAAGTAAAACCTCAAAATTTAAGGTTTTTCGTACTATTAGTAAAATTATGGGCATGGGTATATGATAAATCAGTTATTACCCAATATTGCCTGTTCCTTGTGTCGTATCAGCATTGGTGTCATTTGTGCTGATACACTCGACTTCACCTCGTATCTGATGCCGCACAAATGACACTCATGCTGATACAACACAGGAACATGCGATATTGGGTAATAACCTCTAAGTATTTCATCAAGTCCTTGCCAAGATTGATGAATGTGCCCATGTAGGTGACAAGATGTACTTCATCAAGTCCTTGCCAAGCAACAAGTGCAACTTGAATACCTGTTCATGCATGTATGGAAAAACTTAGACAGATAAATTGTAGAGTATACATATGTCACTTTGTTTTTCATCATTGGAGTAAAGCCTGTATTGAGCACAGTTTTTTTGGTGTTAAAATAATGATTACAATATTTACCTTATGGTAGAAATAGTACTTCATGGTGAAATATTACACAGGTTTTAAAAGATATGATAAAAATGGAATGCATAACAATCTACCCTGTAAAGTTAATATTTCCTCAGTGTATATGTCAGTCAAACTTCAAAGTTTTACAAATGGATTATAGTGAGGAGAAAGTTATCTAATTTGTACAATTTTATGACAATTTAAGAAACAAATTTGTATAGCAAACGTATCATGTAGCGATAAAAGAGCAGCCTCTGTAAACGTACCCATTTACTGATATCAAAGTGAAGGAAATGTTTTCCAATTTTTATGAAAAGCAAAGAATGTTTCATCTTCATGTTACTGTGTTAAAGAGGTTTTTGTGTCAGCAATGGGAGACCTACCCATCTCTGTTGTGACAGTATCAGATATTATCATATACCCATGCCCATATTGCTACATCCTAGTGACGTTAAACGTAAAATATCAGCCGTGATATTTCACGGTAAACGTCGAGATATGCACGATGAACGTCATCAGTTTTAGAGTTTTCCCGAACTACATTAGCAGTTTGTTGGTAAACAACGTAAACAACAAAATGGCTGCCGCTCCCCGCCTGCGAAGCGATATCGCCGACGTAAAAACTTGAAGGGCTTCGAGGAACACGGGTATTTCTGGTTGCAAAATACGGAAATATCACGTTGAGTCTTGAAATGTTTTCCCATGGTATTTTTTTGGTCCAGTTCTAGCAAACATTCTGCCGTTCGCACGGCGCCGGCACTGTGCACGGTCGCCACCGAACAGGTAGTGAGCGCGTGGCGTGACAGCGATGTCGCGCGCGCGACGACTGTTGACATGGCAACTTTAAAGGTAAACTAACAAAATGGCGTCCTCTCCGCGCGAGCTCCGTGCCGTACGACGATCGAAATCAGGATAGATTTAAAGCTGTGCAGTTTTTGACAGTTGTAATAGCATATTGCACCTTAAAATGTTCCTTCTGTATGATGATTTTTGTATCCCGGAGTCTTTCTTCTTGGGTTTCATTGAGATATGGACGACTTGCAGCGATGTCGCGCGTGATGTTGACATCTTCGTCGTATACTTTATGAATGAAGCCTGTTCACATAAACATTCTGATATTTATGCGCAAGGCGTAATAAAGTAAAGCCTCAAAATTTAAGGTTTTTTGTTCTATTAGTAAAAATTCCCTAACATTATGGGCATGGGTATATGATAAATCGGTTATTACCAAATATCTCCTGTTCCTGTGTCATATCAGCATTCGTGTCATTTGTGCTGCGTCAGACACTCGACTTCGTCCATTGTCTGACGCAGCACAAATGACACTCGAGCTCATGCTGATACGACACAGGAACAGGCGATATTGGGTAATAACCTTTAAATATAGGTGAAAGATGACATACAGCTATGCATACCTTGTTTTATCTTTATTTCCTCAAAGGCATTAGAAGCAAGTTGTTGGATTCCACTGCTGCAAGTGTCTAAATGCATCTTAGCAGGAGATCATCACCAACTTCCACCAACAATTATATCCAATCAGTAAGTGAAAATTCAAGCTTACTTCTTGGAAATTTGACGCACAAAGAATTGGCACCGACCATTGAAAATGTTGACCAGAACACACTATTTAGAGTCCTGGATTAAATCACTTGTTGCATTTTGAAGTTATTCATTGATAGAGACATTTCCCCCTTGAAACCTTTTTTTCGAACTGTTTATTTAATGTCAGCACTCAATGATTATGTTTGCTGGAGATCATGAATCATGATAGTTTCAGTCAGC